>NC_082604.1:16103782-16412449 GCF_030936135.1 Gavia stellata | reverse complement strand
TAGCGGGTACCTGCTCTACAATGACCGCTGCGTGCCCAGCCAGCAGTGTGGGTGCTGGCACAACGGGCAGCACTACCCCGTGGGCTCGGAGTTCTGGACGGACAACTCCTGCTCCTCAAAGTGCACGTGTCCTGCGCGGGGAAGCAAAGTCCAGTGCTCCGATGCCTCATGCCCTGCGGGCCAGTACTGCGGGGTGCAGGATGGGAAACCTGAGTGCCTCGAACAATCCTACGGCATCTGCCACGTCCACGGTGACCCTCACTACAACACCTTTGACAAGGTGACACACGACTTCATGGGCAACTGCACCTACACCCTGGCCAAAGTGTGCTCCAACACCACCTCCCTGCCCTACTTCAACGTTGAGGCCAAGAACGAGCATCGTGGGAACACCAGAGTGTCCTATGTGCGCGAAGTCCTCGTTGAGGTGTACGGCGAGCGCGTTGCCATTGTCAAGAAGGAGAAGAGCCAAGTGCTGGTAGGCAGCGGGGCTGGCACGAGCATGGCGCGGCTGCAAGGCAGGGCTGGCTTTTCTTGGCAGGGCCTGGCACGTACCAGACACCTCCATTGTCCCGGGCCCGGGTGGGTTCCCCTGAAGCCAGTGGCTTGCTTTGTTTTTCCATTCTGGAGGGGTTGGAGGAGGAAGAGGCAAACGGGGAATGTGGCCCGTGTTGTACAGAGGCCCCTGCAGAGTGCAGGACACCGACACGGCTCTGCAAGCCACAGGGGCGTCTGGGTGTGAGGGCATCACGGGCACCGGTTTGCCGTGCCCGGCCTGGCAGCTGGTTTCCCTGGGGCAGGAGATCCCAGGGAGGCCAGGGACAAGTCCAGGGCCCATTGCGGTCTGTCTGCCCTAGGTCAACAACGTGCGCCAGACCTTGCCGGTGAGCGCAGCGGGAGGTGCCATCACGGTGAGCAGGAGCGGCCGCTACATCGTCCTGGAGACAGACTTCAACCTCAGAGTGTCCTACGACACTGACCACTCGGTGGAGGTGAAGGTGCCCACCACCTACTTCAACCTGACCTGCGGCATGTGCGGAAACTTCAACAGCCGGAGAGAGGACGACTACATGATGCCCAACGGGCAGCAAGCTGCGGACTCCAATGCGCTGGGGGAGAGCTGGCAGGTCCCAGACAGTGACTCCTCTTGTGGTGTCCCCGTCCCCTCCCCACCCTGCAGTGCAGAAGAGGAGAAGCTCTACCGATCGGACCAGTTCTGTGGCATGCTGACTGCCAGGCCTGGCTCTTTTGAGAGGTGCCACGCCGTGATCAACCCCCAAAGCTACTTTGAGACCTGCTTCTATGACCTTTGTGCCCTGAATGGTGGCCAGGAGGTCCTGTGTGCTACTCTGGAAGCCTACGCTGACGCATGCCAGGCAGCCGGCGTGACTCTTCTTCCCTGGAGGAATGCCACCTTCTGCCGTGAGTACCTGCCTTGCAGTTGCCAGAAGGGAAATGTGCTGCTCCCTGTGCCCTGAACCTCTGGCCAAAGCAAGTCTTTGGTCTTCCCCTTCCCAGAAGGCTGTCCTTCCTTGAAGACTTGCTGGTCCTAATCATCCCCTTCCCATTGCAGCCCTGCTGTGCCCTGCCAACAGCTACTATGACCCTTGCATGACCGGCTGTCCTGCCACCTGTGTTGACCAACAAGCCCCGCAGAACTGCTCCAAGCCCTGCATGGAGGGCTGCGCCTGTACTTCTGGCTTCCTCCTCAGCGGAGACACCTGTGTGCCCGAGGCCCACTGTGGCTGCCTCTTTGAGGGCAACTACTACAGTGTGAGTGAAAACCCTGCCCTGGCTTGCACCCCTCCCAGGGCACTCCCTTGCCTCTACTTTCCTGCCTGATATGCCGACACTCGGTGTTTCTCTGCCTGCAGGAGGGCGAGTACTCCGTGAGCGAGAACTGCACTCGACAGTGCCGGTGTGAAGCCAACGGCCAGATGGTTTGCTCTGCATTGTCCTGTGGTGAGGACGAGGTCTGCAAGATCCAGCACGGCCAGAGGGGCTGTTACCCAGCCAGCACTGCTCTCTGCCACATCTACGGCGACCCACATTACAGCACCTTCGATGGGAAGCTTCACCACTTCCAGGGCTCCTGCAACTACACGGTGGTGACGGGCTGTGACAACTCCTCCGTTGGGTTCAGTGTCACCACACGCAACGAACATCGTGGCAGCCGGAGATGGACAGCTCTGAACTCCGTGGCACTGTCCGTGGAAGGCCTCCACATTGCACTGCGCAAGAACAAGGCGGTCTACGTAAGCCCCTCCTTTTTACACCTGGGAATAACAGATGCCCTAGGCACCATTAAGGTGCCGCTCTGTCCCCAGGAAGAGCTTGGTATTCGCTGAGCCTGCTGGCGTGCCCACAGCAGAGCACAGCGGGGCTCCGGGTGCGGCAGATATGGCTGCTTGCGCAGCAACAGATTTTCGTCTTGTTCTCCTGGGCTTTCGGTGTGCCACAATTAGAGTCGCTGCTGTTCTCGTACCTGGGCAGGGTTTCTCATGCCATCAGTGCTTCTGACTCACTGGGCCCCGGCACCATCGCAGTGAAGAACAGTGACCTCTCAGTGCAGGGCACCTCTTTATGCTTCCGTCTCCCTCTCTCCCCCTTATTCAGATCAACGGTGCTCTGGCCTCCCTGCCTGCTTCTCCTGCCCCCGGTGTGACCGTTTCCTGAGTGGCTCCTACGTGCGCATTTCTACCAAGCTGGGCCTGCAGCTGCAGTTCAATGGGGACCATGAGCTCCTAGTGAAGGTGTCTGAGAAGCACAAGGGCAAGCTGTGTGGGCTGTGTGGGACGTACACTGGGAGCCAGCAGGACGACTTCATGCGACCCAATGGGGTCGTCGTGCCCGACTTCAATGACTTTGGAGCCAGCTGGATGGTGCCGGATGATGAGTGGCTGTGAGTCCTTGTTCCGTCGCGTAGATGACGGACAAAAGGGAGCGTGGAGGAGTGGAGCTGTGAGGGGCACAAGGAGGGAGGGAGGGTTGGTAATGGCGTCTCACTGTTCCAGACCCCAGGGAGAGTGGGCCGGAGCCTTGGCGTGATGCTTTTCCCCAAGCGGTTGCGATCGCAACTGCCTTGGCCATTTGCTTCTGTCTACCCGATGCCACGGAGGGGCATGGTGGCTGTGGGCCGTGTTGCCCACCCTTGCAAATGACAGCCGCGGGTGCCTTGTTGTAGCGAGGGATCTGGACTCCAGAGGCTGAGCTTTTGGCTGGGAAGGAGGTCAGGAAACGGTGTGGCTGGGATCCACAGGCTGCTGTGAGCTCAGGGCTGTCTGTCTGCTTTGTAGGTGTGACCCAGCCATCTACCCGCCTGCGTCCTGCTCCCCCTCCGAGGAGGAGGCAGCTAACAAGCAGTGTGCAATCCTCACGCAACTCGGTGGCCCGTTCCAGCCATGCCATGCAGTTCTGCCACCCAAGACGTACTTTGAGAGTTGTGTCTATGACCAGTGTGCCACGTATGGCAGCACGGAGCAGCTCTGCGATGACCTGGGCGCCTATGCTGCAGCCTGTGCTGAGGCAGGCGTTGCTCTGGGAGACTGGAGTGCTGGCACTGTCTGTGGTAAGTTGATCTCCTTTGTGGCCCAGATTCAAGGAACGGGGCAGCTGTGGTGGAGGTTTCTCCGTGTGTCACCTAAACGCTCGGGTGGGCCGGCCCTTGGGTGAGGAGACTCTTTGTGGCAGGGATACCGTAGAATTCCTGTCCTGCGCTCCTTTTGCCATGGTGTGGGGGTGTTTGGGAAGGGTGCAACATCCCCATTTGGGAACAAATCCCCATTAAGAAACACATCTTCTCCACCTCTGTTTCACCGTACGCCCAGCAGCTCCAACAACCTCGGCCCCCTTACCAGACACCTCAACGCGGCCTCCACATACAACAACATCACCAGCACCTGGGACAAGCACAGGTACTGTTGTCTCCCATCCATGTTTTTTACTGGCTGTGCTAGGCACTCAGCTCGTGCACTTCCACTTGGTTGGCCATCCTCGCCTGGCCATGAGCATGCCAGGGATGTAGGTTTTCCCTGTGGGACATGGGGAAAAGGTGGCCCCACCCTCACTCTAGGAACTCTGCTTTCCTTTCTGCACCATATCCAGCTTCCACAATGGACTGCAGTTTCACCTGCACATTCGACAATGATTTCTGTGAGTGGGTCCAGGCAGATTACAGCAGCATTGACTGGAAAAGGAACAAGGGTCCAACGCCCACGCCAAATACCGGCCCCTCCTCTGACCACACGACGGGAGGTAGGAACAGCAATCAGTACACAGCGGTCCTTCGAGCAGAGGGATGTCCCTGGGAAGAGGGCGACAGACCTCTTACAACAGCAAATACAGGCCACGTGTTTCCTGGCCTTGATCCAGAGCCGTTTGTGGCAGTGTCCCCCAGAGCCAGAGCCTCCCTTCAGGAAGCCTTCCAGCCCTGGGAATCAGTCTGTGGTACCCGCAGGGCAGGCAAGGACCTGCCATGCAAGAGGGAAAGTAATGCCAAGCTTGATGACCTGTCTGACTCAGGGGAAGAGGAATAGGTCTCTCATTTAGGAGACGCTGGCTTCTCCGGAAGCCAATGATGAGTGGGCCCCAAAGCTGCAGAGCCATGCGAGGATTGTGGCGATGCTTTGGAGGTGGTGCCATTGCCCAGTCCAAGCCATACAGCTGCCGTGGCGCAGAGAGCACGGTTCACAGGTGGACTCAGGGCTGGGGAGGGTTGTGTCTAGCAAAGGACCTGTGTTTGCTCTCCCCTCCTCTTGCCTGCCTTGAACTGCAGTGGGGGGTGCTCCCAGGGCTGTGCTTGGCTTGTCCCTGGCTGCTTTGTCTAGATTTGATATGCCTGTGACAGTGTGGCTCACGCTTTGTTTCAGACGGCTACTACATCTACCTGCAAGGGATCAATGCCCACCCCGGCTTGGTGGCTCATCTGGTCAGCCCGGCGTGTACTTTGGAAGGACCGCACTGCTTCCGCTTCTGGTATCACATGTACGGAGTGGCTGAAACAATGGCCCTGCGGGTGTACGTGACTGAGGGCGAAGACCTAATGCTGGTCTGGAGCAGCACTGGGAACCACGGGGACAGATGGAACTTGGGAGAGATCACGGTGCACAGCACAGGAAACATGCAGGTAAGGGCACGGGCTCTCACTGCCATCTGAGATGAACCGTGCTTTCTAATGGCACTTCACCTATGCGGCCGGAGCTAATGCTGGGAACCGTCCCTTCCCTTAGATTGTCCTGGAGGGAGAATGGGGTGAAGATGTCCGGAGCGACGTAGCATTGGATGATCTGTCCATTGAAAAGGGATCCTGTGCAGGTACAAGGCTTGGCTTGGGGAAGGGCGGCTTGAGAGATGTCACTGACTGAGGTGGCAGGCTGCGCTAGAGGCAGGAGCACAGGCTGTCTTTGCAGTGCCCTGTAGGCCAGTGATGCAGCCTGTGCCCAAGCAGGCTTTCCTCTGGGAGGCTGGAGTGCTGGCACTGCCTGCAGTCACTATTTAGTTCATGTATTACAAGGCCCACGGCCAAGACATTGAGCATAGGTACTGAAGTGCCTAATCTGCTTTTGTCACCCAGCTATGCTGGTGGCAGAGCCCTTGAGTGGCAGGGCTCTTTCTGAGATGACACTCTGCGATCACTGCCCTGGGCCTCTCTCGTCAAGGTGTTGGGGTGTTTGGGAAGGGCGGACCAGCTGCCTGGAACAATCTCCCATGTTGGCACAGATCTCCTCTAGCTCTCTCTTGTGCTAGGTCCATCAACACCAAAACCCACAAGCCCCTTGCCAGGCACTACAACGCAGCCTCCACGCACGCCATCACCACCAAGACCCACACCGAGCTCAGGTACTGCCACGTCCCATCCCCATCTTGTTGAAACTGTTCATTTCGCTTCCTCCAAGGCCCACGACCATGGCATGGAGTGGCTGTAGTGAAGGGTCTGTGTGTCTCCTTTTGTCTCCCAACAACGCTGGTGGGAGAGCACTTGAGTGCTGGTGGTTTTGCTGAGGAGTCACTGTGCAATCCCTGTCCTGGGCCTCTCTGGTCAGGGTGTTGGGGTGTTTGGGGAGGGTGGACCAGCTGCCTGGAACAAAACTCCCATGTTGGCACAGAGATCCTCTAGCTCTCGCTTGTACTAGGTCCATCAACTGCAGAACCTGGGACCGACTTGCCAAACACCACCACGCTGCCTCCGCATACACCAACACCCACACCGAGCTCAGGTACTGCCACATTCCATCTCCATGTTCTACTGCTTGCGGGAAGTGTTCCGTTATCTTTCTTTGAGGCTCATGGCCAAGGGATGGAGTTGCTGTAGTGAAGGGGCTGCATGTCTCCTTCTATCTCCCAACAATGCTGGTGGGAGAGCACTTGAGTGCTGGTGTTTTTGCTGAGGAGTCACTTTGCCATCCCTGTCCCGGGCCTCTCTGGTCAGGGTGTTGGGGTGTTTGGGGGGGGTGGACCAGCTGCTGGAGCAAAACTCCCATGTTGACACTGACCACTTCTACCTCTGTCTCTCCACAGGTCCACTTCCTTCTACACCCTCGACCCCATTGCCGGGCACCACCACGCAGCCACCAACAGCAACACCTGGCACGACGTCAGGTACTGCTATTACTGGTAGCGTTTTGACTCATCTTCAAAACCCATCGTGGATACATGGTGCATTTGCATTGGAGAGCTGGTTTTTGCTTTGTGTCACTCTCCCACCATATTGAGACACACACTGAGTGCTATTCCCTCCCTAGGGTTTGGGTGGGGCACCTGTGCTTCTGGCATTTAGGTGTTTGAGGAGGTTTGAACCAGATGCCTGGAAAAAGTAATCCTGTGTTGACATAGATCTCCACTAACTCTGTCTCTTGGTAAAAGCAGTAGACCAGCCATGGCGCTGGTGTTCTTTGTGCAAGGTGGGCTGGGGAGCAGAGGCAGCAGGAGGTGCTTAACTGAATGCTTCCTCTGGTCCTTCCACTGTCAGGGACCTGTGTGGTGGAAGGAGACCCTCACTACCACACGTTCGACAAGCAGCTACACCACTTCATGGGCACCTGCACCTACACCCTCTCCAAGTTGTGCGAGAGCAACAGCTCGCTGCCCTACTTCAACGTGGAAGCGGCCAATGAGCACAGGGGCGGCAACACTCGCGTGTCCTATGTCCAATATGTGGATGTCGATGTGGCTGGCCAGCGGATAAGGCTGGGGAAGGGTGGAGTGGTGACGGTAAGCACAAGGGGGAGAGGCGGTGGGGCTGCGTGAGAGGAGAGAGCTGTGCCAAATGGTTGCTCCAACCCTGTCTTGGTTTCTGTTGTTCCAGGTCAACGGAGTGGCAGAGGTCCTGCCCTGCACCCCATCCACGGGCGTGCAGGTCTCGTCCAGCGGGTTCTACACTGTGGTCACGACAGACTTTGGCTTGAGAGTGAAGTTTGATGGGAACCATCGGGTGGAGGTGACGCTTCCGAGCACCTTTGGGCAGAAGGTTTGTGGCATGTGTGGGAACTACAACGGGATGGCAGCAGATGACTTCCTGAGCCCGGAAGGGGTGCTGGAGCCAGACTCCACCAGCCTGGGCAACAGCTGGCAGGTGTCCAACGACAGCAGGTGTGTGTGGCCCCCCAGCAGGTCTGGGGAGGTGTTGGGCAAGGGGAGGGTGAGGCACCAGGAGAAGCCCACAGATGACCCAGGGGCCCTTCTCCCTGTCTTTCCACAGCTGCTCAGCCGGACCACTCCCCACCCCAGCCTGCAATGAGACGGACAAGCAAGTCATTGCCAGCAGCCTCTTCTGTGGGCTCCTCACTGACACCAGCGGCCCGTTTCAGATGTGCCACGCTGTGCTGAGCCCCAGCGGTTACTTTGCCACCTGCCTTTATGACCTGTGTGAGCTGGGGCTGGACCACGAGGCCCTGTGCAAGAGCTTGCAGTCCTACGCGGATGCCTGCCAGTCGCTTGGTGTCAAGATACCCGCGTGGAGGAATGCAACCTTCTGCCGTAAGTGCACACAATGCACCACGGATCGTTACTCTCAGGAAAACACAGAATAGGAATGAAAGAGTGGGGTGGGGAATAAGAAATATTTTTATTATGTGCCGTGGGGATTTACAGGTAGTTGTCAGTATTAGAGGCACCATTTTCTGTTTCATTTGGTCAGGTATGACGTAGGATACCCATGGAGCCAAGCAGACCGCAGAGAAAATACAGATTCTTAATTTTTCAAAGGAGAAAAACACAGCACAAAGAAGTATTATGTTCTCCAAGTAATGGCCATGTCTTGTATCTCGGCAGCTGTCACCTGTCCGGCCAACAGTCACTACGAGCCCTGTGCTGCAGCCTGCCCTGCCACCTGTGTTGACCCGATGGCTCCTGCTACCTGCAGCCTGCCGTGCGTGGAGGGCTGTGTGTGCGACAGCGGGTACCTGCTCTACAATGACCGCTGCGTGCCCAGCCAGCAGTGTGGGTGCTGGCACAACGGGCAGCACTACCCCGTGGGCTCGGAGTTCTGGACGGACAACTCCTGCTCCTCAAAGTGCACGTGTCCTGCGCGGGGAAGCAAAGTCCAGTGCTCCGATGCCTCATGCCCTGCGGGCCAGTACTGCGGGGTGCAGGATGGGAAACCTGAGTGCCTCGAACAATCCTACGGCATCTGCCACGTCCACGGTGACCCTCACTACAACACCTTTGACAAGGTGACACACGACTTCATGGGCAACTGCACCTACACCCTGGCCAAAGTGTGCTCCAACACCACCTCCCTGCCCTACTTCAACGTTGAGGCCAAGAACGAGCATCGTGGGAACACCAGAGTGTCCTATGTGCGTGAAGTCCTCGTTGAGGTGTACGGCGAGCGCGTTGCCATTGTCAAGAAGGAGAAGAGCCAAGTGCTGGTAGGCAGCGGGGCTGGCACGAGCATGGCGCGGCTGCAAGGCAGGGCTGGCTTTTCTTGGCAGGGCCTGGCACGTACCAGACACCTCCATTGTCCCGGGCCCGGGTGGGTTCCCCTGAAGCCAGTGGCTTGCTTTGTTTTTCCATTCTGGAGGGGTTGGAGGAGGAAGAGGCAAACGGGGAATGTGGCCCGTGTTGTACAGAGGCCCCTGCAGAGTGCAGGACACCGACACGGCTCTGCAAGCCACAGGGGCGTCTGGGTGTGAGGGCATCACGGGCACCGGTTTGCCATGCCCGGCCTGGCAGCTGGTTTCCCTGGGGCAGGAGATCCCAGGGAGGCCAGGGACAAGTCCAGGGCCCATTGCGGTCTGTCTGCCCTAGGTCAACAACGTGCGCCAGACCTTGCCGGTGAGTGCAGCGGGAGGTGCCATCACGGTGAGCAGGAGCGGCCGCTACATCGTCCTGGAGACAGACTTCAACCTCAGAGTGTCCTACGACACTGACCACTCGGTGGAGGTGAAGGTGCCCACCACCTACTTCAACCTGACCTGCGGCATGTGCGGAAACTTCAACAGCCGGAGAGAGGACGACTACATGATGCCCAACGGGCAGCAAGCTGCGGACTCCAATGCGCTGGGGGAGAGCTGGCAGGTCCCAGACAGTGACTCCTCTTGTGGTGTCCCCGTCCCCTCCCCGCCCTGCAGTGCAGAAGAGGAGAAGCTCTACCGATCGGACCAGTTCTGTGGCATGCTGACTGCCAGGCCTGGCTCTTTTGAGAGGTGCCACGCCGTGATCAACCCCCAAAGCTACTTTGAGGCCTGCTTCTATGACCTTTGTGCCCTGAATGGTGGCCAGGAGGTCCTGTGTGCTACTCTGGAAGCCTACGCTGACGCATGCCAGGCAGCCGGCGTGACTCTTCTTCCCTGGAGGAATGCCACCTTCTGCCGTGAGTACCTGCCTTGCAGTTGCCAGAAGGGAAATGTGCTGCTCCCTGTGCCCTGAACCTCTGGCCAAAGCAAGTCTTTGGTCTTCCCCTTCCCAGAAGGCTGTCCTTCCTTGAAGACTTGCTGGTCCTAATCATCCCCTTCCCATTGCAGCCCTGCTGTGCCCTGCCAACAGCTACTATGACCCTTGCATGACCGGCTGTCCTGCCACCTGTGTTGACCAACAAGCCCCGCAGAACTGCTCCAAGCCCTGCATGGAGGGCTGCGCCTGTACTTCTGGCTTCCTCCTCAGCGGAGACACCTGTGTGCCCGAGGCCCACTGTGGCTGCCTCTTTGAGGGCAACTACTACAGTGTGAGTGAAAACCCTGCCCTGGCTTGCACCCCTCCCAGGGCACTCCCTTGCCTCTACTTTCCTGCCTGATATGCCGACACTCGGTGTTTCTCTGCCTGCAGGAGGGCGAGTACTCCGTGAGCGAGAACTGCACTCGACAGTGCCGGTGTGAAGCCAACGGCCAGATGGTTTGCTCTGCATTGTCCTGTGGTGAGGACGAGGTCTGCAAGATCCAGCACGGCCAGAGGGGCTGTTACCCAGCCAGCACTGCTCTCTGCCACATATACGGCGACCCACATTACAGCACCTTCGATGGGAAGCTTCACCACTTCCAGGGCTCCTGCAACTACACGGTGGTGACGGGCTGTGACAACTCCTCCGTTGGGTTCAGTGTCACCACACGCAACGAACATCGTGGCAGCCGGAGATGGACAGCTCTGAACTCCGTGGCACTGTCCGTGGAAGGCCTCCACATTGCACTGCGCAAGAACAAGGCGGTCTACGTAAGCCCCTCCTTTTTACACCTGGGAATAACAGATGCCCTAGGCACCATTAAGGTGCCGCTCTGTCCCCAGGAAGAGCTTGGTATTCGCTGAGCCTGCTGGCGTGCCCACAGCAGAGCACAGCGGGGCTCCGGGCGCGGCAGATATGGCTGCTTGCGCAGCAACAGATTTTCGTCTTGTTCTCCTGGGCTTTCGGTGTGCCACAATTAGAGTCGCTGCTGTTCTCGTACCTGGGCAGGGTTTCTCATGCCATCAGTGCTTCTGACTCACTGGGCCCCGGCACCATCGCAGTGAAGAACAGTGACCTCTCAGTGCAGGGCACCTCTTTATGCTTCCGTCTCCCTCTCTCCCCCTTATTCAGATCAACGGTGCTCTGGCCTCCCTGCCTGCTTCTCCTGCCCCCGGTGTGACCGTTTCCCTGAGTGGCTCCTACGTGCGCATTTCTACCAAGCTGGGCCTGCAGCTGCAGTTCAATGGGGACCATGAGCTCCTAGTGAAGGTGTCTGAGAAGCACAAGGGCAAGCTGTGTGGGCTGTGTGGGACGTACACTGGGAGCCAGCAGGACGACTTCATGCGACCCGATGGGGTCGTCGTGCCCGACTTCAATGACTTTGGAGCCAGCTGGATGGTGCCGGATGATGAGTGGCTGTGAGTCCTTGTTCCGTCGCGTAGATGACGGACAAAAGGGAGCGTGGAGGAGTGGAGCTGTGAGGGGCACAAGGAGGGAGGGAGGGTTGGTAATGGCGTCTCACTGTTCCAGACCCCAGGGAGAGTGGGCCGGAGCCTTGGCGTGATGCTTTTCCCCAAGCGGTTGCGATCGCAACTGCCTTGGCCATTTGCTTCTGTCTACCCGATGCCACGGAGGGGCATGGTGGCTGTGGGCCGTGTTGCCCACCCTTGCAAATGACAGCCGCGGGTGCCTTGTTGTAGCGAGGGATCTGGACTCCAGAGGCTGAGCTTTTGGCTGGGAAGGAGGTCAGGAAACGGTGTGGCTGGGATCCACAGGCTGCTGTGAGCTCAGGGCTGTCTGTCTGCTTTGTAGGTGTGACCCAGCCATCTACCCGCCTGCGTCCTGCTCCCCCTCCGAGGAGGAGGCAGCTAACAAGCAGTGTGCAATCCTCACGCAACTCGGTGGCCCGTTCCAGCCATGCCATGCAGTTCTGCCACCCAAGACGTACTTTGAGAGTTGTGTCTATGACCAGTGTGCCACGTATGGCAGCACGGAGCAGCTCTGCGATGACCTGGGCGCCTATGCTGCAGCCTGTGCTGAGGCAGGCGTTGCTCTGGGAGACTGGAGTGCTGGCACTGTCTGTGGTAAGTTGATCTCCTTTGTGGCCCAGATTCAAGGAACGGGGCAGCTGTGGTGGAGGTTTCTCCGTGTGTCACCTAAACGCTCGGGTGGGCCGGCCCTTGGGTGAGGAGACTCTTTGTGGCAGGGATACCGTAGAATTCCTGTCCTGCGCTCCTTTTGCCATGGTGTGGGGGTGTTTGGGAAGGGTGCAACATCCCCATTTGGGAACAAATCCCCATTAAGAAACACATCTTCTCCACCTCTGTTTCACCGTACGCCCAGCAGCTCCAACAACCTCGGCCCCCTTACCAGACACCTCAACGCGGCCTCCACATACAACAACATCACCAGCACCTGGGACAAGCACAGGTACTGTTGTCTCCCATCCATGTTTTTTACTGGCTGTGCTAGGCACTCAGCTCGTGCACTTCCACTTGGTTGGCCATCCTCGCCTGGCCATGAGCATGCCAGGGATGTAGGTTTTCCCTGTGGGACATGGGGAAAAGGTGGCCCCACCCTCACTCTAGGAACTCTGCTTTCCTTTCTGCACCATATCCAGCTTCCACAATGGACTGCAGTTTCACCTGCACATTCGACAATGATTTCTGTGAGTGGGTCCAGGCAGATTACAGCAGCATTGACTGGAAAAGGAACAAGGGTCCAACGCCCACGCCAAATACCGGCCCCTCCTCTGACCACACGACGGGAGGTAGGAACAGCAATCAGTACACAGCGGTCCTTCGAGCAGAGGGATGTCCCTGGGAAGAGGGCGACAGACCTCTTACAACAGCAAATACAGGCCACGTGTTTCCTGGCCTTGATCCAGAGCCGTTTGTGGCAGTGTCCCCCAGAGCCAGAGCCTCCCTTCAGGAAGCCTTCCAGCCCTGGGAATCAGTCTGTGGTACCCGCAGGGCAGGCAAGGACCTGCCATGCAAGAGGGAAAGTAATGCCAAGCTTGATGACCTGTCTGACTCAGGGGAAGAGGAATAGGTCTCTCATTTAGGAGACGCTGGCTTCTCCGGAAGCCAATGATGAGTGGGCCCCAAAGCTGCAGAGCCATGCGAGGATTGTGGCGATGCTTTGGAGGTGGTGCCATTGCCCAGTCCAAGCCATACAGCTGCCGTGGCGCAGAGAGCACGGTTCACAGGTGGACTCAGGGCTGGGGAGGGTTGTGTCTAGCAAAGGACCTGTGTTTGCTCTCCCCTCCTCTTGCCTGCCTTGAACTGCAGTGGGGGGTGCTCCCAGGGCTGTGCTTGGCTTGTCCCTGGCTGCTTTGTCTAGATTTGATATGCCTGTGACAGTGTGGCTCACGCTTTGTTTCAGACGGCTACTACATCTACCTGCAAGGGATCAATGCCCACCCCGGCTTGGTGGCTCATCTGGTCAGCCCGGCGTGTACTTTGGAAGGACCGCACTGCTTCCGCTTCTGGTATCACATGTACGGAGTGGCTGAAACAATGGCCCTGCGGGTGTACGTGACTGAGGGCGAAGACCTAATGCTGGTCTGGAGCAGCACTGGGAACCACGGGGACAGATGGAACTTGGGAGAGATCACGGTGCACAGCACAGGAAACATGCAGGTAAGGGCACGGGCTCTCACTGCCATCTGAGATGAACCGTGCTTTCTAATGGCACTTCACCTATGCGGCCGGAGCTAATGCTGGGAACCGTCCCTTCCCTTAGATTGTCCTGGAGGGAGAATGGGGTGAAGATGTCCGGAGCGACGTAGCATTGGATGATCTGTCCATTGAAAAGGGATCCTGTGCAGGTACAAGGCTTGGCTTGGGGAAGGGCGGCTTGAGAGATGTCACTGACTGAGGTGGCAGGCTGCGCTAGAGGCAGGAGCACAGGCTGTCTTTGCAGTGCCCTGTAGGCCAGTGATGCAGCCTGTGCCCAAGCAGGCTTTCCTCTGGGAGGCTGGAGTGCTGGCACTGCCTGCAGTCACTATTTAGTTCATGTATTACAAGGCCCACGGCCAAGACATTGAGCATAGGTACTGAAGTGCCTAATCTGCTTTTGTCACCCAGCTATGCTGGTGGCAGAGCCCTTGAGTGGCAGGGCTCTTTCTGAGATGACACTCTGCGATCACTGCCCTGGGCCTCTCTCGTCAAGGTGTTGGGGTGTTTGGGAAGGGCGGACCAGCTGCCTGGAACAATCTCCCATGTTGGCACAGATCTCCTCTAGCTCTCTCTTGTGCTAGGTCCATCAACACCAAAACCCACAAGCCCCTTGCCAGGCACTACAACGCAGCCTCCACGCACGCCATCACCACCAAGACCCACACCGAGCTCAGGTACTGCCACGTCCCATCCCCATCTTGTTGAAACTGTTCATTTCGCTTCCTCCAAGGCCCACGACCATGGCATGGAGTGGCTGTAGTGAAGGGTCTGTGTGTCTCCTTTTGTCTCCCAACAACGCTGGTGGGAGAGCACTTGAGTGCTGGTGGTTTTGCTGAGGAGTCACTGTGCAATCCCTGTCCTGGGCCTCTCTGGTCAGGGTGTTGGGGTGTTTGGGGAGGGTGGACCAGCTGCCTGGAACAAAACTCCCATGTTGGCACAGAGATCCTCTAGCTCTCGCTTGTACTAGGTCCATCAACTGCAGAACCTGGGACCGACTTGCCAAACACCACCACGCTGCCTCCGCATACACCAACACCCACACCGAGCTCAGGTACTGCCACATTCCATCTCCATGTTCTACTGCTTGCGGGAAGTGTTCCGTTATCTTTCTTTGAGGCTCATGGCCAAGGGATGGAGTTGCTGTAGTGAAGGGGCTGCATGTCTCCTTCTATCTCCCAACAATGCTGGTGGGAGAGCACTTGAGTGCTGGTGTTTTTGCTGAGGAGTCACTTTGCCATCCCTGTCCCGGGCCTCTCTGGTCAGGGTGTTGGGGTGTTTGGGGGGGGTGGACCAGCTGCTGGAGCAAAACTCCCATGTTGACACTGACCACTTCTACCTCTGTCTCTCCACAGGTCCACTTCCTTCTACACCCTCGACCCCATTGCCGGGCACCACCACGCAGCCACCAACAGCAACACCTGGCACGACGTCAGGTACTGCTATTACTGGTAGCGTTTTGACTCATCTTCAAAACCCATCGTGGATACATGGTGCATTTGCATTGGAGAGCTGGTTTTTGCTTTGTGTCACTCTCCCACCATATTGAGACACACACTGAGTGCTATTCCCTCCCTAGGGTTTGGGTGGGGCACCTGTGCTTCTGGCATTTAGGTGTTTGAGGAGGTTTGAACCAGATGCCTGGAAAAAGTAATCCTGTGTTGACATAGATCTCCACTAACTCTGTCTCTTGGTAAAAGCAGTAGACCAGCCATGGCGCTGGTGTTCTTTGTGCAAGGTGGGCTGGGGAGCAGAGGCAGCAGGAGGTGCTTAACTGAATGCTTCCTCTGGTCCTTCCACTGTCAGGGACCTGTGTGGTGGAAGGAGACCCTCACTACCACACGTTCGACAAGCAGCTACACCACTTCATGGGCACCTGCACCTACACCCTCTCCAAGTTGTGCGAGAGCAACAGCTCGCTGCCCTACTTCAACGTGGAAGCGGCCAATGAGCACAGGGGCGGCAACACTCGCGTGTCCTATGTCCAATATGTGGATGTCGATGTGGCTGGCCAGCGGATAAGGCTGGGGAAGGGTGGAGTGGTGACGGTAAGCACAAGGGGGAGAGGCGGTGGGGCTGCGTGAGAGGAGAGAGCTGTGCCAAATGGTTGCTCCAACCCTGTCTTGGTTTCTGTTGTTCCAGGTCAACGGAGTGGCAGAGGTCCTGCCCTGCACCCCATCCACGGGCGTGCAGGTCTCGTCCAGCGGGTTCTACACTGTGGTCACGACAGACTTTGGCTTGAGAGTGAAGTTTGATGGGAACCATCGGGTGGAGGTGACGCTTCCGAGCACCTTTGGGCAGAAGGTTTGTGGCATGTGTGGGAACTACAACGGGATGGCAGCAGATGACTTCCTGAGCCCGGAAGGGGTGCTGGAGCCAGACTCCACCAGCCTGGGCAACAGCTGGCAGGTGTCCAACGACAGCAGGTGTGTGTGGCCCCCCAGCAGGTCTGGGGAGGTGTTGGGCAAGGGGAGGGTGAGGCACCAGGAGAAGCCCACAGATGACCCAGGGGCCCTTCTCCCTGTCTTTCCACAGCTGCTCAGCCGGACCACTCCCCACCCCAGCCTGCAATGAGACGGACAAGCAAGTCATTGCCAGCAGCCTCTTCTGTGGGCTCCTCACTGACACCAGCGGCCCGTTTCAGATGTGCCACGCTGTGCTGAGCCCCAGCGGTTACTTTGCCACCTGCCTTTATGACCTGTGTGAGCTGGGGCTGGACCACGAGGCCCTGTGCAAGAGCTTGCAGTCCTACGCGGATGCCTGCCAGTCGCTTGGTGTCAAGATACCCGCGTGGAGGAATGCAACCTTCTGCCGTAAGTGCACACAATGCACCACGGATCGTTACTCTCAGGAAAACACAGAATAGGAATGAAAGAGTGGGGTGGGGAATAAGAAATATTTTTATTATGTGCCGTGGGGATTTACAGGTAGTTGTCAGTATTAGAGGCACCATTTTCTGTTTCATTTGGTCAGGTATGACGTAGGATACCCATGGAGCCAAGCAGACCGCAGAGAAAATACAGATTCTTAATTTTTCAAAGGAGAAAAACACAGCACAAAGAAGTATTATGTTCTCCAAGTAATGGCCATGTCTTGTATCTCGGCAGCTGTCACCTGTCCGGCCAACAGTCACTACGAGCCCTGTGCTGCAGCCTGCCCTGCCACCTGTGTTGACCCGATGGCTCCTGCTACCTGCAGCCTGCCGTGCGTGGAGGGCTGTGTGTGCGACAGCGGGTACCTGCTCTACAATGACCGCTGCGTGCCCAGCCAGCAGTGTGGGTGCTGGCACAACGGGCAGCACTACCCCGTGGGCTCGGAGTTCTGGACGGACAACTCCTGCTCCTCAAAGTGCACGTGTCCTGCGCGGGGAAGCAAAGTCCAGTGCTCCGATGCCTCATGCCCTGCGGGCCAGTACTGCGGGGTGCAGGATGGGAAACCTGAGTGCCTCGAACAATCCTACGGCATCTGCCACGTCCACGGTGACCCTCACTACAACACCTTTGACAAGGTGACACACGACTTCATGGGCAACTGCACCTACACCCTGGCCAAAGTGTGCTCCAACACCACCTCCCTGCCCTACTTCAACGTTGAGGCCAAGAACGAGCATCGTGGGAACACCAGAGTGTCCTATGTGCGCGAAGTCCTCGTTGAGGTGTACGGCGAGCGCGTTGCCATTGTCAAGAAGGAGAAGAGCCAAGTGCTGGTAGGCAGCGGGGCTGGCACGAGCATGGCGCGGCTGCAAGGCAGGGCTGGCTTTTCTTGGCAGGGCCTGGCACGTACCAGACACCTCCATTGTCCCGGGCCCGGGTGGGTTCCCCTGAAGCCAGTGGCTTGCTTTGTTTTTCCATTCTGGAGGGGTTGGAGGAGGAAGAGGCAAACGGGGAATGTGGCCCGTGTTGTACAGAGGCCCCTGCAGAGTGCAGGACACCGACACGGCTCTGCAAGCCACAGGGGCGTCTGGGTGTGAGGGCATCACGGGCACCGGTTTGCCATGCCCGGCCTGGCAGCTGGTTTCCCTGGGGCAGGAGATCCCAGGGAGGCCAGGGACAAGTCCAGGGCCCATTGCGGTCTGTCTGCCCTAGGTCAACAACGTGCGCCAGACCTTGCCGGTGAGTGCAGCGGGAGGTGCCATCACGGTGAGCAGGAGCGGCCGCTACATCGTCCTGGAGACAGACTTCAACCTCAGAGTGTCCTACGACACTGACCACTCGGTGGAGGTGAAGGTGCCCACCACCTACTTCAACCTGACCTGCGGCATGTGCGGAAACTTCAACAGCCGGAGAGAGGACGACTACATGATGCCCAACGGGCAGCAAGCTGCGGACTCCAATGCGCTGGGGGAGAGCTGGCAGGTCCCAGACAGTGACTCCTCTTGTGGTGTCCCCGTCCCCTCCCCGCCCTGCAGTGCAGAAGAGGAGAAGCTCTACCGATCGGACCAGTTCTGTGGCATGCTGACTGCCAGGCCTGGCTCTTTTGAGAGGTGCCACGCCGTGATCAACCCCCAAAGCTACTTTGAGGCCTGCTTCTATGACCTTTGTGCCCTGAATGGTGGCCAGGAGGTCCTGTGTGCTACTCTGGAAGCCTACGCTGACGCATGCCAGGCAGCCAGCGTGACTCTTCTTCCCTGGAGGAATGCCACCTTCTGCCGTGAGTACCTGCCTTGCAGTTGCCAGAAGGGAAATGTGCTGCTCCCTGTGCCCTGAACCTCTGGCCAAAGCAAGTCTTTGGTCTTCCCCTTCCCAGAAGGCTGTCCTTCCTTGAAGACTTGCTGGTCCTAATCATCCCCTTCCCATTGCAGCCCTGCTGTGCCCTGCCAACAGCTACTATGACCCTTGCATGACCGGCTGTCCTGCCACCTGTGTTGACCAACAAGCCCCGCAGAACTGCTCCAAGCCCTGCATGGAGGGCTGCGCCTGTACTTCTGGCTTCCTCCTCAGCGGAGACACCTGTGTGCCCGAGGCCCACTGTGGCTGCCTCTTTGAGGGCAACTACTACAGTGTGAGTGAAAACCCTGCCCTGGCTTGCACCCCTCCCAGGGCACTCCCTTGCCTCTACTTTCCTGCCTGATATGCCGACACTCGGTGTTTCTCTGCCTGCAGGAGGGCGAGTACTCCGTGAGCGAGAACTGCACTCGACAGTGCCGGTGTGAAGCCAACGGCCAGATGGTTTGCTCTGCATTGTCCTGTGGTGAGGACGAGGTCTGCAAGATCCAGCACGGCCAGAGGGGCTGTTACCCAGCCAGCACTGCTCTCTGCCACATCTACGGCGACCCACATTACAGCACCTTCGATGGGAAGCTTCACCACTTCCAGGGCTCCTGCAACTACACGGTGGTGACGGGCTGTGACAACTCCTCCGTTGGGTTCAGTGTCACCACACGCAACGAACATCGTGGCAGCCGGAGATGGACAGCTCTGAACTCCGTGGCACTGTCCGTGGAAGGCCTCCACATTGCACTGCGCAAGAACAAGGCGGTCTACGTAAGCCCCTCCTTTTTACACCTGGGAATAACAGATGCCCTAGGCACCATTAAGGTGCCGCTCTGTCCCCAGGAAGAGCTTGGTATTCGCTGAGCCTGCTGGCGTGCCCACAGCAGAGCACAGCGGGGCTCCGGGCGCGGCAGATATGGCTGCTTGCGCAGCAACAGATTTTCGTCTTGTTCTCCTGGGCTTTCGGTGTGCCACAATTAGAGTCGCTGCTGTTCTCGTACCTGGGCAGGGTTTCTCATGCCATCAGTGCTTCTGACTCACTGGGCCCCGGCACCATCGCAGTGAAGAACAGTGACCTCTCAGTGCAGGGCACCTCTTTATGCTTCCGTCTCCCTCTCTCCCCCTTATTCAGATCAACGGTGCTCTGGCCTCCCTGCCTGCTTCTCCTGCCCCCGGTGTGACCGTTTCCCTGAGTGGCTCCTACGTGCGCATTTCTACCAAGCTGGGCCTGCAGCTGCAGTTCAATGGGGACCATGAGCTCCTAGTGAAGGTGTCTGAGAAGCACAAGGGCAAGCTGTGTGGGCTGTGTGGGACGTACACTGGGAGCCAGCAGGACGACTTCATGCGACCCGATGGGGTCGTCGTGCCCGACTTCAATGACTTTGGAGCCAGCTGGATGGTGCCGGATGATGAGTGGCTGTGAGTCCTTGTTCCGTCGCGTAGATGACGGACAAAAGGGAGCGTGGAGGAGTGGAGCTGTGAGGGGCACAAGGAGGGAGGGAGGGTTGGTAATGGCGTCTCACTGTTCCAGACCCCAGGGAGAGTGGGCCGGAGCCTTGGCGTGATGCTTTTCCCCAAGCGGTTGCGATCGCAACTGCCTTGGCCATTTGCTTCTGTCTACCCGATGCCACGGAGGGGCATGGTGGCTGTGGGCCGTGTTGCCCACCCTTGCAAATGACAGCCGCGGGTGCCTTGTTGTAGCGAGGGATCTGGACTCCAGAGGCTGAGCTTTTGGCTGGGAAGGAGGTCAGGAAACGGTGTGGCTGGGATCCACAGGCTGCTGTGAGCTCAGGGCTGTCTGTCTGCTTTGTAGGTGTGACCCAGCCATCTACCCGCCTGCGTCCTGCTCCCCCTCCGAGGAGGAGGCAGCTAACAAGCAGTGTGCAATCCTCACGCAACTCGGTGGCCCGTTCCAGCCATGCCATGCAGTTCTGCCACCCAAGACGTACTTTGAGAGTTGTGTCTATGACCAGTGTGCCACGTATGGCAGCACGGAGCAGCTCTGCGATGACCTGGGCGCCTATGCTGCAGCCTGTGCTGAGGCAGGCGTTGCTCTGGGAGACTGGAGTGCTGGCACTGTCTGTGGTAAGTTGATCTCCTTTGTGGCCCAGATTCAAGGAACGGGGCAGCTGTGGTGGAGGTTTCTCCGTGTGTCACCTAAACGCTCGGGTGGGCCGGCCCTTGGGTGAAGAGACTCTTTGTGGCAGGGATACCGTAGAATTCCTGTCCTGCGCTCCTTTTGCCATGGTGTGGGGGTGTTTGGGAAGGGTGCAACATCCCCATTTGGGAACAAATCCCCATTAAGAAACACATCTTCTCCACCTCTGTTTCACCGTACGCCCAGCAGCTCCAACAACCTCGGCCCCCTTACCAGACACCTCAACGCGGCCTCCACATACAACAACATCACCAGCACCTGGGACAAGCACAGGTACTGTTGTCTCCTGGGCCTCTCTGGTCAGGGTGTTGGGGTGTTTGGGGAGGGTGGACCAGCTGCCTGGAACAAAACTCCCATGTTGGCACAGAGATCCTCTAGCTCTCGCTTGTACTAGGTCCATCAACTGCAGAACCTGGGACCGACTTGCCAAACACCACCACGCTGCCTCCGCATACACCAACACCCACACCGAGCTCAGGTACTGCCACGTTCCATCTCCATGTTCTACTGCTTGCGGGAAGTGTTCCGTTATCTTTCTTTGAGGCTCATGGCCAAGGGATGGAGTTGCTGTAGTGAAGGGGCTGCATGTCTCCTTCTATCTCCCAACAATGCTGGTGGGAGAGCACTTGAGTGCTGGTGGTTTTGCTGGGGAGTCACTGTGCAATCCCTGTCCTGGGCCTCTCTGGTCAGGGTGTTGGTGTGTTTGGGGAGGGTGGACCAGCTGCCTGGAATGAAACTCCCTTGTTGGCGTAGATCTCCTCTAGCTCTCTCTTGTGCTAGGTCCATCAACACCAAAACCCACAGCCCCCTCGCTAGGCTCTACAACACAGCCTCCACTCACACCATCACCACCAAGACCCACACCAAGCCCAGGTTCTGTCATTTCCCGTGTCCACCTTCTTCTGCCTGTCCTAACTTCTCAGTTTTCTTAATCCGTGTCCCACAGCCAAGTGACTGTTTTTAATACTTCAGGGTTAGAGCTTTTTCTTGCTCACCCAATCGCACCAGTGGACAGTCCTTCAGCACTGGGACTCTTTCTGAGTAGTCACTGTTCAAGTTCTGCCCTGGGTCTCTTTTCCAATAGTGTTGGGATTTTTGGTAACAGTAGACCAGCTGCTTGATAGTTATATCACATACCCTTTATTGCCATATCCATAAATATTTCAATTACCCTTTTCTATGGCAATTTTTCACCTGTTATACAAGTGTTATTTTTGTAGTATTTGGAAAGTTAATTTAGCGTCCAAATTCTGTTTTTATTGTGGATATAATCTAATTATATTGTCCTAGAAAAGACTGAGTCATTGTAGTTATTGTTATTTTAGTTCTTAGGAATACACTAGAATGTCAGTTTAGGTAAGTTTTAACTGCTTCTTTCCTCCAATTTTAAGCACCAAGTCTTTACATGTGTAAGCTTGTTAAGTACAAGAGAGTAGTAGCTCACCCAGTCAGTTTGAATGTCTTCTGGGTTTTTTTGATAACTGCTATGTATGTAATTCCTAGAGTTTGTGTGTAAGCAGTTAAGGTTGACATGTAGATACTCTAAGTGTACATAAGTGTAGCTATTTTTTTAGCATGCCATTGAAAAGCAGAGAAGAGGTAAGGACCTCTTTTCATTATTTTTTGTTGTTGATAAACACCATAAAACATCTGCAAGCTCAACTCTGCTAAGGTTTGATGGGAAGATTTTTTTTGTTGAAAATGGGAATTTCTTATTAGCACTCAAAACCTCATTCAGCTCACACACACAAATGCACACACACTGTGTAGCTCCACTTGTACGTATTATCACTGGCTAATTAACTTCAGTGTATTTAAAAGTGTGTAAAGGGCATATTGTGTATACAGTGTTCAATAGGAGTTCCATAAATGATGTGAGTACAGAACCCCAGACAGCTGTTAGTGTAGCAGTCTATTCTGACTATCCAACCCCATAGAGTTTTTGAGTAGATTCCTCCTATTTAGGCAGAAATAACCTTTCAGACATGGACACTAATAACTCAGTGCTCACTTTATATAACGATGTCTTAATAACAAAGGTTTTTTAAATATCAAAGCTTTTTGCTCATATTTCTTCCTCAACCTCTAACATTGATTTCTGATACATAAGAATACAGATTCTTTATGGGTCCAAAGATGGGAGGCTGGACTGGGCTTTGGAATATTCGTGACTGATGCCATCACTGTTATATCTGAGCAGCAATTACAAAGTATAACAAACAAAGTGGGAACAAAGCAACTGCAGAAATCTGGTAGAGATTTGGAGGGAATTATTCTGTCTTTCTTTCTTCCCAGGCCGTGCTTCCTGCAGTGCCTCTGGGGATCCACATTATAACACTTTTGACCACAGAGTTCATAATTTCATGGGGAATTGCACTTACACCCTCTCCAAAGTGTGCAACATCTCTGAGAGGCTTCCATACTTTGATGTGTCCACAACGAATGAGCACAGAGGAGCCAACACCAAAGTCTCTTACGTGAAGTCAGTGCAAGTGGAAGTCTATGGCAACCAGATTTCTTTGCTGAAAAACAAGAAAGTGAATGTAAGAAAATACTTGTTTAAAAGATATATATAATATTTTTAAACTGACATGCAGATAAAGAAATATTTTCTCTGATTGTAAGGTTCATAGCAAACTTTCTCTTTTTATTAGTTAAATGTACCTCTTTTAATGAGATATCCAAGAAATTTGCTCAGATGAAGTGTTCTTTAATTACTTCCAGTTCCCTTGTGCACAAGATCATATCTTTCACTGATCTGTTTTAGCTGCTGGTATTTGTAGGAGTCCCAGCAGCCATACACTAACTTTTACAATTTCCTGTACAGGTGAATGGCAGCAGAATGAACCTACCTGTATTTATTGAAAAGAAGATCAGTATTCAAACCAGTGGTGGATATGTTCTCTTGGAAACTGACTTTGGACTGTGGGTGAGATATGATGGAAATCACTATGCAGAAGTCTCTGTGCCCTCTCATTACAGTGGTCTGCTCTGTGGCCTCTGTGGTAAGTCATAGACTTAGTCACTTTTTAGTGAGTTGTGGAGGCTGGTGAACACTTAAACTTTTTTTCTTAGCATGTCATACTTACTCAATGCACAACTAGTCCTTGTCAAATGGAGTAGAATTTACAGCAGTGAAGAAAACTTGCTAGAATTTTTCAGTTTCTAAGAACTGTTACTTAGAAAATTCCTGGTAACATGCTATCCATTTGGAATGTTGTGAAGTATAACTACAAATAACATATTTAGCCAAATACAAAACCTCACCTCAGTCCTACAGTTTAAATATAGGAAGAGTAATGATTTGCACACATCTACTCAAGAATTCCACAAATACATTTTTCTGCTGTTTACATTCTGATATATTTGTCTTTTGTTGGGTGTGAGGAATGCTATACCATTTCATTTTGTGAATCATAAAAACTTGAGGCTGTTTCCACAGCAGAGGACAATCTTCAGAATAGCTTACTGTCAACATTGTCACACTTCCTTGCTGCTGTTTTTTCTGTACTGTTTTAGGAGGTATTTATATAACCTGAATAATCATGTTTGTATGATCAAAGAAAAAAAAAAAGAAATAATAAAAGAAAAAGAAAGAAAAGAAAAATTAGACTAGTAAGGCTTATTTTTACCTACTTTTTATTCCAGCTAAGATAGGCACTGTCTACATTGAAACAAAGCAATGACAAGGATCCAATATGAATAATCCTGATCTGACAGACTTTATGAATAAGAAAGAAAATTCATACTTTATTTCCAAAATTCAAATACCACAAAACATTAGTGCTATATATGAAACAAAACATAGAGGCCGTTTAGAGTCCTGTGAGAAAGATCAGACACAAAGGGCACATTCTACTGTGTTCTGTAAGATATTCTGTTGCAATGGGATAGCAAAGTAAGTAAGAGTCACAGGTGGCTTATGCAGCTGATGAGAGTAGGAGCTCGCTGGAATTAGTCGTGACCAGTAATTTTTCATCAGCAATGTTGCTAATGCCTGAACCTGAGCAGGTTTAGTTGGAACAACACTGTGAATTCCAGGTGATTATATGAAGTGTACTTCAGGATGGAAATGGGACTGTAAAAATTACAGGAGTAGCTTGTCTTGTGAATTTCTGATTATTCTTTGATTTGGATCATCTGAAATTTCCTAGTTCAATTATCTCACGATGGGTTTTTCACACTTTCAATTCAAAAAATGTACCTAAGAATATAATGGTGCGAATAACACCGTTTGATTTTTAGTCCAACATTCCACAGGTAGAATCCAAGGAAACGAGTCAGGTTTTTTTAGCTAAGCAATTATTTCTTGTATGCAAGATGATCCAGTTACATACTAGATACTTACAGACTTCTTGCTTGAAGTCCACAAGTCTCTGAACAGCAGCTCTTGTCAGTGGTCAAAGTCTAAAACACAACTGAGCTCTTTTTATTTTGCCTAGTACACATCAATGTTGCATATATACTCTCCCTAGTTCATTGTAATTTATTTCACAGCCTGAAACCTAGGTTTGTACTTTATATGTCCCATCAATCTCTTTTTACTCTCACAGGTAATTATAATGGTGATCCAAATGATGACAACATAAAACCCAATGGTGATGTTGCAAGCGATTCCACTGATCTTGGACAAAGCTGGCTTGTGCCTGAGAATAACACCATGTATGTATATTAATTTAATCACATGGCATTTGCTAATCAAGCTCTACAAAATCAAACATCCATCCACTCACTGGCTTTGTCATCCAGTACCATTTTACATCTTCTAACTGCCCGTTAGAAGTAGGGACCTGCTCCTTTACCTTAAACAGGGAATGAGAAGAGGGCTTACATCCTTTAAGTCTTGTTTTCCAAAGCAGGAAATGACTGCTGAGTGTGAGGGGGGACAGGACTTCAGTCCAGTTCCCTCATTGGAAACCATAACTGACTGGATCCCACAGGTCTTTCTTCAGCTAAGAATAAGCCTTTGAATAGCCCAGAAGGCATCAAAAAGGGAGTCCCTTCAGTGAGAGGGCTGACATCAGCTTTTCAAAGAAGCTGGATAGTCTTGTGACTGTAATAAAATACACCCTGTTGTGCAGGGTTGTCATGTGTCAATCTTCCACTGAAAATCTGACAGTAACAGATGTGAAACACACACTTGATTTTGCTTGCTTTCCCCAGATGCTCCAGCGGGACAGAAGAGCAATGTGATCCTGTGCTGGAGAGTGAAGCAAAGAAGAACACAGCATGTGGCATGATCACAGACCCAACAGGTAGCATGTTGGTAGTTCTCTGTGAGCCATGTGACAGAGCACTTTATAGCTTGTGCTGTCTCCTCTCTATAGTCCATTGTTCTGAGTTCACATTGGAAGCGTATAAAACCTCCAGTGTGAATGGCCGACATAAAACTCATAGGTGCTTGGTCAAGATACATCAACCATTCGGACAGTGCCAACATGGCCGTGAAGATTATCTGAGAATGTGCGCAGGGAGCCATAGCTGCTCTTTGCTTTATAGTGACTTGCACTCTGCTTGCTAAAAGAAATAGTTCAAAGGGCACTGTCACTGCATGTATTACAGATACTTTATCTGAAATTCTGTACGTGTTCCCTGCATTGGACAGCCCCTGCAGTTGTCTAGAATTAGTGGCTTGCCTAACCAGCAACTCTTAATTTATGTAAGCTATGTTGTATCAATCATGCAAAAAGAAGAAAGCCTGATCCAGAGGGCCAAGTCTCACTGTGCATGCTCTGTTTCAAGTGTTGGCTTAACTTACTAAACAAAGCTAGCCTGGAGCACTCACAACACATTTGCCATGACAGAAAATAGATTGTGGTGGTGAGCTTATAATTTGAAATTTTTTTCTATCCTTCTATATATCTTTCTTGATTTACACAGGAATCTTCAAGGATTGTCATACCAAAGTGCCTCCAGAGAATTTCTTTGAAAACTGTGTTTACGACATGTGTTTTGCTGGTGGACAGGTGACATCCTTATGCTATGGACTGCAGGCCTATGCTGAGTCATGTATCAATGCTGGGATATGCATAGAGTGGAGGAATGCTACACTTTGCCGTGAGTGTCGTGACTTATCAATATCTATTCTGGATTTAAACTTCAAAAGTATGCACATTCTCCTCTACCTTTTTCATGCATGTTATCTCATTTTATGTAATGTTTTGAGTACAGTCTATCTTTTGTCATGTCTTGAGCCCGCTTGAGCTTCAGTACCATTCCAGTATTTCTATAAAACACTAACTTTCAAGAACATTTGGATACATGCAGGTCTAATCATTGAAGTTTTAATAATTTACTATTAGTTTCTTGGAAAAGTTTGATTACATTCAACTGTATCTTATGTGAGCTTCTGCATTGGGGAAATAACTGCTGCTTTGCTCCACTGAAAATCTACCATCCTCAATGTAAGTGGAGCTGGCAGTCCTCCGTACACAAATGCTTATCAATGGCTTTTGGTTAAAAAACTAGTTTAATAAGAGACCTTGAGAAACAGCTGTTTCGAGGAAGTTTACAAGTATTTCTCTACAAAGCAAAGAAATCAAGTTTTCTCACTTATCTCCTGATTAATTCTCTTCAGATGACCTTATGGGAAATTTCATACAGTGAACTCACATTTCTTAGAATAAAGCTTCCCGGAGGTTCCACTGGTGCTGATTTTATGCAGCACTGGGCAATTTTCTGCTTGCCAGACATCTTCTAAAGGACCTTTATATCCACAAAGTACACACCTGGAGAGAAAAAAACAAGTCTTCTGAAGGTCAACCACACTGAAATAAACCATAATTCTTCCTATTTCTTTTGTCTTTTACACTAATTTTGATTATACCAGTTACCACTGTATTACCTTCTGCAGATTTGCACCTTTTTTTTCTTGTTCTTTTTTTTTCTGTGATCAACAATTAGCTCTGTACTGAAACTAAACCATAAAAAAATATTGAGAGATTCTAGGAGCTTCTCAGTCTGGAAAAAGAACTACTGTGACTTTAGAATGGTTTTAAAGCACCTAGTAAATCAGCCCTGGGAGGACAGAGCACAGAGAATTCATATATAAAAAGAAGACAGAGCAAGAAACAAGCTTCTAACCCTCCAAATCATATTAAAACTATGGACATCCAGACTCCATAGTCTGAGGCCATAGCACAGGACCTAAATATCTATGGCCTGATTATAGTGATAGAGAAGACTCAGTCACATTAAGAAGATTGACTCTCAAGTGCTCCCTCCACCAGTAACTCAAATAAAAACTCAACTAAGAACCTGACAAAGGGCAGGTACTCTGGCTAGATGACTGGAGATGTTGGCTGTAATTGCCTGACAGGACTAAGAGATCCTGCTGTAGGGACAGAAGTAAATGAGAGTCATATGTAGTGATTTATCACAGAATCTAACCAGAAACATTTTTTAGGGTTTTTTTTAGGTGACAGAAATGGACAAATCCTTCAGGATTTCTGTAAAATGTAATGTCTTTCCTGGGGAGCATACTTTGAGTGATAGAAGCCCAATTGTACCATGAGCAGGAGGGCTGTGACAGTACAATATATTTTCCTCAAGGGGTCTCAGTGAAAGACAGAGTCAGATTTTTAGTTCTATTTTTAAATATATGGCAGGTGTTCAAATAGTAACTACAGTAATGGGGCCAACAACAGCTGGTACATGAAGACATTCTTCTATTCCCTTAACGGAGTGACTTTATGTCTTTAAACCTGCAGAAAAAGGTTTACTGAACCAAGCACAATTAGTCCTGTATGATCACAACAGACCTACCCTCAAAGCGAGCCTGCAACATTTGACTTCCTTTGTGAGGTGAAGTGCAGGGTGGCCCACCTGTCTTACCCACCCCCACCAAAAGTCACCCATCTCACACAGCAAGAAAATCGTTTGTACACAGAACTCTCCAGTGTCAGACTTTCTAACAGCAATTTTGTGTATTTTCAGGAGCAAACAGTGAAAGCATCAGGAAAACTTTTATCATGATTTTGCCCTTTTGAGTGATCTTATTTTTTGTTTTTCTCTCTAGCAATGTCCTGTCCTGGAGGCAGCATCTACAAGAGCTGTGGTACTAGGTGTCCCTCTACCTGTTTGAACATTTCAGCAGTTGATTCCTGCAGTTCCTTACCAGTGGAAGGTTGCTTCTGTAAGGAAGGCTATGTTTTGAGTGGAGACAAATGTGTGCCAGAAAGCAGCTGTGGTTGTGTTGATGAAAAAAAACAGTATCACCAGGCAAGTTACCTCAGACATTTAAAGAAGAAAAGAGAAAGAATAGGGGATCTCATTCATCATGAGAGAAAAACATGTTAATAACACTAACACAAGTATTATTTACACAATTAATAATAACAAAATAGACTCACTTTGCCAGCCTTCTTGAGTTCCATGAGCTGTGTGGCTACAGTTGCCCAAATGATCATACATCATGCACATTCAAATACTAATAATTTGATTGTTCCTTCCGGTATTACCTTCCAATTTATCTTATAGTATATACTTCACACTCTTTTTTCTGCTCAGCTGGATGAAAGCTGGTTTACCAGTTACCCCTGCAACAAACGCTGCACCTGCAAGGCTAATAACACCATTGTATGCACATCCTGGGAGTGTGGAGTCCGAGAGGAATGCAGTATTCAGGATGGTGTGCTGGGCTGTCATTCCAATGGTAAGTCCTGCCTGAAAATGTCAATTCCATAATTAGATCCTTCTCCTCCTTCTAACCTTATTATAAATATCTTTTCATATGTGATGGCAAGGAAGTCCCAACTGACTGCTGCCAGTGCTAACAGAGGGAAAGACATGATGATCTGTCTTACAAGCACAGATCCCCTTCTGTTGTAGTGGGTATCAGCAAAAATTGATGCTCCCCGAAAGCTTGCAATATCACTTGGGTTCTTTTTGTCTTGATAATACAAATTCAAGTCCCACGTCACCAGTGCTGCAAGCTCTACAATTGGGAATAATTGAGAACTGCATTTCTGAGAGTCTGGGTGATGGCAAGTGCTTTAAGTATCTATGTATATAGATGCAAATTTATTTACTTTTATATTTACACCTATATTTATACATATAATTATGTATTTTTATATAGTTAAGTAGAAAATCTCTGTATTAATCTCAACTACGATAAATCATAGCTACAACAGCATGTAGAAATGTATAAAGAGGTTCATTCGCTGCCAAGTTGCCAGTTTGTACATAATTTACAAATTAAATTTAAGAGACACTTTCTGGAAATTTCTTATTTCCAAATAAATGTCATTGGCATGAACCTGAGACACCTCTGTGAAGGTTTGCCCACATAATAATGATGAGGATTAGGTTGCTGCACTACTGCAGACATCTTTGGTCAGCTGAATCCATGGTGAAATCCAGTCCAAAGTTCTTAGAAAATTTTTTCGCCTTCAGGCCAAGCAACGTGTCAAGTGGCAGGAGATCCCCATTATTTCACTTTTGATGGAATGATGTACACTTTTGTGGGTACCTGCACCTACACCTTGGTTGAGGTTGTCAACACCAACAGTGTCATTCCTATAACCATCCTTGGCAAGAATGAAGACAGAGGACTAAGAGGGGCCACATACTTGAAAGAAGTCTACATAGATGTGTATGGTGTACGAATCACCCTTCAGAAAAGCCAAGGAATCCTGGTACGTGGTGGTGGTCTTTATTCTGGCAAGAAGTATCTTAAAATTAGCTCACTACAGTAGCTGTAGGAAAAAGGGTCTTCATGTTTCCTAAGGAATATGTACGTGTTTGCTTAATACTCGTGGGCACCTCCATTAACTGGATATCATGGGGAAATATCATTTCTCACTAGTTCCCAAGGCTTCTGGTTTGGGTTTATTGTTCTATTGGCCGTATCTTGGAGATGGAGCTCAGGGCCTCCAGGCTGGAGAATTGTTGCCTGAACTAAAGAATGGGGCTCCCCACTTCAATAGCTGTTGTCAACACAATCACCTGTAGCTAGCTAACAAGAGCAGAGGAAAAGCAAGTCGTACTGTATTGATCTAGAATAGCACAGGGATCCATGGCAGTACCGGAGGCAGGGAATCGACCCTATGGGTGGGTAAAAGCTTGCTCATTACCAGGGATCTTTCCAGCTCCCTGTTAAAGGCACAGGCCATGAGTCCTGCCCAGCTGTCCTCACCTAAAAGGCTGATTCCTGCAACCCATACTTGGAATATGCAATGGTGGAAGTGTAAAGGAGCTAAAACTGTCATAGAGAAGTCTTCAGCACTGAAAGGAATATAGATTGTGAACAGAAAAGCTTTCATGGAAGAATGTCCATACTGACAAATGACATGTCTCTCCAGTTGAACAATGAGAGAGTCTACACTCCAGTGGAGAACCGGTTGCGAGGCGTGTCCATTGGAAACGTTGGCAGATTTATAGTAGTGGAAACCAACTTTGGTGTGATAGTGAAATTTGATGGCAATCACCATCTGGAAATCACCCTTCCACAGTCTTATTTCTCAAAGGTAAGATATAGTATGTAAACATCTGGCGCTGTTTCAAAACCACTGCTTTGTGCACTTAAATTTCTTTTATTCCTGTGTTTTGCTATTGCATCTTTCTTTGTAGCTGTATTGTAACACGTGTAATTTTTTTCCTTTCTATTTTTTTCTCTTCACAACAATTTCCTTGTGTTCCAAGGGGGTAGTTAAAGAAAATGACCTGGCTAGGGGAATATATCCAGCTTGTAGAATTAAATGCCTTGAAGCCTTAGGGAACAACAGATCTACTGCAGTTTCTATTTTATTTCTCCATGGGTGCAGTCAGACACTAGTGAGTATGTCTGAAATGTGTAGTACAAGATCGGGTGGTGGTGGTGATTCAGTCACATCATTTCATAGGCGATGAGTAAGAAAATATTGGGGAAGCTGATGTAGAACAGATTTGCTTAGAATATGGTTCTTGTTCATTTGCAGGTCCGTGGCATGTGTGGTAACTTCAATGATAATCATGAAGATGATCTGTCCTTGCCCAATGGTACACTCGTCAGTGTCACACAGTTTGGAAATAGCTGGAAAGTGGAGGAAGACAGTGATGAAGGGTAAACGTAACTTCTTTTCATACCTTCCATCCTCCTTTGGGAAGCAGTCTCCTTTCAATTGTTTTGACTGTTTGCTACTTTGTACCATATAAGTAGTGTATATGAGACTTTTCTCTTCTTAAATTTGAAGCTCAAAAAAAAGCTATCACCACAGGAAACCACTGCATAGGCCAGAGAGAAACCACAGCCATTCTATTGATCTACATATACACTTGGGGAATTAGGCTTTGGGGCAGTCCACAGTGAGGACATAGCCTCTCTTTATTTTACACTGGAAACACCTAGAGCAGGACGATGGTGTTGGGGAACAGTGAGGGCCAGCAGCTCCCTAAGGGATAGGGAGCCAAGTGTGATAACACAGCCAAGAGAACAGTGGCCTCACCAGCCAGGGCCCATCCCACACTACCCAAGCAGGGCAAGCAGGGCAGGCCCAAGGGTGGAAGCCAGGGTCAGCCAAGAGTCCAGATCACCACACAAGTTTGCAGTGATGAGACAGGTCTGAGGTCAAGCTGAGAAGTCGATCCTCTAGTCAGGGTCAAGTTCAGTGAGAGTAACAAGGGTCAGACACAGCATGGTGATTGCCAGGCAGGTCTACTTCTGCCTAATCTTTCACTCATAGACAGAAAGAAGACTGTAATCTCTAGCGTTATTTGTTTAATACCTTTCAGCAGAAACAAATTTTTCAGTTTCAGTCTCCGTCTTACATATGTCTTGAAACTTAAATGCAGATGTGTCTGTGCTTTCATGCAGTTGTTTATCAGACTTAAGAGAAGATGATGTTCCTCCTTGCACTGCTGAGAATAAACCAGTTATTGAAAGCCAGTGCAATGTCCTAAAGTCAGACAAATTCAAAGCATGTCATAATCTAGTCAAGCCTGAAGACTTCATACAGATGTGCATCTATGACATGTGCCAGTATGATGGCATGAAATCCGCTCTCTGCGACATAGTTCAAGTCTATGTGGATACCTGCAGGAATCATGGAATCACCATTAAATGGAGGAATAGCACATTCTGTCGTAAGTGCACAAACAAGTGAAAAAACTGAAAATTGGATGGCTGTTAGCATGAAAACAAATTAGCAGTATTAGGTGAACAAATTATATAAAAGTCAATTAAACCCAAACTCTCACAAAATGCAATTCTATTACTATGGTTTTATGACTCCATTGTTGCACTGAACTGTGTTCAGGTTGAGCTAAAACCAGTGATAACTCAGGACTGGACAAGCTATGGATAGTAATGTAGAGTCAGAATGGCTTTAGTAGCCAAATGAGTGTCATGAGACTAGAAGGCTAAAACAAAGTGGGATACTGTGTTAGGACACAAGGCTTAACGCCACTCACTGTGTTTTAAATGAAAGCTGGCAATTTGGCCAGTTGTTTATTAAGGGTCACGTTCTCGGATTATTTTCTAGTGTATGTGCCTCACTGCACCCATTCAACAAAGCTACAAACAAATTATTTAAAAATATGTAAAGATTACACAGTGGGTTTCTTTTTGTTGTTTTTACACAATTTAGTATTACATTGTGGAATTAATTACCACATAATATTGTGGAGGACAAAACAATTAACTAGTTAAAAAACAAGCCAGATGAATATTGAATAGGTCCATCAGAAATTCCTAGTTGCCTCCTTGCCATGAGTAGAGCAAAATAATGGACAAATAAACCCTTTGTCCTGCTACCCTGTTTCTTGAACTGTCCTCTTACGCATCTCAAGTCATTGGCAGAAATGGGGTATAGAGCTAGATGAATCTTCAGTCTGACAATGCGTATCTGATGTTCTTGCCTATGTTTATGTCTGTGGTTCATCACTGGAGGGCTGAACATTCTAAGGAATTTGCCCTAAAGATTCCCATTTCTAGCAGTGCCCAAATAGGCATTTGCAGCCGAACTGGAATACTGAATCTGAATGATCTAGCACCAGGTGCCACCAGTTCAGGCATACCTGTCATAGAACAGAATCAGCAGCTCCAGAGAGGGTTCTCTGTTTTGGTTTTGTCATTTTTTTAAATAAAATATAAAAAATCAAAACTGGTTGATGATCAAAATCAGCTATTAAAAGGCAATTCTATACTACCATTTTATAGGCAAAGTTGTAGCTTTCAGGCAGGCACATGTGTTTGCAGTGCACTTTTTAAATGTATTTAATAACGCTGGTTCTATTCTCTTCACCCACACAGCATTGCCCTGTCCATCCCACAGCCATTACACGGACTGTGTCTCCACCTGCCCATCAACATGCAATGACATTTTTGCCTCTTCCCTTTGTGAGAAGACAGAAGAGTGCACAGAGGGCTGTGAGTGTGATGATAATTATGTGCTCAGTAATGGCAAGTGTGTACCTCTGAGCAATTGTGGCTGCAGGGATGATGACAACAATTACTACAGTGTAAGTAATTTATATGTGCAGCAAATCTCTGGCTGCAAAACTTGTAGAAAGTTAGTCTCCTGTCTATCTGAATGAGAGAGAGAGAAATCTTCAGGGTCTGCCTCTTAAATACTTTTCACCTGATTATTAAAAGCTGCAGGGTCAGGTAGTAGGAGATGCAGGAGCTTGGTACTTCACACCTGAGGCCAAAATTGAGGCATATTTGAAACTAGTCAATTGATCAGAGTTATTCAGGCAGTCTGTCCTAGTCCTGTTTTGTGTTCAAATTCTCACATGAAAGAAAATAAGATAAATGGACTGGGATCCCTCCTCCCAGGTTCTTGGTGAGGCTACCCCTGGATTGAACAGTTGTGGAATCGCCATCTGGATAGGTTGCACCTAGCCAGCCCCCACACCCTTTGCTATTGAACTTTTATTGCATTGCAAAGCTGAGCACCTTGATAACATATTATTAACACAACTTGCGTCCAGGCTGGGGAGACCTGGATAACTCCACACTGCACCAAAAGATGCCAGTGTCAGAAGAATGGTGTCATCAAATGTAAGAGCTATAGCTGTGATTCTAAAGAAACCTGCGTGATCAAAAATGGAAAACACAAGTGCAATCCAACAGGTATGTGCAGTCACATCTTCACTTGGTGTTCCATGAGGACTGGAGAGGGAGGAAGGATGTGGGTGTCCATTCTTTCTTCCATGGCACTTCCAGTCTTCTCCACAGAGAAAGAAGGTAGCTCTTGGAAAGAAGAGAGTGCTCTTGACGTCACATTATTGAACACAAAAAGGCCTCAGTTCTCAGAATAGAAAATTCCAGTACAGACAGAGAATTTGTAGAGGGAAATGGAACAAGAGTGAAAATTTACTTACATCTAGAGATTTGGCAGTTCAGTCTGACTAGTTTAAATAAAAAAACAGAAAAAATATTTGCACTGCATCTACCAAAACCAAAACTCAGATATGTCTGTGAATCCTTTGGCAATGATCCTGTTTCTTCCATTGCATGTTGAATTGAGAACAGAAAAAAATAAAGGCAGAACAGGACAGAGCAGATCTGAACAGATACCTAATAGGCCAGTCAGACAACTTTGGTGCTTTTCGTTCAATACTTGCTTTGGCTAAGCAAAGTTAATCCCATATTCTCAGGTAAATTGGATTGTTTAGGAGATAGCTTGTTGCCTAGTGCCTCTACACTTCAATTTTGAAGAATAATATGGGATAGGTCCTACTGTATTGATCATCAGTACAAGAGCATAATGCAAATCCAGCTACCCCTTGCTCCATTTTGGCAAAATACCACAGCAGAGGCACCCCAGCAGTCTTAGGGAGAGCCTTGCTTCTGGGACAATGGTTTGCTCTGCGCTCCATGGTCAAGGAGAATTAGACGATAGTCGCTGTGTCTGATCGTTAGGTCTGATGAACCCAATGATGAATTTAGTAACCTCAGAAGAAATCAGTGTGGCAGCAGCGAACCAGCCAAAATTAGACATTGCTTTTCGTGTTCCAGTAATTTTGTAGCAACACACTGTTGAGGATTATGAAACCAACATCCCTAAGAGCCCACTGCAAGCCATGCTATATGGCAGAGTCATTCCTCTGCAGAGGACCAATGTGCACAACTTAGTCTCTATAAAGCGTATAAGCCCCCAAGTTCTGCTTCAGTTCAGTTGGCTCGCACTGGTTCTCAGCAGAGGAATGAGTTTCCCTGGCCATCTCTCCATTTGAGTGCCCATTCACTAGGGTGATGCCTGAGCACCCATCTTTATTTTAAGAGACCTGCATGCTAGCAGCAATCATTTTTATCTAGTTTATTTTAAAGTGATCCATGCATAGGATCTGGCACATGCACATTCAGACTGGAGAGTAATGAAGCTCTTCTCCTTTAGGTTTTGGGAAATGCCGGATTATGGGCGACCCACACTACATCACCTTCGATGGTCTGGTGCACCACTTTCAAGGGAAATACACGTATATTCTGGCTCAGACCATCCCTGACCTACCTGATACTCTGACACAGTTCAGTATTGAAGGCATGAACCATCCTTTTCATCGAAGTCGACACATTACTTACCTGAAAGAGATTCTCGTCAATGTTTACAATCACACAGTGCGATTCAGGCAGAACAAGCAGCTTGTGGTAAGTCTGTCACTGACTGCAGAGCACAGAGCCCTCCCTTGAACTAAAACACCTTTGAGTAATAAATGTCTGTTTTGAAGAATTTAAGTATTAAAGTTAGCTGTATTATTACAGCAGTGCTATGGGGCAACCACAAATGTGATTTTTCAGTTGTGTCAAGTCTTTTTTCTCTATAGCTATGAAGGATATCATTCTACTTCGAACAAATAAATGAATAAACAGAGATTTAGGAATAAAACACCAAATATCCCAAGACTTACAATAAAACCATACAAATTTTTATCAGTTGTAGGGAAATGAGTGAATTATGCCAGGAAATCTTCATTTCCTTCCCCTTTACTGGTGCGTAAGAGTATACATAGCTCATATATACATTTTTAGCTCAATATAGAAATCTCTTTGCATGATATGAAAATACTGTGCCCAGATCACTTTCATCAATACATGATTTTATTAACTTTAAAAAATTGAATACTGAGGTTTTTACCTGGTTAAATTATCTGATATATTTATCATAAAACTAGATAAGAGGAGTGTTCATTTGTAGCACTGACCTGTACTGAAGCCAGATTTGAATTTGGCCTATATATTACGAATTTTAACTTATTCTTTCCCTGTTAGCTGGATGGTGTGAGGGTGAGACCCCCTGCTAGTCCGCATGAAGGTATTCGTATATATCAGAGGACAACAAGAATTCACCTGGAGACAGATTTTGGCTTATACCTGAGCTTTGATGGCAATCAAAATGCAGGTAAGTGATACTAAGACAATGTGCAGGAATATTTATGCACTGTCTCAAAAAATGTTCTCATTCCAAAAGAGGTCTAAACCCAAGGAAAAATTAGAAACCTTCACCCTTGGAGCCTATGGCCCTTTGGGATAGGAACTTCCAGAAAATTAAAACAAATGGTGTTTCCCAGGAACCAGAAAAAACATAAAACTGACATTTCTTTATCTGGATCCACCTGAACTTAGGAGAAATGAGATGTACAGTCAGACTGTTGTACTTTTTTTCATGTTAAGTAAGGCCTGAGTGACAAAAACGAAGGCAAATCACTTAAAATTGCTGATCAGGATGATGGGGTGAAGTCTGGATCTGCCCCTTTGCCAGCTTAACCCAGTCATAGGACTGAGGTCCTCAAGCTATACAGCTGTGAGTGCATCCTTTTACATGCTTCCTCTCAAGCCTATTCCAGATAATCCCATTCTTGAGTGTTTCTCAGCAGGACTCTTACATCACATATACACAACTCACTTATGTAAGTTGAACCCACATTACCTCCTCTGTTCAAAGCAGAGTTACTCCTGATTTACAACAGAATATAGCCATGTCATTTCTGAGTCTATGGTGAAAGTGCCAGGCCATTTATACACATGACCATCACTCCAAACCCTAAAATTCCAACTGCAGAAAGAAAATGTCTGGTTTTATAGGAACTCTGTTTCTCAAAGAGCAAGTGGATTGTAAGTGAAGGGCAAAAAGTGGGTAGTGCATTCAGTTTGTTGCAAAGCAGTAAGCAGCATGTATTAAGAGTACTCAAGTGGTGATGTCATGTTATATAATACCTTGTTGGCTGCAAGAAACAACTTTTTTCATGATTCATGTTGCAGAGCACAGAAACAGTCCTGTGAATACATGTATGAACATGTATGTTCAGGGCAGTGTTCATATCCCACGCATGAGGCCCATGTCACACTACCAACTCTGATCTGAATCATGAAATGTGGTACTTGGCACTGCTTTCCACCTTTTCCATACACTCAGAAGCAAAGATGTCTGTGTAAGGGCTTTTTTTCCTTCTGAACTTCCCTAGATATAAAGCTGGCCAACACCTACAGAAACAGAGTAGAAGGTTTGTGTGGTGACTTTGATGGGAGATACAGAAATGACTTCACAAGTCCAGATGGTGTTAGGGTGAAGAACGTGAATGTATTTGGTGAGAGCTGGAAAGTTCCTCTGAAAAGAACAACCTCTCGTCTCAGGTACTTAATTTTCTACTTAATATCCATGGCAAGCACAGCCACCAGAAGTGAGTGAATTAAGTCATAGTTAATATCCAGGAATAACTACACTGTCTTATTTCTGGTCTTTCTTCTTCCCTTGGTCGGTGTGTAGGGACTTTTCCTTCTCATCACTAAGGTGAACTATCAGTGCCCTTCTATCTAGGCAAAAGAGGCCTGAACTACCACTGCACTACTCCAGTTCAGTACCCCTATTTGGAGTCACAGCCATTACAACTGCTAGGGCACAGGGATGAATAAGATCATGATTCCTGGCAAAGATAAATATATCATGTTGTGCTGGATGGGCCTGATGGAGGGCAAGTCCTGGGTCAGTGTCAGCCCTCCTTCTGGAACACAAAGGTAGCTTTGAAATTCATCAAGGTGAATTCACAATTCTTCCCAGAAGAGGTTCTTGAAGAGTCTGATTTCCTTACTTTCGTGGCTATCCAGTGTTTTCTGCCAGTACACAAAAAGTAAGGACATTCTTTTGAGTATCGGTGAGCGTGATACTTGTGGTCAGGCAAATTCTGTGCTAATTAGCCATACAGAACATTGAAACAGGTAGGGAAAGAAGTTTCCTCCCTCCCTCCCTTCCTTTCTTCCTTCCTTCCTTCATTTGCTTTGAAAGACTTTTGGAGGTTGCTTAGCCACTAACACAGAACTTTTACAGCAAGTAAATAGAATTGTATTTGCTGTCAGGATATAATTTGGCTGCAAAAACTTGTCTGCCAGAATAGTAGAAAGCAGTATGTAGGCTAGTGTTGAGCATAAAGGGGCTCTGGAGGCTATGCCTACAAGGGAATTCTGGCACTTCAGGCGTGCAGCCAGTTGTTCAGGGAAAGTGAGCATGTGTCCAAGAAATAGTGGCCTATTCCATCTGCATCATTCTGACTAAGTTTTGTTGAATAGATTGGATGAAGGAGGCATTAGACGAAGCCTGTGTCGTGCGGAATCTCCAAAGAGATAATTACAGCTATCCCTTTTGATTTAAATACCCATATATCTCTGAGATGGTAGGAAGTGATCTTTGATTTGCTTTAATTATCTCCTTCCGATTTAGGATAAATCATGAGAGGGAAATAAGCTTACACTTACACCACAAGGCAGAAGTACTCTTGTGGTGTTAGAGAGTAGTACCATGAATGCTGGATGTACAGAGAACAGGTGGTTTCATAATGACTTCATTTACAGACGAGATGTCAACTCAAATGATGAGTCTGAGGAGGAACCAGATCCAGGGCTCTTCCAAGGCTGCAACGAAAATCAGCTGGGGCAAGAAAACAGAACTTCAAGATGTCAAATCCTGATTGACTTGAATGGTCCTTTCGTAAAGTGTCATTCTACAGTCTCACCAAATTTCTATTTCACGTAAGTGTCTACTGCAGACAGTTATTCTCTCCATTTGCAAAATCATTTTGGCGTTAGTTTCTGACAAGAACTTTGCACCTTCAGTCTCAAGGGTATTAATAGGAACTGAGGACAGTAAGTGTCTGGAGAACTGGGCCCAGTGATTCCATTATTGATATATTTAAATCCCCTTATTTATTTTTACATAAATGTGATGATCTGTCTTTCCATCTATTTAGAGTTTCACTTTTCTGCTACCTCTAGAAAGTAGCTTTCCTCTTTTCCTACACAGATAAAGCAGCAGTGTTAAGCATTATACCTGCAGGCTGGGATTTCCAGTGTGCTTACAGTTCTCATCCACATTCAATGAGAATTTAGCACCTGGCTCTATTAGTTTCCTTTTTAGCAATTCTAGCTTCAGAAAATCTAGCCTTCATGCTATAGCCACAAAGGCTGAAGCTGTCAGTGACACTTCTTGAATCTTTCATGAAGAAGTGCAAAAAACAGATTAGTGAAGAGTAACTAACCTGATTATCTTCAAGAAAGTTCCTTCTGCTGTGTTTCAAGGCTGCTCTGGCCTCCTACATATACAATTCCTACACACCTAATTTTGAGCTATATGGAACCTGTTGATTCATCCCCGCATTCATCACTCATCCATCATCAGTCACAAAATTGCCAAGTAGTTGCCAGTTTTCTTTAGTCATATCATTGTACCTAATGTTTAAAGATAGATAATGCCAACCTCAAAACTCCTCTTAGCTGTGAGAAGAATGTAAAGGTATCTTAAGCCAAATAAACTGGACCACTGGCTTCAATGTATATATCCTGATTCTTAACATAGGCCTACTTTTCTCCTCACTCTAGCATTTGGTTGGGCAGCCTGTTCTACCTGCTTAGTGGTTGCCTGATTTTTCTGAGGTCCTGCATACTTGCAGATCCCATTCATCTCAGATCTCAGTGCCTCTGAAAATCAGGCCATGGATATTCAGATTATGAGCAAAGCTGAGAAGGTAACACTGGCAAACAAGCACTGGGTAAAACAGAATTCTGTGTCAATATTCAAGGCATATGGACATGGAGGGCACCCATGTATTGAAAGAAGTGTGTAGTCCAGCTATAAGACTTAGTAGCCCTAAAAAGTGCTCTATAAGCAAGATGCAGACATGCTAGCCCAAAACAGAAGCAGATAGCAAAGAATAACTTACTGTGACAAGTGGTCAGGTACCTGTTTATTGCTTGTTCATAATACCTTGCATGTTAGCAGCGAGGCTGGGGGTTTTTTTATTCCTCTGTTTTCCTGTCAGCCAGGTACAGGAAAATGGAACTAACTCAGAGTTAGGCAGAAAAGCAGCTGAAAGTAAACAATAACAAAGGTATTGGGAATGAACACTTTCTCATGTTGCACACAGGAGCTGCCTATTTGATATGTGTGTGCAAGGAGATGAGGATGCTACCTTATGTCACAGTCTGGAGGAATACGTGCTGGCTTGTCAGCAGCAAGGAGTCAGTATGGAAGGCTGGAGGCAACAGACAGTTTGTGGTAAGCACAGGAAGAACCAGCATGTATGGTTTCTGCCTAAAGGACTCTTAACATCTGAGGTTTGAGGCTTTTCCTAGATGCACCATATATCAAAGCTTCTCAGGGAATAGAAGCATGTTGATTCATGCTTCAATCACTGTTCACAGTTTAGCATGCACACTTGCTCTTCTGGCCTCTCTTCTGTGTCCTATGCTGACTTTTGCATTTAGACCCCAGCTTAGAAAGCTACTTAGGAAAGCAAAGCTGTCAGCTCCCCTGTTGTCAGAAGTTTTGTGAGAGAAAAAAATGTCCCCATTCCCAACCGGGAAAAAAAGTTGAAATTTTGGAGACCATCACAAGTCACAAATCTGAAAGAAAAACATCTCATTTCAATCTCTTTTTAAATCTACAAAATATACTAATTCTCTTTTGCCTGTGAAATTTCAAGATAAAAAAGATTCAGCTGAAAATGCCAAATCTTTCAGACTAAAAAATGCTGAAATAAAACTTATAATAATCTCAAACCTTCTTTTCCTAATTTTTTTTTTTCAAGCTGGGAGACTCATCAAACCATATTTCTGCTGCATCACCCACAGTTAGATGACTTTGTATTCCTAGTGAAACACAGTTCCCAGAGTTGTGAAACAGCTCTGATACTTGCAGGGATGGCTACCCTGAATGTGTGAGAAGTTATGTGAGATCAGTGAACACCAGGAATGAGATCACAGCATACAAATAGCTTTGACAATGCATTTCCTGACTTTGGAGTGCTTTACTTACAACTTCAGTACTATTATATATGTATGCACATCTCTGTATGTGTGTTCATGATATTGCCTCCGACAAAATGGTAACGTCCTCTGGATCTCAAAGGGCATTGCATAAGTAATGCACAGCAGCCTGCTATAACTGGTCTCTCCTTATTTTTACAGGTATATCATGTCCTGCCAACAGCAACTACAGTTCATGCATGTCTGCATGCCCAGCATCCTGCAGTGACTTGACCAGCCCCTCTGAGTGCGAATCACCTTGTGTTGAAGGCTGTGAATGTCTCCCTGGCTATGTTCTTAGTGGTTTTGACTGCGTGCCTTACAAACAATGTGGCTGCACATACCTTAACAAATATTATGAGGTACAGTCTCTCTGTGGGTCGGACAGCTCCCGCAGCACCAAACAATATTTTCTTCTGTTAATTATTTTGACAATCATCTCCTCATTCTCCTCATCATGTAATTTTGCATTAGAAACAAAGAGCAATTGTTTCTAATAAAATTCTGTTCTCTGGAGGAAGTGAAGAGAGTAGATGATTACTTGGTCTGCCTCTGAAACTCTGCCTGCCAGAATACTCAAGGCAGGCACTTGGACAAAGTATATGATTACACACTGACCTCCATGTTAATTCTTCACCTTTATTACGCTAAATAGTTGCCTCATAGGCTCTAAAGTTTACAACACAACAGTTAGTTACAGAGAAATTGTGTCAGTCACTGTGGTCCCTCTCGTCTCAGTAAAGAGTGGTATAGGCAGGGTTGAGAGCCTGTAGAGTTGGCTATGACATGAAGAGAGCCCCTAGCAAGGCTGGACTCTGAGGAATACAGAGAATCCTCCATTGTCACTGCAGAATAGAATAGCTTCATAATCTCATAAATTTCTGTTTTAACACTAGAGATTTGGTACAGAAAAGGTCTAAGCCAGTAAAGATTGTTTTATGGGAGGAGGGAGACACACACTACGAACAGGTGTCACTTGCCAGAAAAATGGCACATAGCATTTCCACATTGCCTTGGAGGCATGATGTGATACATCTGCCACTTTCTCTTATCTCCAGCAACAGTTAGACATTGTTGGTTGCATATGTACCCCACCCAGGGCTAGGATCTCATACCCCAAACTCTTCTTTTGCCTTCTTTCTTGGGCCATCCTTGAGTTTCAAAGGCTGCATTAGTACGCTGCTTGCTTTCTTTTTTGTACAAGCTACTAAAAAAAAGAAATCTGCCCTGTTGCCATTCATCAGGAAGTCATCAGACACAGTAGCATGGGGCCCCAGTGCTCCATTCATGTTTTTTCTGGCTGATTTTATTTGATGTTTTTTAACATTTAATTGCCGTCTTCCAGATTGGAGAAATATTCACCACTGATGATTGCTCTCAGAGATGCCAGTGCACAGAAAGCTCCACTGTCTCCTGCTCTAACATAGTGTGTGGATCTGATGAAATCTGTGGCATTTCAAACTACAGTCGTGGATGCTACAGGAGTGAGTCAACAACTATCACATTGTCTTTGATGCTAAGAAGTCTTGATTTACTGCTTATAGGACATCAGTGGGTTGGGGATAGTTGCAACAGAGTGGGTACAGAAGAAAAAGCATACTGGGCATCTTGCTCTGATGCTTCACAGTAGAAACAGTGTTTCTTTCCCTTATTCCTGTTGTCAAGTACAAGTAATGATGTGCCTAAAAATACAGGGGATGTCCAGGATTAGGAGTCAGTGTAATCTAAGCAAGAACAGTTCTCTCAGGGTTGGATTATCTGAGAGACTGAAGTGTTTCTCCTTCCTTTTTGCTAGGTGGACCATGTATGCCAAATCCTTGTAAGAATGATGGAGTTTGCTCTGAAACTACCAACAGCCCCTTTCTCCCCTTCTACTGTGAATGTTCAGAACTGTACACAGGACCAAGCTGTGAGGCTGAAAAGATAGGTAATGAAACTATTTTGGATTTCACTGTCTGCATTATACACACCACTTTCAAAAATTGGTGTCATTATGGAGAAGACTGAGCTTGCTCTTCATTTCCATGCTGTAAATTAGTAACCCAGTGGGTGAGAGCCTGTGGTCATCCAAGTAGAAAGAAGGGGTCAGATCCCCCTGTGGAGAGGTGCTAGAAGGCATGACAGCAGGGCATACAGGACCTGGGTCTGACACCACTCCAGAAAGCCACATTCATCAGAGAACACAGTATAAACCAAGCAGACAGGCAAGGGCTGAGAAAAACATTCTATTCATAGTATGGTTAGCTTTAACTGACAGGGCTTTTATTTCTTCTTCAGCTGAAGACCCTACCACAGAGGATCCTGAGTCAAATACAATTGCCATCATCATTGGAGTTGTGGCAGGCATAGTTGTTATCATCATTCTCATCTCCTCTACAGTGTACCTGTACAGGTAAGGTTTTTCCCATCTTTGCTACATTCAGCAGAGTCAAGACATATACACCCCTTTTAGAACCTGTAAACCTCAAAACTCCCATTAGTCATATACCTGCAGAACCAGAAAGGAACCACAGCATTCAGGATCTCATTTGAGGAATGTGAGGGAAAACTTAGCTTTTTCTACAGAAATGAACATAAGCCATTTCCTTTACACAGGGCATATGCATCACTATCACAAAACTTGGGGCTTCTCCAAAATCTGACTTCATTCATGCTCACACCATTATTTGGCCTCTCACTACAGCTAAGAACAGGAATTTAAAATGGTTGTTCTTTCTTTTTTTCCATCATACAGAAGGAAGAGAAAGATGGATACAGCTGCGAAATCAAGGGATTCTTCTTTGCAACAGTCTAGGGATGTATTGGATGACAGAGTACATGAGCAAGATTTTGGCTGCATCGTGAACACTGCATTTGATCAAAATGAATCCCAAAATACGTACTTATAGTTAGCAATATTTTTCCAATTAATTTGTATTACTTTCTGCTCTTGTATTTTAATAGTATTTCTAACACTTTAAGAAATGACAATAAATTTATCATTGCATTTCCTAAAACCTTTGAAATTGTTCATCTAAAATATCTCTCAGATCTCATGTTGTAGACCCCAATTGAAATATGTCCTAACTCACGTAAGAGACTGTGGTGTCTTCAGAGGCTGTTTGAAAAACACAAAGTCCAGACAGAGGTTGCCAGCACAAGTGTGCTTCATACCATCACACACCTCTGATGATAGATGTACAAACTGTAGACTGATGCAGTCAGACTTAATTATAGCATCCCAGGCAGGTCGTTCTGAGATCATCTTACCCAAATCCTTCCATGGGGAAGGGATTAGCTGACTGAGCTGGACACAGTTCTTACACCTCTTCTGGCAAGGCATGTCCAACTGGGGAACAAAGTATATAAGAAGACACCGAGCTCATCTGGTGACAGGTGTGGTAAAAAGGATGACCCCCATCACCCCCCTGGGAGTCCTGGACTGAAAGAAGTGATTGCTTGAAGGAGAACTGCCTCCTTGCTGTCAGGGTGGAGTGGACAAGAAGTAGGCTTGGCATCAGCTCCTGGCCTGTGGGGGCTAAGCAAGAGCATAACTTAACAAAAACTTCCTGAAGAATGACATCCTGTCATAAACTCTCCTTGGGGTCTTTGCAAACTCTGAAGCTGCCACACTCTGATGAATGTGGATAGAGATCCGCATCGGCTCAGTCCCAGACCATGCTAAGGACTCCCCTGTAGCAGAGGACCAAAGGTGTTTGTGGCAAGGTCCAATAACATGCAGTGTGCGAGACACCCACCCTGTGACAGACCACTCACAAGGCTCAGGGGACCGAGGCACCGCCTGGGCCTTGTACAAGCCCTGAACGAATTTCCAGTGCCATGAGCGAAGGTTTAAGATGTAAGGAATGCACCATTAAGGTTTCTCTGATGCTTTTCCAGTTCTTTGCAGGTTCATTTCTGATTACGGTGAGGAACAGTGAGGGCTTCCCATTGTTTTTGCCATAGTGTTGGTTATAATTTACTTACCCTTTCTCCTTTCTCTTGTATCCATAAACTCACGTGTGCTTTGGCCAGAAAAGTATTTGTAACCTCCATGAACAGTTAGGTAGATAAAAGGTGTTTTATTCCAGTCCATTCAAGAATATGCCAGCTGTCCCTACATGCACAGTGCGGCTATTTTGGAGAGGGTGTGAATGGAAATGGGCTTTCAGCCTCGTAACATAATGAAAATGAAACAACGCAAGAGACCCACTCGTGCGCAAATGAACTATCAACCATATGCTGGAATTTCACCACAATTATAAAAGCACCTCTCCTGCCTGTTCAGCAGCAGCTTCCTATTGTGCTCTCAAGCTTGCTAACAGGGCGATTCTGTGAACGCTGAGCGGTGCTGACCATGCTCGCCTCCCCTTGCAGCCGGTGGGAGCACAGGTCAGCACGCACCCTGCAGGATCGCAGCCTGGGCTCTCCCAAGCAACAGGGCCCAGATGTGCCCAAGTAAAGCAGATTTCTGGGTTTCCATGGATACAGGTGGGGTTTTTTTCAATACCACAAGAATTGCCTTGGCTTTCTACTACAAAGCTTTGCAAACACTTCAGCCTTGAAACAGAGGGTGATATAGAAAGCAGAATTACAATTCAGTGCTGCTCTGAATTAACTATTTCACATCAACAGAAGCCAGGAAGATGACAAACCTTCTGCTGCCCTGATCTTTTAAATCACCTGGCTTGCTCACCTGACTTTAGAACAGCTGGGCTTTAAATACACCACTTAGTTCAACTCAGAGGACAGCGTTGTTAGTGAACCCTCCTTTTCAGCATACTGTGCCAACCACAGCCAAGAAGACAGCCAGACCTGCTCGGCTGTGCTCACCCCTCAGCTCTGAGGACTCTTGCTGGGCACAGTCATGAGACTCCTCTGCTGTCGGGAGGGAAATTCCCGGGCCACCACATGAAAAGCCATCCTAGAAATATCTTTGCCCTAAAACGGCCATTGGGATTTATTCTGAGCTCCACCTCCTTTGCTTCTCTTCACCACCGAAGTGAAACGGCAGCATCCCCTTTCCCTCTCGAAAGGTTTCCTGGTGAGGGATGCTCGCTTACCCCTGGGCCCCGCAGGACAGCTGCCCCGGCTCCGCACACCGGAGCCCACCCCGCGGCTGGCGGAGCGCCGGAGCCGTGGCAGAGGCTCCCGGTGAGGAGGCGGTGGCCCGCCTTACCCGGGAGCAGGACGAGCATTTCCACCCGACGGGCGGTTTTGCCAACACTCTCCGGAGAGGAGCCTCCACCGGCAGAGTGGAGCAGAGCGGCTACTCGCAGGCAGGAAGGGCCGCCCGGACCGGGCAAGCACCGCCTGCCCGGAACCCGCCCGGCTCCTCGCCATTTATAGCGGCCGGGAGGAGCCAGGACCCAGCCCAGCTTCCGCCGCTGCCCCCCCTCCCCGGCAGCAGCGCAGCCACAGCGGTAGCGGCAGTGGGCGCTGGGGGTGAGCGGGGCGCTGGGGGGGGGCGGGATGCAGGGGGAGCTCCGGGGGTGGGAGCGGGCGTCTGCCAGCAGGGTGTGCCCCCCCGGGGTGCCCGGTGCTGTGCTGCAGGGGTGCGGGCGCGGGTCTGCCGAGCTGCTGGGGGTGCCACGGAGCCTGGGACGGGCTCGGCACCCCGGGTGCCATCCCCGGGGAGCTGCGAGCCTCCACCGGTGCTGGCCCAGTGCCGGAACAAGCAGAGCCGCGAAAGGAGCACGGCGGGGAGCGGGCTGCGCGGGACCGGACCCGGGGTGGGGGTGTTGCGGTGGGAAGAGTTGAGACCGCTGGCCCGGGGAGGGGGCAGTGAGGCGGGGCGAGCGGGGGACGGGCGCTGCGAGCTGGATGCCGGCCCGTAATGGCTTCACCCTTCGCCTGCAGCGCTCGGCGGGACGGGTGGCGATTTCATTTCTTACCCTGCGCCAGCCCGTCGCTGGCAGGCGGGACCGGCCGTCCCGAGCCAGGGCCCCGCAGAGAGGGGGACCGCCACAGCGGCGGTCGGGTGCCACCCGACGATGCTCCGCATGCGGTATGAGCATGTGCCAGGCCCTAACGATCACCCTGCCTGCGATCCCCCAGCAGATGCCCTGTGCGCATCCCAAACCTCCCCTCTCCACCGTGCCTTGCATTGAGCCTGCTCAGCAAGAGGGCATGTCCTGACCTCACGCTTTTGAGATGGCAGCTATCGAGAGCTTCAGTGCCACCCACCCCGGTGACCCCCAGCCTGGGGACCTGATCGAGATCTTCCGGCCAGCTTACCAGCACTGGGCCCTCTACCTGGGGGATGGGTACATCATCAACGTGACGCCCGTAGGTAAGGCTGGTGCAGCCCAGCAGGGTGCAAAGGGGGGATTTGGGGTGACCCAGGAGCCCTGTCTCCCTCCGTGGCCCACTGGGGACCCTGTGTGTGTAGATAGCATTTCCAGAATCCAGCCTGCAGCCCCTCTGAGGTCTTGGAGGGGCCAGACAGGGCCTGCCTGGCTCATCCCATCCCTACCTTCTCTAGATGAAGGGCCTCCAGCCACATTCGCCAGCGCCAAGTCAGTGTTCAGCAGAAAGGCCCGGGTGAGGATGCAGCTCCTGAAGGACGTGGTGGGAAATGACACCTACCACATCAACAACAAGTATGACGGCACCTACGCTCCCCTCCCAGTGGAGGAGATCATCCGGCGTGCTGAGTACCTCATCAACCAGGAGGTGTCCTACGACCTGCTCGGCAACAACTGCGAGCACTTCGTGACGCAGCTCCGCTACGGTGAGGGGGTCTCTGACCAGGTAAGTAACATGGGGGAAGCCCCTGCATGCCTCACAGTGCACCTCCTTGCTGCTCTGTGTGAGCCCCTGGACCAGGGCACAGCACGCAAACTGCATGGGGACAGCAAAGCCCCAGGTGTGGGGTCCAGTCACTGCCTCTGGCCTCACCGGAGACCCTGGCCCAGGAGGTTCACTATGGTCTGTCTGGACCTTAATAGAGCCCTCTCACTGAATGCCACAGCCTAAGGGTAAAAGTCTGGGTGTTACCCCTTCTGCTTATGGGGCAGGTGTCTCTCATTCATTTAATTGCCTTGATTATCCCTGCCCGCTCTTCATTAGCATGTCTGGGGGTAAAAAAAAAAAAAATTCATCACGTTTCCAGCCTGTGTTTTACTTTTCCTTTGCAGGCCAACCGAGCAATCAGTGCCATTGGGTTTGTAACAGCTGCCGCCGGTGCCTTCTCCTTGCTGGGCTTGCTCCAGAGCAGATCCAGAGAGAGGCAGTACTGACAGGCTGCCAGGATGAGCTCGGAGCAGGGCAGGGAGCCCCTGGCCAGGAGGGACCCAGGACAGTTTGTGGCCACAGCTGCCACCGAGACTTACTAACAACCATGTTACCCCTTGCTAAGAGCAGCACTAGCCTGTTTGCCACATCTGCTTTTATTTCTGTGCCTGTGATGATTTTTGTGGTAGTCTGGGAGCGCTTGCAAGCAAATTCTCCATCCTCGCACCCCTGGTGCTCTGCTGAGGGCTGGTGCAGGCTTTCTACACACATCCCATTTTTATCAACTACATCCTGTGGGCTCTTTCTGTGAGTAACCTATTTTAACCTGCTTGAAGAAACATTTTTACTTTTTTTTGTTTTTTTCTAAACAAAAGTAACGTAAAAGTATTGCTGAGGGTTTATTGTGTGTCCTCCACCTGAGAGCCTGTGCAAGTGGAAAACCCCAGGTCCCCAGGCCTGTGGAAGGGCAGACAAGGCACGTGCTGTGTCTGGGAGCCTGTGCCTGCGGTGCTTAAACTGAGCCGCTCCTGCGAGGGCAGGAGGTAGGAAGGAAGGGCAGGTCTTACAGGCTGTATCCCTCAGTGTTTTAAATGAGTGCTCTGTTTTTGGCATGATGGTGTTTTACTCTGTTTTCTCTTGCCTGCAAAGTATCCCTTCCCTGGCTCCTCTGACTCCCTTTGGGAGCAGCAGGCCCCCGTCTGCGGGGATCTGACAAACCCAGCTAGCTTTTTCTCTGGCAGCTGTTTGTTCCAGGTTGGGACCACTGTGCCACTGAAATTTTCCTCTTCATCCCTGTAAGTGCAATAATTGTTGGTATTGGACCTAGTCAAGCTTACTAGATGAGCTTTAAGGTCCCTTCCAAACCATTTTATGATTCTACTCTTTGGTCTGCCAAAGCACTGAGGTTTAAAGAAAGACCACCATGGGCTGCAAGGGCAGCCAGGAGCCTTTGCCCCTGCAGCTAGGGCCATTGGCTCTTCAGTGACCAGAAGCTGAATTTAAGCAGTTTGTAGCCCCAGCACAAGATCGATCTTCCTCCAGCCAGCAGGAAGGCAAAGCCAGGGTCCCTGCAGTGCTGTGGGTGTTGTACCTGGAGAGTGAGCTGTGTAGCACCTATGCCTCATCTCCAAATCTACAAAGCCCCGCTATTTCCTTGTCACAGAGCTGACATATGGCTTGGCTTAGAAGAAAAATGTTTTGCAAAAGTGTGGTTTATTACTCTTTACTGGGGGTATCTGGCTTGCACATTTGGAACCATGTTGTTTGCAGACCACTTGTAAGAAACTAAATTCTGTGTTGCTTTTGCCACAGGCAACTGCCTGGACTGTAAGAAGAGATGAGAGCAAAAGAGCTGTCTGTAAGAGGCTTGCTATTTTTGTCTGCTCTTAACATGTACATAACAGGATCAGAAGCTTTTTTTAAACATCAGTTGTTTCAATGTTTGAAATAACAAAGCCAAGACTTCTGGTCGTAATTTGTAGTGCCCTCTGTTACTACATTTAAATACAGTTTTTCTTTTTTAATATGGGAAAACCTATTATAATAAAACTGAACCTGAAAGTCCTTTTTTGCTTCCTGCAAATGTAATCAAAATTCTTTCATGGCTAAACTAATTAGGTGGTTGAAAATCTTGAAGATTGAAGAGCAAGTAGAGAGGGACTCAGCTTCTTGTACCTGGCCAGCAGCTGTGTGCCAGAGCACGTTAAAACCCCTGCTTCTTGGGATGACCTAGTTAAAGCAAGAAGCCAAGGCTTAGCCCTGCTTTCTACTGTGTGACACCAAACCTGGGCCAGGACCTGGCAGTGGGAGAGTGCAAACTGGGGGTTGCGTGCGTGTGTGTGTACAGCAGCTAAGCTTGCAAAGGCAGAGGACAGCACAAGTGGGGCGTATCTTCGCCAGCCTTCCCAGCCTGGTCTTACAGCAATCTGTGAGCTTTAACCTTTCCTGTACTCAGAGCATTGTGTCTGCACTGGCAAGGGAGAGCTGGGTGAGGGCAGCGTATGCACCCTCTCACATCTGTAATTCATTCTGGGATGCGAGAAAACTGGAGTTACTTCATTAGGGGAACTTTCTTGTAGTTCGTGGAAGCTGCAGTGTTTCATTTAACTCAGGATTTTGCAATTGTACACGTGCTTCTCTGTGCAGTCAAGATTAGGTCACTTATTTTGGACTGCCTCTCCATGAAACCTGGTGGGTCCATTGACAGGATTTGGTGGAGCAGTGGCTGAAATATGGAGTGAAAGTGTGGTGTGGAGCAGCAAAAGCCATCGCTTTGCTGTAGTCAGTATTTTTGAGCCTTTATAGGAGATGTTGGCAAGGCCCAAGACCTGCTGTTGCCATGCAGTAGAGTCAAGGCTGTTAGTTTACAGCAGCCAAGAGAATAATCCTTGCCTGTGCTCTGGGGCACAGCCAGCATGGGCCCAGCCTGCCCCTGAGTGGATGGGTTTGTGCAGGGATTTCAAACATCTGAATCTCGTGCACATTGAAGGATGAAAACATGGGCTGTTCAGTGCAAGCTGGGGAAGCTGCCAGCACTACGCAGCCCCGTGCCTGGCTGCAGGGTCTCGCCTAGTTCTCATCACTGTGTTCGTAGATGGGGTTAACGTAAGTCTCATCCGTGCTTTTTGCTGCAAAGTCTTTTGCGTTTACGGGAGGCCAGTTGGGATCCCTCTGCAACATCCTCTGCCATTTTCGGTACTGGCTGTTTGACTGGTACCCAAACCAGGCTTTAATCAGCAGCCAGAGGTGCTTGTTCTGCAAGATAACATCCTGTGGAGTGACACGGCAGAGGGTCAGTGCTGTTGCCCTTCACTGGAAGGGAGGACCCCTCAGGGACCAAAGCCATTCCTTGCTACATGTGCAACCCCCGTGAGTCCCATGGCGCTGGGCGACTGTGTGCATTCCCCTTCAGTAATACGGCTGCCAAATGCCACCTTTCTCATCCACAGGAAGGCTCTGCTCAGTTACACCGGGACAACACTGATCTCTGTTTAGGTGAAGGGGATAATGAAGGGGCAAGATTTTCCTCCTGGGGCTGTGGGACAAGCAGGCACTGCTGCTCCTTGCAGGGGACAATACCTGGTGCTGGATACAGCCAGCCTTGATCCACAAAACACTTTAGGGCTTAGTCATTACTGCAATATCCAACGGCACGAGCCAGCACAGTCTCTGGCCTGGTCAACTGTAGGACAAGAGGGAAATGGTTGTTTCAAAATCACTGCCTAGCGCCTGACGCGTGCTGCGGTCTGCTCCCCTGCGAGCCAGGGCAGCAGGCTCCTCCTGGGCAGCTGCAGTTCAGCTCGCTCCCTCTCTAAAGGCGTAAGAGATGTGGTCTAAATCATCTCTGGGGCTGCATAAAACAGATTTGGCTGACATACATTAAGTCTTAAGGAAAAAAAGAAGGCCTGAGGGTTTATGCTTCTGCAGAGAGAGCACGTTGCTGCAAATGGGGTTAGAAAGACCTGACCAGACACTGCTGCTGTTCACCCTGGGGAACAGGCAGTAAACAAATGCACTCACCTCCGTAAAAAAAGATACGCAAAAGGTGACCAAGAGCATCAGTAAGATGTAAACTCTCCAGATCACAGGAGTGCAAAGAAACTGTTGGAAAATACATGAACAGAAATTAGGTTTAAATACCTTGCCAAGATTTGCATCTGTTCCTAATGGTTTGAGAAGCTGACTAACATTTTCCCAGTGGCAAGCATGGAGGAGGCAGTAGGAAGTGACAGTAATTCCTTGTCACAGAGATCTTGGAAGGTTTGGTGCCAGATTCCCCATGGCATGGAGCTGCCTAACTCATCTTGGCTACTTAAGCTACTGCTGAAACCTGCAGATCAGATGCCTGGGGCAGAATCCAGCACCCAAATACTTCTGGGGAGCTGCAGCTAAAGCACACCGTGCGGCTCCTCTCCCTCTGTGTATGCCCACCCTAATGCCAGGCCTCCACCCGAATCCATCCCGTGCAAGATGGCTGGAGAAGAGCCGCAGGGCTCAGCCATTCTCGACATCGGGCAGCAGAGCTGGAGGCAGCTGCCTGCGCTGTGCCCTGGCTGAGCGCCCGGGAGGGATGAGGCAGCTGCGGCCCCGCGTGAGCTCATAGTGCTCCAGGAGGCGGCGGGGGGGTCAGCAGCAATCCCTGCCCACTCCTCCGGTCAGCAAGCTCTCTCCAGCAAGCAAAACCACAATCCACCCTATTGTGCTTTTCTATTAAGAAGAAAAGCTCAGCAAGCTGTAACCACTTTTTCTTCTCCCTGTTGCCACCCAGTCTTTAGGGGAGAGGAGGGCTACCTCATTGATCAAGCCCTTGTCAGAAGGATGTTAGAGAAGTTTGAAAGGGTTGCCCAGTCAGCACCAGATCAGCAAATTAATTTTCAAGATGACTGTAGCTGTAGCTTCTGCTCTGTATGCTTAAGTAAAGGGCCAGCAAAGTATATGTCATGAAAAGGAAATGCACATTCCATTTGCACCTACCTGCATGCCACCGTACACAGCATCAATGTCGGCGAAGAAGAGGAAGAGGCAGACTGCAAGCTGGAGGGCGAGGACAACCGAAAATATATCTAGGGAAAGAAGAGCATTTGTGGCCCTGGGAGGGAGGGGGGTTGGTGACCAAACTCTGCAAATATGGTGACAGGAACCCCAAATGCTAATGCTGTAAAACTGCTATCATGTAATATGCCTTTCTTTTTTTTCCCCCTAAAAGAAGAGCTGTGGAATTGAAACTGGAGGAGCTACCCCGCGGCAGCCTGTTGCAAAGCTCACCACCTACACTGTTTTTTTCTTGCACAAGTGATTTGGCACGTTCCGATTCTTATACAACCACAGAAAACTGCCTCAAAAGGGCACTGCTGTGAGCCACACCAGCATCTCTTCCCCTGTGCTCGCTCCTCCACGTGCTCAGCCATACGCCTGCACCGCAGGCAGCAGAGGAGGCTGCTTGTTCTCGTGGGCTGCCCTCCCCGGGAGGGCCGGGTGCTTCTGCGACTGACAGGGTGCAAAGGTGGGCTGTACCTGTGCCTTCCACAGGAAGGGTTTGTCTGGCTTTGCATCCTCTTCCAAAGGAGCAGGAGGCCACAGCACAATGGCAAATGGCTCAGACATCCAGAGATGCCAAACTCCTGGCAATTACCAGGAGCTGAGCATCTTAAAACTAGCTGGTAAATTGGGTCAACAGTTCACAACAGCCTCCCCAGGGGAGGGACCTGCCTTTTAACAAAATACCTAAAAAAAAATTCAACTCTGCTAAGATTAAGCAAAGTCCTGCCCTCTCATCCATGAGCTGCAATTGCAAAGGAGCTATCAGTCAGCCGATGGCTAGAAGGGCTACATGATCTTGGCAAAACTCAAACAGAAAAAGAAAAGTTATTGTGAGAGGATTTTAACAGTGATATTATCATGGGCTTTTCTCTCTCATATCTAGGAATGAAAGTCAGGCAAGGTAAGACTGTGAATCTCAGAGGAACTCTCTTTGATGTATTTTGAAACAAATACATCTGATCCTCATATGCTCTCTGTGTTCACAATAATACACAGTTCTGCTCTAAATCCAGCCCATCATCTTCTGGAAAGCACACATTTTCCAAAACAAGATGCAGCCTCCTTTTTCAGCTCTGCTGCTTCTTATCTCCAGGAAGAAGCTAACATAAGCAGTGCTCACTGAGCTTTTTTAGAAATGGAGAAGTAGGAGCTCACATACACCAATTATTTTACATGCCAGGCACTGGTGTGGGTACAGAAAAGTCCGCAGCATCCCTTCCTTAGCAGCCTCTCCTGCCAGGGTTATTTTGGGGCAGGAATGAGAGTCTGTGGAGCCCATGTTACTCCAGCTCTACTCACAGTTGGTGTAGATGGGCTTCCGGAAGGGCTTTCCCTTGGAAAAGACAAAGGCCACAATGATGCAGTTGATAGAAGACAGTGGCCACAGCGTAGTGTCTTCGTAACTGAGGACAGTGCTTTGGGCGCCGCTGTTGGTACTGTTTCCCACTGGGCTGGTGGGGGACACGGTCTGGTTCCCTGGAGAGCAATGTCTGTAAGGTAACACCCAGCTTTTTGTTCCTGCTCTCTCCAGCAACAGTAAGCTGCAAACAGCAATGCCCTTTTCTTTCCGACGCAGCCTACGATAACCAGATATCCCGCACAGGAGTGAAAACCACGTTTTAAAACAAAACAAAAAACAAAAAAACCCCCTCAGCCTAATTTTCTGGTTTGGGCCAAAATCTTGGCTCTCAAGCGGGCGATGAGAGCAGTGTTCAAGAGGCATGACTATGAAGATGTGTGCCCCAGCTGCCTGCACACCCCTCCAGCACACTGGCTCTGGATGCATCCACGCAGCCGCAGGGAAATGGCCCCAGCTGAGCCCTGGCATCAGGGAGCGTCCGCATTGAAACGCCTCGCTGGGCCTCCTGTCCTACCCGTTCACTTTGCGTAACGATAAGCCAGCCTTTAATATATATTAAAATATATATTATATATATTATATTTAAAATGCTATAATGCAATTCGGCTCTGGACTATGGAGGGAGACTTTTTACTTTCACAAGCAGGGAAACGAGCCGACTTCCGACCTCGCAACCGTTTTTTAAGCCGAGTTGGATTCCAGAAAAACCCGGTCCCAGGGCTGTCATCTCCCGGAGGAGCTGTGCCGCCGGACCCCGGGAGAGGGCAGCAATGGGGAGCGGAGGGAGGCCGGCCGGCCCCACGGGCGCCCCGAGCCGCTCTCCCGGCGCCGCCCGGCCGCGCCGGGGATGGGCGCCCGCTGCAGCCCGGGGCGGCTCTGCGGCACGGGCACCGCCACTTCCCCCCATTTCCAGATGCGCAGCGCCATGCCTGCTCAGAGGAGGCGGTTGAAAAACACGGGTGTGTTCGCCCGCAGGCTGGCCCGCTAGATTTCTGTGTGGCATCTGCAGCAACTGAATTTTGTCCTGGCAACGCTCTGCTGAGGACACACACGGTTGGGGTGGGGGGGAAGTTGTCCCGCTCGGGTCCTGCGGAGTGCCCGGCTGCAGGCCAGGGCAAGGCTGGAGGGTCCCTCGCACACAGCAACAAGGTGATCTGCAAGCTGGGGATCAGCGACAAAAAGAGGGACTTACCTCTGGCTGGCCAGCGCTACATACCAGGGCTGCTGCTTCACCAAAAGGAAGCCACAGGTTTGCATGCTTATGGTAAAGCACACGTTGAGGATGATGGAGAGCAGCAAGGGAGGAGAGATGAGCTGTCCGGGAGGGCGATAAGGTGCCAGCTTTGGATAGGCTTCAGTCAAGCTCACTGGAGAGAAAACAGAGACATTTGCAGTCCGTGGCAGTTCAGCTCACCAGCATCCCTCTCTGTTTGCTGGGCAAGCAGAGCCGCACACAGACCCCCGTCCACTCATCACCAGTAAATGCTGCAAAGCCTGGCTCTAATAAGCAAGCAAGAAATGCCTTTGATCTCCACTATTTTCCATCTGAACTTCCATCTGTATCCCCCCCCTCAAGAGAACACACAGAGAAGATGGGGAATATCATCCTCACTTGCAGGCGGGGATCTCCACTGGGGTCTCAACGCCAGCAACACGCAGGAGGCCAGGAGCTGAAGTTACACTGTCTGAGCCCCACTAACAGTCAAAAGAGCAACTGTTCCTCTTCCAGTCAAGTCTCACATCCAAACCCTATCGGTTACGTACAGAGTTCTGCAGCCGTGATTGCGAAACGACTATGAGCCAAATCCCACGCTCTGGGCCCTGGAAATTGCTCTAGCATCAATGCTTATGATGTTACTGACAGCAGAACTTGGCTTCTCATTTTAATTTTTATTGGGAAATGAAGTCAACTATTTACACTCAGGCTCTCAAACAGACGCAGCTGACTTCCCTGAGCTGCTTACTTGTTAGGCAAACCAGAAGGGTAATGATGACATCTTGTATCAAATACTGGTGATTCCCAAAGATTTGCAGTTGCTGGAACAAAAACAAAGTCAGCACCACCTGAGAAACGATGACAACTTTGACTATACAAACTGTAGCATCCAATGCTATTTCAGGGCAATGTCATGCCAGCAACAGCAGCCTCACAGCCCTGATGCACCTCCACGAAGACTAGTAAGCCCAGCTCGTAGGCTGTCAGCTGGGTCCCACTGAACCCCTTGCTAATTCATAGCACTTCTGGGCAACCCAGTGGCGTTTGAATGTTTTCCCACCAGATACCAATGCCCCTGGACCACCCAGATCAGGTCATGTACTCCCAGGCCACAGTAATAGCAATGACAGCCAGAGTTTCCCTTTATGCCAGGTTTTAAATGTCTTTGGGTAGTGGGGACATGGACAAAGTTGGTGTGCCCAAACTAGTGGCTGGGGAAGCTGTCCCCATGTGGTGACCCACCAGCGCTCCCTGTTTGCCACTAAGCCTTGGCTGTACCTTCCAGATTCGCAGCAGCTCACTTTGCTTTCTGCCCTTCACCCTCTGTGGGACTGTGCACACAAGATGTGCATGAACTGAGTCAAGAGAGGTGCCCAGAGTAAATGCATACATGAATTTCCTTTGCTGTTTTCTTTTCATGGATTAAAATTTTAGAGGATTCATCACATACTGCTGATACACAATGGTGATTCTTCCTTAACGACCCTCCTTCATCTGCCTGAGACACTACTTTTTCAAGCTTTTTTTCCAGCTGAGAGAGGCAGTTGCTCTCCCAAAGCCCCCGTTTTACAGCAAGTCCTGCTCTTGGGCCTCCACCACCCAGCTAGGCAGGACTCACCCCCCTTCTATTTCCCTTTCTTCATTTGGAAGAGGTGAAGTTTAATCACTGAGCTTTTTCCACGATTCTGGGGATCGCTACAACCAATCTACCCCCTGCTGGTAACTATCCAGCTTTTCACATCTTTGTTATTCCCTGAAGCCCTGTATGCCTTTTCTTTCCTGAAGATAAAAACCTACGGTGAGCACAGCGTACTGATAAAAGATGGGCAAGAAACACTTACCCAAAACAGCAGTGCAGTACCAACAAACTGAATCAGGCCGTAAAGGGTCAGGTATTTAACCACAGCAAAGGAAGCAACCAAAGCTGCTCGACCTTCCCTGCTCAAAACACAAAACAAAGATTAAAACTTCACTTACAGCTACAGTACTGTGGTTTTAGTGCTCCAGACGGTTTCTGCTTCTAAGGAGGGTAACTCCTTTTGTTTAGGATCTCTAAAAAGAACAGAAAACAGTTCAAATTCCATATACAAATATTTGAGCCTCAAGATACTGCAGAGCCGCTTAACTACCCTTCATCTGCAGTGTTTTGTTTCTTTGTTTTCATTCTGCAGCCACAATTTTAATACCTGGATTAAGGTGCAGTTGTTTTTTTCATTACTAATTTGCTCAACAGTTCTGGGAATCAAGCATATTTCTACACAAAGAGGTGATTGTCTTTGCATACATTTGGTTAAATGGCTTTATTACTGGCTGCTCCATGGCTGTGTGCAGCATATGGATGTCAGTATTTTAAACTAATGGCAAGCAAATCTATTTTGTGGTCACTGTTATACCTGCCCTTTCACGTTTCTCTCCTGCTGTACCTGTTCCGAAAATATCAGCCGCCATGGGCAATGCTCTCCTAAAACCACAAAAAAACCTCCCAGCACTGGTATTTGAGGATCAAAACCAATTCAAAAACCCTTCTGCTGTATTTTATATCGTTAGTGAGGAATTAGGTTTCACTTCACAGCATCTTTGAGGGTAGCGCACGCGCACTCGCCACCCCACACACTGAGCTCACAGCAGGCAGCAGCACCCTGAGGGCAGCACCCAGCAAACTCACCTGATCAGCTCCGGCACACACTGGATGTTGGGGATTTGGGAGGTGAAAGGCGAGGCCACGGATGCCTCCTGCTCTGACAGCGATATCCCTGCATGGGCCATTTTCAAAGCCTGAAATCCACAGGAGTGAGAAGGTGGAGAGACACCCATCCACCCCTCCCACCCTGCACAGTATGTTTACTGGTGCTTTACAAGTTTTGCTTCAAGTGTCCTTTGCAATTGATCTTCCTCTATTCTGTGGCCCAGCTGATCTCATTTTCCAGATATCTTCCCTTCCCTGGAGCTTAAATATTTCTTTTGTTCATTTAATCCCATTATACCTATTTACAATCCTTTGAACTACCCTGTATGCGGTTTCCCACACTGGAGTTTATGCATACCTCTCCTGTTAAACAGTCTCCTAAAGTATTTAAATTACCACTTTATCCTCTTTCTATTCCTTTCAATATGCTGTTCATATTTCTTTTATTGCTGTCTTATGAGCTCCCTGTTATCTGGCCTTGTCACCTCTGGTTTAGTGCTCAGGTGTAGGCTATGGACAACTTTTACAAAGCAAGCTAATGCATCCTTATAAAATTATATTATGATAACATTTATTATAATAATATACTAGATAATATAATAATTATTTTTATGGCTAAGACCCTCAAATTTTACAATTGTTAATTTGAACAAATATGTAAGAAAAAGTCCTGTGCCCCTATTTCTGGGGGTGGGGAAAAAAAAAAATCAAGAGTAATCCTCTAATATCATGTATGTTAGTATAAACAAAAAGCCTGTAGATAGTATTTTACAGTGACACTCTAACCAAGCGTACCCATCAGCTAACTTGGGAAGCGCTAGTGACAAGCAGTGTTGGGCAGCCTCTTGTCACGGCATTCCTTAGGTTGAAAGAGATGAAATGTAACAAGAACGGGAGATGAGCTCCTACGTACCCCACAGTCATTGGCACCATCACCACACATACCCACGTAGTAACTGGTGGAGGAAGAAGAAAGAAAACACATAAACCTTGCATGTAGCTGTTTGATCCCGCTGGCTTAGCACTTGCGGTTACATCAGAGCAGGGGCCTCATGTTGGCCCTGGAGAAGGCAGTGGCTGTTTCCAGAGGACAAGTGGTATATGGGGAGAAGTTGGGGCAGAGTGCACAGAGCAAAATTAGGGTTAAGTTTTGAAAGAGACTGTAATGGCAAAGGGAACGCTGCCACTTTATACCAGCCAGTGTTTTCCCCTTGGTACCAGGGGCCATGGAAATGGAGCAGGGTGTGTACATTTGCAGCAGCTCCTGCGGCTACAGCTTGGCTTTTACCGGCATTTTCTCCTCGACTGTCTTTGTAGACCCAAAGACACAGGAATTGCTGAAATAATACGGCAGCTCCCAGAAGACTACATATGAGGTCCCTCTGAGAGGGCAGGGAACTTCATCCTCCGAGGAAGCACCTCATAACCAATAATTAACTGTTTCTTTTTCAGAAAGGTATCGCATCTTGTTTATGCTTAGCAAGCAATATCCATATTAGCGTGAGTCCTCTTTGGGGGGAGGAAACATTTGTTTGGGGGACCTGAAGGAGCATCTTTGGGGTCAAACTCCCAACTGTATCGCGTTGTTTTCAGCTTTGCTAAAGCTGCAGCCAGGGCAGCACCAGCAGCTGTGCGGGAGTTGCTGGGTGGTGGGTATTTGTGTGCGAAGAGGTCTGCCTCTCCATTTTTATCTCAGCCTCATTTAAGGCTGCCTTCTGTACGGCACCAGCGAGAATCAGTGGCTCATTCCAGGCAAGGGGTGCAGGTACTCCTGATGCAGAGGGATCCCTATAGGGAAACTGGGAGGAAGGCAGCCACAAAGGATGCAAACAGGGGTTGTGTGTGGAGGAAGGGAGGGTTGGAAAGATGGGCCTGGAGCAGCGCTAGCTGGGATGAACACACTTCAGAGAAAACATGTTATTAGTTTGGTTCAAGAAGAAAACAAAAGAGAACCTTACTTGAGTTTCTGAAACTCTTCAACAAGGCTGGACTTCTGGCCAGGAGACATCCTAGCAAAGACAGTCGCGTTGACCAGTATCTGCAAGAAAGAGCAATGGGCTGCTTTGGGTAGGCATTTGTGCCTCCATAGCTCCACCGAGGCAGGATCAGGCTTCCCTAATGGGTGCCTGACACTTGTAAAACCCTCTAATCCCATCTCCCAAACCCTACCATGGTTTTGCTTCTCTTAGGGTTCAGGTTTCATCTAACATCAGATTTATCCTGCTCTGTTTTCTGCCTTGCCTGCTCTGCAGGAGCTGCTGGGAAGGCAGCAATCACCACGTGCCCAGCAGCAGCCTTTAGAGCAGCAAGGCGTTACAAGTGTTTCCCAAGTGCAGAACAGATGGTTGATAACAGCAGCAGCAACCATCTCGGCCTGAGGTTTCTCCTACCTGAAAATCTGTCCCAGCACCAGCTATTTTATGGACTGGGTGAGAGGACTTGAAGATTTCTGCTGCTAGATGTGGGTATTCGTGTTCCTGATGCCCCTGCTGAGCAGAGGCCATTGCTAGCTATGGGAGTGGTACATGTGAATGGGGTTGATGTTTTTAATTAAACTGAAACTGGGAAGGTGACCATGGAGTAACTCCACTGCACTGCTGCTCGCCTGTCATTTGAGGTCTTAGAAGATGCTGAAAGCAAACTGCTTGGGTTAAACCTGGGTCATGGTGGGAGGCTGCCAGGAGTTGTCAAAATGTGAAGTGAAAAACACCTTTCTCCAGCTGGAACACCACTGCCACTTAATAAAACAGGGAGGGTAAGTGCTTTGTTTCATCTGAACTTACTTTTGGCAGCAAGTTGTAGAAGTACTTTATTATAACCTGATAGGACTTCCCATTCATTGCAAAATGGTAGCTGGAGGTTTCTCCTTCCAAGGTGATCTTTTCCTCGGTATTAGCACATACCTCCTAGAAGTAAGACAGCATTTATTCTCAGACTGAGGTTGTAATATGCCATTTCACTTCCACCTCGTCAGCCTCCCACCAGGCAACCAGGGACGCAGCCTTCTGCAGCATCCTTTTGTAAAACTTTATGCCTAGCAGTACTTGATTTTCTAGCTGTGTTTCCACGCATAACTAATCCCGGTTAGCCACGGGCTGTTATCTTAGACGGTGAAGTTTGGTCCAGCAAATAGTCACACAGACCAGTATGTATAATTGCATTAATTCTGCACACTTCAAGTGTGATTGAAGTGGCCGCTGCATCTGCAGAGCCTTGCCAGTTATTCGTGTAGTTATTTTGTATGTGGCCCTGAGCAAAGAGCCACAGTATTAATTATTTCTCCCTAATAGGTGCATGGTCCATACCACACCTCCATATACCCTGGGGTAGACACAAACTAGCCCCCAGGTTTCCTCTGTTCCTCAGAGCTACTTCCAAATCCTTAGCTAGGAGTCCAGGCCTAAGGAGCCTGGACATTAGACATTAATTAGACATTAAAAGTGTTGTTAATTCCACCTGGCACCCAAAAGCAACCATCCCTGGCTGTGCTTACACTGAAAGCAGCTGTGTTTGCTTCGCTGTCTTCTGCCAGTCGCCAGGCAATGGAAGCTGGAGTGGAGCCCTCCGGTTCGTTTGCTTCGACAAGGATGACTTTGCTGCCTGTGTGAATCATACCCGCGTTCCTGGCCACCGTGACAGCTGTCTGCAGGTTGTCCCCTGCAAGGATAGTGGAGAGGCAGGCTCCTCACATCTGCCATGGCACGGTGGCAGCCCAGGTAGAAACCATGGGTGTGCAACGGAGGAGTGAATCTCTCCTGTGTGCCGGCAGCAGCCAGCACGGCCACAGGAGGAGCCTGGGGGGATTTACCTGTGACCATGACGCTCCTGATGCGGGCAGCAGCCAGCTCTTGTAACACGGGCTTCGTCTCCTGCTTCAGGCGGTTCTCCATCACCAGGAGGCCCAGGAACGCCAGCCCAGACTCTGCCTCCTCTCTTGGAGCAAGGACAGAAACACACGTGCTGTTTCCCATGGACGGCACAGAGAGCAAGGCTCTCCCTGCAGTTTTTGTTCAATGAGAAAGCCACGCTCAGTGGGAAACATGTTTGCTCCACAGGGAAACACAACTGCTACAAGTTCAAGACCAGCAGTGCTCAACAAGCGCCAACGTTTCTGCAGCTTCAGCCAAACTGATGATCCGCTACATTGCTGTCTCTGGGAAGGAGCAGTGCAGCAGAGATGCATGTGCAGAGAGAGGGACAGGGATTTGCAGGAAATGGTTGGCTGAAACCCACAGATTACAGCATACAGAATTTCTATTGCAGTCCCAATCCGTTGCCATATAGAAGCACAATAACCAACTTCCATTACCCTTTGATAACAGATTCTGAAATTCAGCTCAGTGAGCCTTGCAAGAGCAGTAGTAAAGCAGGCAATTAACAGTGTAATCAGCATCTGCTGAGAAGAAGGTGTTATATGGCACATCTTCCCAATAGGCTTCCTTTAACAGGAGAGGAGGGGAAGGTTTGGGTCAGGGCAGGTTGGTTTGGGGCAGGTTGTAACAAATAGATAGGAAAGCAACCCCGCAGCAATACCAGCACACCTTACCTCTCTAGGTTGCTCACGTTTACATCCTTTCCTAGGTTTAGCACTTTATGGGCCAGGGCAATGACTCTGAAGCCTTGGCTTGTGTATGTCTTAAGCTCCTTTAAGAAATTAGCTGGGACTGTTTACAGGAAAAAAGTTTTATGGTTAGAATATTCCATCCTTGCCGATTGCTTTTCTAGGGTTAGATGCCTGTCCTTTAAACCACTTTATAGCCTTAGTTACAGCACTGTGGCCTCTCATAGAAGTCAGCTGTTTTGTACCAAGGCTATGTAACTGACTGTTCAAATAAGTGATCTAAGCGTCTGTTTTATACTTTTTAAATGCATGTTAACGTACAGGTAGATAAGATGAATTACTGGGCAGAGGACAAATGACTGGCTTAATAATTCGGTCCTAAGCTTTACTGCATACATTCTAAGTGACTAAGAAAATTGTTTTTATCTTTATGCCTTAATGTGAGAATTCTCCCAAATCCTAAATTTTCAATTCTCTGATCATTCCCATGACTCTAAAAGCAAAGAGTTCCTTTTAACTTTGCAGAATTTTGTACTCACTACGTACTGCAATCACAGCTTTACAGTGCAGTACCTAATTATTCATTAAGCTGTAATCAATATAGAAACAATCAAGACAGGATCAGAGGAGCTACTTAGACACCCGAGAAAGTGGAACATAATTTTGAAGACATATTTCTTGCGGATAGTGACTTGTTTGGAGGTTTGTGTCATTAGATCTTAGGCAGTTCTAAACTAAATCTTTCCATTGTCCCTCAAAACTGTTTTCACTCATTTTCAGGTCAGTGCCATCTGAAATAACAAACCACACAGCCACAGACCATTGGTACTGTGTTTGCATGGCATCCTTTTGAAGTATTCGGTGAATGTGACCCGAGTTTCAAGTTTGCAGACAAAGTTGAGTATAAGCCTATAATATTGTTCACATACAAAAAATAAAAGCCTATGTTTACTTGCAGAGAGAGGACAGAAGTCTTGGCTCGAGTGTTAATACCAGTTATCCTTAATAACAGTAATTTGCATGTCCACAGCAAGTTTGCCATCACTGAGATTTAAAGCCTTTGCAAGCTGGATCAGTAACTCAGTTCTGAATTTACAGGGCAATAAATTAGCAGGAAATTTAAGAACTTGTACAGCACAACACACTTGCTGTAACACATGCAATCACCATGATCCTACATCTCCTCTGGGTATCTTGACATACTAACATTATTTATGCACTATAGCTTCAGCTGATGCAAGTGAGCTAAGGGATGAACCTCAGGCTGTGCACCTCACTAGCTGTTGGTCTGCATGCATCTTTAACTTACAAACAAGCAATGAAAACTTGTTTGTAGCATTAACTAATGCCATTTAACAAGCCCAAGGCTTGCTTGTGGTAAGAGTCATTCACATGCAGTTGCAGTGTGGCCAGTGGGAGGAGCGAGCGCTGAAAACCTTTTAGGATTAGAGCCCCAACATAAAGTCTGGTTTGGATTAAGTCCAAATAAACAGTGTAAATTTGCCCTTTCCCAATTCTATACCAGTTTCTTGTGTACAAAAGCTGGACACTATTTCTGGTGCTCCTTTCATGTACAGGTCATACTGTTCCTCTCCGATCTTCTGTGAAACAACAGACATCCTCTGCAGCCCAGAAGAAAATGGGAATTGATGTAGGATTGCTATTCCTTCCACAGGAGCCTGGAGAGGTCAGGAAAGTGAGATGTTGAGTCATTGGTTACACAAAGCAAATCCATTCTGAACTTCAGCTCATTTGAGGCTTTCTTGCTAAGGTGATTTATTATTAATAGGAGATTATTTCACTTTTGCTGCCTTCTATGGGATCAGATCACTGATTAAAGGTTTAGGAACCACAGTCTCAACAACTCTGCCTTCCCAGCATACTTCCCAGGAACCTCAATGTTTTTCTTTATATTTAACTGGTTTTCCAAGCTTTGTCCCATTCTTCCTCTTAATAAACAAATATTAATGTAATATTCCTGCATTTACAGTCCTGGGAACTGAAATTTGATGTGTTACAGTGACATTACCATGGGAACAGAGCAATCCTAAAAACAAGATTAATTTCCTTGTTGCCACAGCATTGCCTTCCCAGTATTGCTAGCAGAAATCACACTCCTTCCATTGGGAGGATGCTGGCTGGTTCAGCATTTGGACTGGAAACATAACAATTTTTGACTGTCAAAACTTGAAGCTTCCTAAGTGTACTTTTAAGAGGAAGAGTGAAGCAAACAACACTGTGTTATGGGGTGATGCTGATAAATCTGCTAGTGGGGTTGCACGACCATTACCAGCAGGACTTATGGACCCGTGTCCATGCTTCTAGATGTAATGCCTTGTCCTTACTCACATTGCCTCCTCCTGCAGATGAACTCATGCTTTAGACACTTATTCTGTTTACATGGTTTCTCTGCATTAGTTTCCACTTAAACTGATTATGTAGTTTCATTTTGCCAGCAGCTTCACAGGGTGAGGACTCAGAGAAGTCTGGATCTTTTATTAGGGCAGATAGTGGAGTTGGAAATGAGGGGCTTTTAAGGCACATGAAGTGCTTTAGAAGCCACTTCAGAGCAGCATCCCCACTTTAATCAGAATTTGCTTTTCTGGTCTTATGCTTCCAGAGTTTTTTGGGGGAAGATGCAACACAGTACCAAGAGTGGTTGAAAGGCATTTTGTGACCGCTAGCTCAGGCAAATGAATAGCGCATGTGCTAGGAGTTTGCACATGCTGCAGGTTGAAAACACACAATATTAATTCTCATAAAGAACTGGACTTACACTGCTGGCCTTCGGCCCCGGTCTAATGACGCAGGTGTCGAGAGCACCAGCCCCATCCTGAGCTGTGCTGGAGTCATCTATCTCCTGTACAAGGAAAAGTGTTATTTCAGTTACTTTTTTTTTTTTCTGGCTTCACACCTGTCTGTTAAAGCAGGGGCAGCAGCACATGGGAGCGTGTTTCCCCCTTACTGTTGGCACCCAGTTGCAGAAGTGTTTTGTTATGATCTAGTAGGTCTTCCTATCCACCATCAGTGACAGCCTCCCTGCAGCCTTGTCCTTAGGAGAAGCCTACACGGCCCTGCATCTTTTGACTTGATGAGAGTAAAAACCTGTGTCAAATTTTGTGGTTTCTCTAAACTCAAGTTCCACATAAATTTAATATCATATCAATGATGAAGGGAAAGAGAAATAATTACCCTTATCTTGCTGGTTTGATCTTCCAGTCTCCTGCTTTTGAAAGACTCTCACTGATGTTCTGTGCAGGAACAGGGTGGTAATTTTTAGTGTAGGATGCTTTTAGCCCTCCAGCTCTGTTACTTTACGTGCTGCCAAGGCTCATTCACCCTTAGTCCCCTTCTGCTGTCATGTGGCTGTGCTGCTGCCTGCTTTTCCACAGGAGCGAGCACCAGCCTGATGCCTTCCCACAGTGCTGCTGAAAGAGCTGCCATCTGTTTTATTTATTGATTAATCTCTCTTGAGCAAAAGGTTGAAGGAGAAAAGATGATGAGGCAGTTAATTGCAGAGACCCAGAACACCTCCAGGCTAGGACGTGGCAGGGAGAAGAGGAGCCCCTTTCCTTCTTGTCCCTCCTCCCATCCTGCTCCCATCCGATCTCCCATGGATGAGCCCCAAGGCTCAATCTCTTGCCTCCTCCCCAGGTCTCTCCAAGACTTGCTGTTCACTCAGCTGGGGGCTCCAGCCTTGGTTTCTCCGTAAGGATGTCCCTTTGCTAATCAGAGATAACAGCCTTTAGCATAAGGGTATAAAAACCTGCCTGTGCTTTTCCTTGGCTGTCTTGTGCTCTTTGCACCACGTGGCCAACAGCGTGGTCTGATCATCTGCTTCCAGCAAGCAGCAACCAGGCTCCCCCTCTGCTTCCTCACACTCCAGTGTTTCCAAATCAGAGCAAATGCAGGCAGCCCCAAGGAAAAGGATTGCTGGACTATCAAAAACCAGCCACAGTGCTGCAAATCTGTCATGAGGTTAGTAGAAATAACAGAGCAAATTCCAGCTGTTATGACCAGGACTGCAAAGGAGTTTCCCCTACAAGCATATATTTGAGCTTGACTTGTGAGTAAACCCCCGTGGGCTGGGTTGGGAGTGCCCATGCTTTGGATGTGTGCAGAGGATGCGAGTCACATTACCCAGTGTGTGCCCTCAAACATTTTCAGGTCCAGCGGATCTCCCTGAATCTTCTTATCCAAAACAACCAGCGAATGACAGCTCACCATGGCTCCGCACACAGGTACCCAGGGCAGAGGAGTGCTGGATGGGAACTTATGGATTTTCTGAAACCTGATTAAAAGCAGAAGGTTAGTGGGGCCGCTTGTAAGAAGGATGCAGAGACACAAGTCCTCAGCTAGTGCATACAGGTGCTGCTCTGCTGCATTCAGCAGAGCTGAACCCAATAACTGCAAGCAACACTCTGTCCTACCCATCCTTCTGATTAACAGGTCGGATACGTTCAGGAGGCCAAAAAGTACCCAATAATTAATTGGCACGAGTTCAACTTGATGTGAAGTAACTGAGATGGTAAAACACTCGGAGGGGCTGGCACAGGTACAGGAGTCCTGCTTGGCAATTGCTGTTTGGTATTAGACAAAGCAGAGAAGACACTATCGGGGAGGAAACAGCTTGCAGCAGGGATCTCAAAGTAGTTTGGCAATGTTCCCTAGGAGAAGATTTGTGAAGCTGCAGCATGGAAAGGGTGGTTTGGGCTGGTGCTGTGCACCTTCTAGGGTGGATAAGTACCATCAGCCCACTCTCAGCACCCCTGAGAGCAACGTGGGAGAGCCATGAGGAGCCTGACCTTTACTTCCAGCTGTAGATTTTACTTCTGCATAGTCACAGACACCAGATGATTGTCCCTCACACCTTGGTTTTAAAAATGGGTAAGTTGGTTGACTCCTTTTGAGTTACGCTGAGGTGCGCTGTCAAAGATTCATGCCCCGATGTCTTTCTGTGGATAGCCTTGAGATTTATTCCCTCCTTGGCCCAGCAGTACTGGCCGAAGACATGCGAGGCTGGGCTGTGTGAAGGCTCTATAATTTCATCATGGAAGTTATTTCTCAGAGTTGTCTCTTCTCACACACACATTTTCCCCCTCTAAAACTGTCTGGCTGACAAGCTGTGTCTGCTGGACCACAACACAGCCCATTACTATTTAGGCTGGCATGTTAAAGAGAAATGTAAATAGATTTTATTTACCTTTGATCACCACTAGCATTCCCTGTTACTAACACAGGCACAGTGAAATGCATCTGGAAGTGAGCATCACGACAGCAAGCAGCTCTATTAAAAGGAACAATGAATCCGGGACCTGTTATCCCTCTGGGCCATCCAAGTCTGTTCTGTTTCCAGCAAATTATAGCTTGTTCTCAGCCTGGTCATAATTGGCTTATTAATTAATTAATACTTGAGAGACACCGTGAAACTGCTAAACACCACATAAAACCAACAAACATTTATACCTTATTAAATATACAATAGGATATTTTGTAAGTTGAATTAAATTCCTTTACTGTCATTGCCTCACAGTATTCAGCTTAGCTGACAGCTAGTCTTATAACACGTTTAAAATGTGAACATTTAAGAAAGAGTAATTATGCAAATAGGCTAATGAGATCAATGCAGACAGCAACAGCTCCTCCTTGCATTTTGGCAAACCACCAGCACTGGTTCCCAGCTGGGTGCAGATTGGACATGTCTGCAAAGACAGCCTTATGTTTTGATACCTTGCAGAGGTTTTTTTTTATTATGTGAATTTATTCTGACTTATGGATCCAGTTTTGTTCTGCTGCTCATGTGAGCAAACACTACCTGCAAGCCTACCGTGATGGAAATCATTCTGGCACTACCATGAGCTGTCTTTGGTGGGCTCCAAGCCTGTTCAACACGCATCTATTCAGTGTGACCTGCCTGCAGCACTGGAGGGGGACCAAGAAGAGACTGTCCTATGTGCCTGCGGTTTGGTCCCACTGGAAGAGTATTTTATTGGTTGACACTTATTAATCTCCTCTCATTAATTTGGATCAGATAGTAATTTTCTCTCTGTCCTTTGAGGAAGTATTGGGAATGTGATTATTCTCCTCTCACAATGAATTCATCCTTTCATTCATTATGGCATGATTATCTTTGTGGTGTTGAAGTATCTGATATATTAACAACTACTAATGAAACCTGGGAGTTGATATGGGGTGTGTGATTTATGCTAGCCACTGCAAAAGATTAATATTTTGAGTCTGGCATAACATGCACTGCAGAGCTGAAGACTGCTATTGTATTACAGCAATATGAATTAAATAATATAATTCTGGGTATAGTCAGGTTTCATGTTTACATAGTGGTTATTTCTTGAGGATTTCAATGGTCTTTGGGCTTGGAATTTAGATGGAGCCTGCCATGGGTTTGAGGGAGTCCCTAAGGACACCTGAGCTTTGCAGGTCAGATCTGTGGTCTTATGGAGTTTTCTCACAGCATTTACAGAAGGTAGATGAGATTTGACAGGCTCTAAAGTTGGCAACACTTAATTTCAACAGAGGGAGCATTATCCTAACATTTAAATCATGAAAGGTTTATTGACTAGATTAACAATATTTATTGAACTCTGCTGAGAATGACCTAATTGAAAAGCTCTGTGCACATTCTCCAAATCCCCTCAGGGTAATTAAAAGAACTCACGCTACTGATGATTTCTGTTTGCCTTGAATTAGCAGTGACCTTTATGGCTATGCCTGTCACAGCAGCACCCAGATGACCTCCTCAGAGGGAAGGAGCTGAGTAGGGAGCAGGGACACCCATTGCGCTCTGCCTCCCCAAATGCACCCAAATATCTCTTCTTGCTGCATGCTATTTGCTGTGTCTCCATATCCTATGCAACTGCCTCTCTCCTACCTAGACATTTGGGCAGTACATTCACACTGGATATTAGTCCTTACTAAATGAAATCCTTCCTTACCGGCTTCCCTCGGAAGGGATGACGCCCCACAGGTCCAGTCCATCTTCTGTCAGCGTGCCTGTCTAAATTTAAATAAATACCTAGTTACCCTGCTACTGCCCACCCCTTCCTCCTGCCACATCCCCAGATGTCCTTCCCCGGCTCCCAGGCAGGGTAAGGGAAGCCTCCTGCTTGCAGTGTGACCCTGCTGCATGGGCACCTGTAGAGGATTCTTCCCTGGGGTTAGAACAGGGTAGATGGGGCTGAAAAAAAATACCTCATGTTCCTAGCAGCCCCCAGCATCTTTCAGTGCCCCAGGAAGCGCCTTACCTTGTCAAAGCAAACAAGGTTGATCTGCCCACAGATATTAATCCTCTGTGGGCTGATGCAGAAAATCTTCTTTTTCTTTAGCCTCCGTTGGGCATAAACAGTGCCTGTTGTCAAGGCAGCGGGGATAGTGGGAGGCACGGCCACAGTGAGGAGGAAGAGGGCCATAGCCACCACGTCTGCCACCGACTTCTGCAAACAGTGAGAGCAACAGGGGCAGTGAGGTGGGAACAGCCTCCCTCCCCTGCTACGGCCACTCTCCAGAGGACGGGTCCGACCCTCCTGCCCTGGAGCAATGCACCCCAAGCCCTGCCCCTGGGGATGACAGATGTATTCTGCTCTGTTCTGTCCATCTCCCCCACCCCTATTTCTGGCACCTGAAAACTGAATTACAGAAGTGAAAAATATTCCAAGGATCTTGAGTGACCAAGGGCTCAGAGCTGGCACCTGTGGCGTGGAGGCATCCCTCATACTTACCTTGTGGGACACAAACACACACACGGTGTAGATGAGTCCGAACATGCCAATGACAGAGAGACCTACAATGAACTTGAAGGCATCTCTGTAGAGTTTGAAGTTCACTGGCTTGGGGTAGAGGATGGATCTCACCAGGTCACCTTTAGCTGTATCGAACCCTGTGTGAAGACATGTACCATGCATTGTGTACATGACATAGCGGCATCGTACCACATTGGTGCTGTTCAAAAATGGTAACATTGCACAAGCCTTAACCATCAGGTGGCAACAGGCACTTCTCGGGGACAGCAGACCTGTGCTGCTGGACTTGAACGACAAAATGAAACCAGCCCTCCTACCAGCCTCTGGGGCTGACGCTTTCCCTCTACTGGTTAGCAAACAATAAACGAAATACCGGTTTGCAGCACGACAGCTCTCGCTGGCCCTCTGCCCGTTGGCTTCGTCTGTATGACTTCTGTCCCACAGAAGAGGACATGTCTCCGATAGTCTTCCATGCTGTGGGTTTTCCAGGGCATCAGACTCTCCGTGAGGGGCAAGGGGGTTTTAGTAACTGGAATGCTTTCACCTAAGAACAACAGCACGCAGGTTCACTTAAGGGGATTTAAAAGTCTATCAGATTCTGTATATTAGAAAGTGATGGCACCCTTTAGGTGCTCAACTTGCCTGACTAATTAGCTTGCTTACGTACTTACACATGTCAATTTATGGTGACAACCATTATAGTTCTAGTTTCACAGTACATCAGATGGCTTCTCTGAGCATTTTCTATCAATGGGCTTGGGCCAAATTTTGCCCCTGACCCAAGTTCACGCCTTGTAGTGGCTCGATGTTTAGGTATAACACTGACCCCTATGCTGATACCTTGCCTGCTTGGACAGAACTGCTGCAAGATCAGAATCTGAAAACTCAAAAAATACATACTCAGTGTATGAATATTTTCACTTTCTATCCCTGACAGTATATTAATCCTACTTGTTTTTAATGTGGATAAGAAATGTTTCACAATGGCAGTGTTCAAAAGCCCAAGACGATTGTGAATTATTCAAGGCACAGTTTTTCCACTTCCTGCTGCAAACTATTCTAATAAATAGTGAACAATTTGCTGTCAGAACAGATAGAGATGTCTCCCTGACAGACAGTCTGCTCTGCACAGGGTGTTAGCATTTCAAACTCCAAGGCTGCACCTGTGAGCATCCCTTCATTGACAATGCAGCTTCCATCAATCAGGACGGCATCACATGGGAGAGGAAGCTTTTTTCCATCTAAAAGAAACATGTCTCCAGGGACTAAGTAACGGGACTCCAGCTTTTTGCAACCTGTAGAACAATACACAAATAAACTTTACTTGTGCACAAGTTCTGGGCAGTTAAAAAAATGTTTCAAGGCACACTCATCATCACTAAACTTCTACACTGCATGATTTAAGGCCAGTGCTCTTAGAAATAATACCTACTGAAAAGCAACAGCACAAAGATAGGCCCTTGTCTAAACATCTCCCTCCAAGTGGTTGTCTTCAGTTTTATTTGCTTAGTGTCCATAAAGCACTCTGACCAAGAAAACCTATCCTCCACCCTAACAATTGCCCATCTCAACATCTTTGGGAGGCAAAAATAGCTATAACCCCTATTTTATGGGCAAGGAACTGAGCGCATACCTCGGTGGGAGCCATATATCTAGACTCCTTGAAAATCACTCACAAGCTATTTGGCAAGATTGTGAAAGTAGCCTACAGCAGAGCAGGGAAGCAGGTCTCGGAGGGCCAGAGTTGTTATCTAGTTACTTGTTTGTGAAATTAAATTTTCCAAGCCCTTCTCAACTCTTAACACAAATTACTAGGTTCATCTGTATCATTACAGATGATAACGATACAGATGCATCATTACCGCACTGCATAGGCTCTGCCCACACTTCTCACCACCCTGCCCAGCTCACCTCCCTCTGCCCCGTTCTCCCTGCAGCTCACCCTTCACATTGCAGCCATAGAAACCAACAGGAGCTGTGCAATTCCAGATACATTTCAACATGTTAGTTAATTATACGGGCTGGTGAGGAAAATGAGACGCAGATGACTCACCTTCGCTCTTCGTGCAGACTGTAACCTGGACTTTGTTATGCTCCTCAACGAGGTCATGCAGCTTGGTAGACTGCTGTTGATGGGAAAGCAATTGCAGTGTTGAAACACCAATACTCAAGTGAAGCAGCAGGTTACAATTCAGTGATCATGCTAACATCACAGAAACTGAACTCTGCTGAGTTATCCAGGGGAGGTTTCACATCCCTTGTTGTTGGGTTGCGAGTTCACCAAGTTAACCTAGAACAAGCTGCTGTGGGAACATGGACCTAATTTTCTGTTTGCTTCTGATTCATGCCGCTGTATCTCCCTCAACCTTCAGGGGGCTGTTCCTGCTTCATGCCAGAGTAAGTCTCTTTAGCTGCAACGTTGCTATCTGTATTCCCCTCATAGAGGGTTTCTTTGCACTCAACAGTTTTATCCTTGCTAGGAGGCTATTAACAGGACAACCAAGTTGTAAAGACTATAGTTACAAAACTGTCATTGCAAGAAGGAAAACAGACATTCTAATTCAGATGGGTGTCTGTGCTTTGCCAGCTTTTGCAATCTAATTCAGACAATTACATATCCTGAGATAACGATGAAGTCAACTGTCATTGCAAGGCCATTAGAGAGAATGCCTTATCTTGATTTAAAAGTTGCAACTGCAAAAAACTGATCCCCAAGTGTGGATTTCTTCATTAGCATTATTCATGTGAATATGTCAAGCCAGTTTGAAGAATATCCAGAGGCCCCAAACATTGTAATTCTTCCTGCCAAAATTATCAGCCACACAATAAAACCAGCCTTGCCAAAGAAAGCTGAACGAACCTTATCTATTCTTCATGCTCTGCAATACCAGGACGTGACACCAACACTTTAAGTACAAAGGTGCGCTCAAAGAGATGCGAGTGCTCATTCAGCATGGAAGTGCTAGTCATCCTACAGATATTAGTCAGAGATACAAAAACGTGATGCACAGCCAACACACCTGTGCTGGCAAAAGCCCCAGCTATTCACAAAGCCCTCGCTGAGATCAGTGTGAGGCAGCAATAAAAACATGCCCTTGGCAGAGCAGAGGGTGCGCAGGAGTGCCTCGTCAGCACAGCGCACCAGTGAGCACATACTGCCCAGAGCCCCACGAGCCCAGGGGCCTGGGACTTAGGCAGGTAATGTGCCGTGTGCTTGAGTCGATTCAAACAAAAGCCAGCTCCTTGAAGGGCAGATTATTGCCTCCTCTTGGGCAGCACTTCACAGAGCAATTTGCTATACCACCTTCTCAAGGAACCTTTCTAAGGGCCAAATCTTGCCCTTCCCCAGTAATTCAGTGCAAGAACAATGATTTTAGCAGTGAATTCGGAGGCAATGATGTGAGCTGTGCCTGGTTTTGAAGCAGAACAGGAATATGACAGTCGGGTCAGTGCACCCCAGAGCTGCTGTCCCTTCACCCTGCCACCACCTCTAACCACTTCACACTGTCTGCAGGAACTGTAACTCTCAATGCTGTCCTCTAGCCCTTATATTTTTCCTGAAAATTAACAAAACATTTACCAGAATCCAGGAATTCCCAGTTCGTTTTTGCTTTTAAATCTTGAAAATGCAGAGGAATGCGATACCTGAAAATCCAGATGTGAGAGACTAAAACATTGCCTGCCAGACTCCTGTTCCTATCACTCTTCCCCACCTGTACTTTCATTCATAGTTTCTCTTTTTTCCCTACTATATCCTTTCTCCATGTGATTTTTGCCTTCCCTGTGTATTTAAAGTGGGCTCTGAAATGAAAGATGTTTTCCCAACTCCCAGCTCAGTGTTCTGCGTTTCCAGCAGGAAGCACCAGGAAGCTCATCTGGCTGCGTGAGGATACTCAGTGCCAGGCAAACATTGCATAAGGCTCAGCTCGATCTATTTGCCTTTTCCATAGAGACTGAAGGTTTCAAGTTTAAACACAGGTGAATGCTTTAGGTAAAAAAGTGAATGAGCTGAGACTATTAGAAAATGCTTCCAAGCAGCTGTGTCCATGACAGAAGTGTTGAACAAATTTGAGAAATTAAAAAAAAAAAAAAAAAAAAATCACACTTCTTTTTGCTGTTAAGACCTGCTATTTAGCAAACTTTAAGAGAAGTGAATCCTCCTGAAATTACAGTAGGAACCAGACTCATGGATCCACCTTCATAAAGTCTCACAAAGACTTCTTGGGAAGTTCAAGACCCCCAGGTATGACCCTTTTAACTCTCCTACAGAAATAAATCCATAATAATACAGCAGAATGCACAGCAATAAAAAATAACCAGAAAGAACATATAAATAGCTACTTGTGTCTGTGGTAGATGAAATAGCTAGCAGAGTGCAAGATGGGGAGCTGGCAATCTGCGTGGCAGACTCACCTGTCTGAGGTCGTACACAGTTAAGCCAACAGAAATGATCGACAGGATTATGATGGCCACTGAATATTCAGTGTAGCCTTGGCTCAGCCACAGCGTGAGGGTGAAGGCTTGGAACACGTAGAAGGGGTTTAAAATCTGCAAATGCAAATGTAACGCTTGTCAGGGCATGGCCATAACACACATCAGGAGAGATGGAGTGTGGGAAAAGGCGAGAACATTTCATTACAGTGTCCAGGAGTCTTAAACACCAATTTGAAGGGCTGTTTTGCCGTCCCAAGGCAGCATTCTTTCATGGCTGTTTTAGAGCGTTAATAGCCTCCAGCTCTGAACTTACCAGCTTACACGTAGTTTGTGGTGTTTGTAATTAAAAGCTGTCGCTAACCAGTTACTATGCAACAGCTTCTACACTGGCAAGTTTAAGTCAGACTTCAGGGACTGTAAGTCAGTTGGTTGCCCACTGTAGCCATCTAACAAAGGTGACCTTAACATTTCTGATACTGAGTAATCGCTACACAGGAGATACTACCCAAATGTGAAAAAGAGACCAAATTACAGTAAATGCCTTTGATACTTTGTGATTTAAGAAAGTCACTACAAATATGATATTTATTTGGAAAAATGAAAAATGGCAAAGAACAACTAAGGGGCTGCGGGGCCATCAGTAATCAGTCTTAGACTACAGCTAAAACGAAAGCTTGATTTCCTTGTACTTCATACTTTTGGCTACTCTACATCGCGTCAGTCTTAGAATACCAGTCATCACTCACTTTAATGTGTTATGCTAAAACAGGCAACAAGCCCCACTGAAGTCTGGGAATATAATTTTGGTTATTGTGGTATCTAGCTAACAAAAGATTTTGATTAAGTTTTTCAGAGATTTGCCCACCACTTGGCTTGTCTGAAGGAGTGACAGACTTTTCTGTAGACCTGGTATAACTAAAATAGCCACTGAAAGAGGTTTCTGCATAAAGATTGGAACTGAAATGAATTATTCATCTGACAAATTTGGTCCCTCAATGATAATTTAATACTTTCTGACATTCGGTAGGATCAAGAGACAGACACTACATCAGGATGCCAGTCTTCGGCCACTGAAGCTGTATCTGGACTGAAATGCCACAAGCTTATGAGGACCAGTCTGCCTCCAGGCACCACCATTAATATTTCAAACATGAAGCTCCAGCCTTGGATGGAAGTGCAAAGTTCAAATTAAACAAACTTTTTAGAGTGCTACACTGGAGTTCTCTTCAAAACTATCTCCAGAGGGCACTGAAAGGTTGGTAACATCACATCCAACCAATTTCAGGAGCCCTGGAGCTTTTCATGTATTTTGTAGGGCTTCAAACAAACTCCACTTAAAGTGAACACAGGTGACAGGACACTATCCCATATGCAAAGCCTCTGCTTACAGGTTGGCAAAAATATACATCCAGCATTTCTATATGCAAACTCAGCAAGTAACAACCCATACATGTGTCTCCTCTTATCCACAAGATGTGTTTGTTTTGTTCTCTGTAGAGGAAGAACAGTCTTGCAGTGTGTCCTTATTTATGCAGGGAAAAAATTGTCTTGCGTCTATGTTATAGGAGGAAAGGAAGTTACTAGGTGAACACAGCAATTATAGGAATTTTGCAAATGTTTTCCTCCATTCTAAAGCACACTCCCAATTTACACTGCTGTTGAGGCCACAAGCAAGCTTGTACAATGCTTTGTACTACCTTCAGACTACTAAACCAAGGCTATTAAAGAGGAACAATTGTGCCTTAGTTGTACCAATAAAATTTTCCCTGCAGATCATTATCAAGAGCCTACATGAACGGACAGAGTTACTGATGTGGCTGTGGTCAGTCCTAGCAGTTGCAGAAAGCACGAGCACTCTAGGCACATGTCACTGCTCAGTCACAAGGCAAGATGTCCCAGCTCATGGGAGATGTTCAGTTGGGAATAAGGGCCTATAGCAGAGAAGGAGGACATCACTCCCCCCCACTACTGCTCTTCAAGAAGGGACACAGTCATCATACGGGAAATATTTAGCTGTTATAAGTATGCAGCACCAAGCATCTTCTTAGCTTCCTATTTTTCCCTGTAACCTTCTGCCAGGAATGTGTGCTAAGAGCCATATAGGAGGTTCACCAACTTTCCTCCGTGGCTTATGCCTATGAAGCATTAATCACCCCATCCCAGTGTGCCCAGGTAAAGTCTTCAAAACACTTCAAACCTGTCCCACCAAGTGCTAGTCTGACTTACTGACCTCTTTAAAAAGTAACTTCCAAATAGGACGAATTTCAACTTCGATGGCATTAGGCCCACACACCAGCTGCCTGTAGAAGGTAGAGAAGAGTTCCCCATGTTATAGCTTAGTCACGTAGGGTAAGACTTCATGTGAAAAACTGTGCACCCAAATAACATTAACACTTCTTTAAAAAAGTAAGTTCTGGGGGGCACCATATGGCTGAGCAGGACAAATAAACCTGTCAGGAAGCTATTGTATCTGAGACGACTTTACACAGAGGCAGAATTTTACTGTTTCCTTCCTGAAAAGTTCATCATTTTGCTGCTAAACCCTGTGATGAGCTTTCCAGAGGGCTTTTAAGGAGACGATGGCAAAGGAAGCCAGTCACAGCTTGCTGTGCCCTGAACCCCAGGTGGAACCAGTGGCATTTTCCGCAGACTTAGCCTGGCATCACTGAGAAGATATGAGCTCAACAGAGTGTAAGTGATAATGATTTTGCACCTTTCCAAATGTCACCCATGCAGTTTGCACTGCCTTACTTCTAAGGTGAGTAGCAAAAAGCTCACATGAATTTGAAAGGAAGAATTAATAGGTCACACTGTCACAATTAGCTGATACATCTACTCGTATGTAGACTGTACCTGATCTCCTGTTCTTCCCTTGTAAGGCCAGCTCCAAACTTGTGGTGTATGCTGTGACATGTGTTGCTGTCTTCTAATGATCTAGAATAACAGGAGAAAGTTCAGACAAGGGAGTCCCCTACACAAAGGGTTTTAATAACGGGCTGTTGACACTCACCCAACTTTCTTGAATTCTTTTACAGAAAAGTCCCAAATATAACGGATTTTCTGCACCTGGATACACCTCATCTGCAAGACCAAATAGCAAAAATTCCTTTTGCTATTCAAGGGAAAGCCATCTTACTGTTACAGAAATGCTTCCCCATGTTTTAGGGGAAAACTTGAGCTTATGTAAACAGGGTTTGCAGGAAGATGCTGACAGAGCACCCTTGGGAGCCTCCAGGTGCCTTCACTCTTATTTTCACCCACCTCCTCCCTGCCATCTTTCTTCTCCATTTTATAGATGACTTACCTTCAACTGTGGCTTCATTATGGCTCTGTTTATGACAGAGTCTTTATCAGCTACAAGAGGACCACCTGAATTACTACCAACAGGTAGTGCCAATGTGGATAAATCAATCCAGGTCACCTTCTTCCGGGTGTATCTCTGAAACTCATCCTAGAGAAATAGAGCACAGATCAGATACAAGCCCAAAATGTTGCCTGTGATAAGGTTTCCCGACTCTGGGAAGTATATATGAGATTCCCAGAGAGCTACAGTACTGGGGCATCATTGCAATCATTGCAAATGTTAAGTCCATAGTAACAGGGATGTTAGTATCAGTGTTTTAGTACCAATCAGTAAAGCACTTCAAAGTCAATCTTGCAATCATCTCCATTTGCTTTGATTCACGCTGCAGAGTCATTTCAGAGAAGATGAAACTAAATGAGAAGATGTGCTTCAATAGCTACTGGATGGATATTCAGTCTATAGGATCAGACTAGAGCTAGCTGGAAGTAAAAGCTTTCTGAAATACTTCTGGTGTGGACATTGAATTCTCAGCACCAGCTGCTTTGCTCTACAAAACTCCTGTAACTGTGTTACTTGTTATACATCCATAGCCAAAAGCAACTCAGCTTTACTGCTATACATGCATTTGTCAGACCAAATTGTCCTTTAATCAGTTTAGTATAATGTAACTAGTTACAATGAGCAATAGATTACTCATTTAGCAGTCTGAGTGCATTTATTTCAGCAGTATCATTGCAATGTGAGAGCTAAGTGTCTTAAGCATTTGCTCTGCTAGAATTGGGTTGGATTTTAATTTACAGTCATGGAGTCTTAGAATATAACTAATGCCTGAAATCAAGCTCTCTGAAACCCACCTCCTCAGCATTCTCCAATAACTTTAAAGCAGAAAGGCTACTAACTGCCACAATTTCCAAAGATAATCCCTCTGCTGAAGCCAGTTGGCTGCACCCCATGCACATAAAGGAAGGGAAGAGGCAGAGCTGTTTCATGGAACATGTTATTGGCAGAGGGCAGCTGCTGGAGCCTGTGGATGGGCAGCAGCAATGACCGAAATCTTCTTGGTGTCCAGCCTTCAGGCAGAGTAGTTGCACTCTTGTTAGTGTAAACATGCTCTTTTACAGTGTTTCAAACTCTGCAAATAAAAATGGTTGGTCCTCTGCAGCTTGACTCGCTCTGCCGCTTCACTTCCAAAAGTGGAAAGGGTTATTAACCTGCTACATCACCCAGACAAAGACAGACAGGCTGCCCTAACGGTGAAAACAATAGTTTCTGCAAATAACAATGAGCTAGGAGGGTTCACCTACTGTTGTTCTGAGCAGAACAACGTCCGCTTCTTCCAGGCAGCAGCGGATGCAGTTTGCCCACACATCCCACTCTGGCTTCCAGTAGAACAGCAGCAGCAGAGCCCCACAGGACAAGATGTATCCAGCAATGCACAGGGCTTTTCGGCAGCCTTGGGTTTTATAGCCAAAAATCTCCTGTACAGCAAAGAGAAAGCATTCTTTCTTAACAAGTTTGACCTTGGTGTTTGTTCATCAGGAAGCCCAAGCTTATTGAAAAGAAAAGCTGGTGAACTGAAGCCCTCCCTCATAACTGCTCAAGGTCATTTTTGGAAATGAGAGTTTGCTGATTGATACAACATAGTTAAGAATACAGCAGAGCTGCTGAAAGGAAGATGCTGCTGGGCTGCTGCCAGCAGAGGAGCGTTCTCACATCAGCTCTCCCAGGATTAATGAAGAATTAACTCCAGCCTGGAGCTTTTACCATCAAGACTGCAGCTGACCCATCACGGTAACACTTCTCTATCTACAGTGTTAGCATCAAAGAGCCCTACCTGCCACCCCAGAGGATGTCTCCATGCAAACTTAGTGCTGACCGCTGAAATCTACCTTGCAGCAGGGGTACAGAACCTGCCTCAGAGAAAGAAAACTGCCAAGCCCCAAGCAACTCCTCTCAGGTACCAGATATCATACCTACTGGTGTGTTATCTTCCACACGTACACCTTATCTTGAAAACAAATATGGAAGGACTCTTTTTGCTCTGTATACTCTCTTCCAACTTATTCCCCAGGTTCTCTGTCATCTTCCCTACTTGCCCTTTCATTTTGATAGCCTGATGGTCATCTGTTCAGTGACATTCCATTGTCTGTGAAGGAGATTGTTAAGTCCATAGCTTTAGATTTTCCCCTTGAGAAGAACTTTGGATTTTTGTACCCTTTGGTTTGCTTTAAACCTGCCCATGGGGCTATCAATAACTTTAATGCCTGTAGTGTAACTGGATCCTTCTCTACAGGCTGGGTGCTTTCCGAGCCCTCTCAGCACCCTGCAGGGCATGAGGGAAGGGAGGAGACCCTCCATCCACATCTGGTGACTCACAGCACCCAGGGATGCCAACCTTTTCGACATGTCACCCACATCCAACCTGGCCACAGCTCACGGCAGTGTGACAGCAGCCTGGGTAGGTGCCACCCAGGCACTGCAGCCCCACATCCACCCCCTCAGCAGCCGCGTGTCTGTCCCTTTCTACTTCCCCTCAGGCACCAATGCAGGAACCCAGGCAGCCCCCACCATGGGGCTCGCTTTGTGCCACCCATGCTATGGTAGATTGTATAAAAGTTTATTTGCAAAAAGAATTTTGGTTTAAGGCTGAGATGAAAACCTCGAAAAAGATTTAATTTGTTGTATTGCACCCACTGCTGGGGAAAAAAAAAAAATCTATTGCTTTCTATTCCTGCTGCAGTGATCCATTTGTTTCCCTATACAGGGCACTTCCTGGGCACCTCCCAGCTCTCTTCCCTAGTCCAGAAAGCCGAGCTCCAGGCAATTCCTGCATCTTCACCCTAGGGCTGATGGCAAGGGCAGGAGAGCAGCCACACTCAGAAGCAAGCGAGGAAGCAGCAGCATAGCAGACAAGCAGCTGCGATGCTGCCCTCCCCGCGCCTGGCCCATCGCTCTGGCACCAGCACAGATGCTGCCAGCCCCCCACTGCTCATGGGTGCTGCAGGACAGGCACATGCAAAGAGCTGCAGGAGCAATCCTGTGCCATCACCAGGGTGAGATACCTGACCCAGACCACATAACAATTACCCACCCACAGGGCAGTGGGTGCATGAGGCACCTGCCCCTGAGGAGGTACCAAGCGACCCTGCAGATATAGGCAGAGGTGAGTAAAAGGAAATGCTTTTGTACATCTACTTGTGACTACACTGAATATTTTTCCAGAATAGTTTGACAACTAAAGTATACAATGTGGTGGGATAGTGTAACCTATTGACACGGCTTATGTAGTTGAGAGGCAGGGGAGGAAATGGTGTTTTAAATTATAACAAAAGAGTAAAAATGAGGAAGTCCCACATCTGAAATACATGTCAGAGAAATGCCAGAAGGATGACTGGTGCTTTACAGGATAGAGTTTGCAACAAAGCAAAGGTCCTTGGAGAGGGCTTGTACAAGCAATTGTACTGGTTCAACTTCAAATATAGTTTTCAAGTGATTTAAAGGCAGTAAAGTAAACACTTATTGAGGTTTGAGAGAGCAATTAACTTGATTTATCTGAACTCTAATCATAATCAACATAAACTAAGCTGAAATCAATGCAGCTCAACTGAAATAAAGATAGTCATGCAGCCCTTATACCAGGTTAGCAAAATCTGTTTCAAAACAGCTCTGTAGCTTTTAGATGCGCAGCCCTGCTGTATACAAAGTATTATTCCTTCAGAAACCACAGAAGTTTAAATCAGTAACTACAAATGGTGTTTTCAGGGTGGGAGGACAAACCACAGTGCCCACAACTAAGGAAATTCAAGGAGGTTTTTCATTTGCTTGCCTTTTCATAGCAGGATTTTTATAAATACACTGCAAATGCAGGCCTGGAGAATAAGGAGCCTGTTATGGGGGTGGCTGGAATGACCGGAGGTGTGTGGGACCACAACTCATCCATCACCCCACAGGGATGGGAGAGGATCAAATCTGCAGCCAAAGGTGGAAGGCAGGCTGGGGAAGAGCTGTGCTGTGAGGGCTGGGTGAGTGCAAGGCTGGGAGTTGCCCAGCGAGAGCATTTGGGGAGAGAGCATTTCTAGCGTGAGCCGAACAGGAGCTGTTGCAGCAAGTAGGGTTCTAGCACACAGCTATATCCTAAGCACAGCAACTGAGGAACCCAAAAATGCATTCGTTATGATGGAAGATAACCAATAGAAGTACATTGTACATGTCTAAAAGGGGTGGTTTAAGTAAGTGGAGTGGTGCTGTGAGCTCCTAACATCCAGGGTGCTGGGGAGGTGCCCTGTCCCGCAGGCTGCAGGACCCCAGCACAGCTGGGTCATGCCAGGTCCTCACCACTGTGCCGGCATGGGGCCAGGCAGGAACCCAGTCCTGCCGGTACCAACAGGATCCCAAGTCCCCCGGGGCAGAGAGATGGCCTCGGCTGGTGCAGTCAGTCCCCGTAGGGCTGCAACACGTGGCCAATCAACTGGATCGCTCTGCACAGGCGAGGTACAAAGGCAGCTTGTGCTAGTGCACAGCCTGTCCTCAGAGAACACACACTGGGTGTTCACCCAGCACTGAAGAGGAAGTACTGAAGGCCAGAGCTGAGGGAACCCCCGTTCACGGCTGATTTACCCCACTGAGCCTGTCTGCAGTAAGACATTTTCCAAGAAGAGCAGTACCTGGAAGCAAGGCTGCTCAGCAAACAGGACTGCAGGAAGATGTTTTATGAAAAACACCTCTCAGCCTGACGCAGCCAGCCTTGCACAAGGCAGGCTGTGTCAGCAGCAGGGCAGAGCCGGGGCCCTTCTCTGGACCCTTCCCTGCCTGCAGGGTTGCAGCCACAGGCTGGGTGGGGCGAGGGGGTGTCTCCTGGAAGTGCATGCACCTCATCTGGGGTGCACAGGCTCCCAGCTAATAGGCAGCTTGTGGCAACAGCCTCACTCCACCCACCCTTCCATCTATCTATCCTGGCCCTCCATCCTTATCAGGGAGTTGGCATCCTCATTGCTTCTTATGCAGGTAGAGGCAGGCATTGAGGGCCATATCCACACGTCAGCTAGTGACCCCCTGAAGAACACTGTAGCAATCAGCATGACACAGATGATCCCTAGCTGACTCCTTACCTGTCTCCCACAACAGATTTTGCATTTTGTGCTGGATCCAGGCTGCTGCAACTGCCCAACCTCCCTAGTCTAAAACAAGCTCACATAAGCAGCAGCCAAATCCCAGTAGGAATGTACTGAAGGCAACCAGGGAAACTGAAGCCCCACTGGTATTAGTAGCCCTGCAAGCGATCCTGATACAGAGATGCAGGTGTGCTCTGCAGGGCAGGACCTCTCCCACCTGTGCACGCCCTGAGTACCTGCATCCCCATGACAGGGGCACTTTCTCAGTCCCCAAGGCAGGCCGGGCCAGCAGTGACACTGGAGATGCTGGGAAACACCTGCTAGCAGCCTCTGCTTGCAGAGGACAGAGGCTCCTGTCCTGGGAGAGTGCTTCCAGTGCATGCAGCACATACAAATCTCTACCAAATACAGGAGTGACAGGACTATATTTTACACCTGTGCAGAGGCATTTACTTGTGTGCCCACTCTGTGCACTGGAAATATCTGGATTCCAGTTGTTCCTTGCACAGAAAGCTGTAGGAGAAAGCCTTACTCCCATCCTCACCAAACTCACTTCACGTTAGCAGGTAGAGGAAGAGTTTCCAACTCGTGTTTGCAAAGCACTCAGTGCAGCCCTTTCAGGCTGCTGCACATAATCAATAATCAATCACAATCAAAGACAGAAACTAGATTCAATTAACATTAATAAAAAACCCTTGTAAGGACAGAGCAGCTCCCTAAAAGCTGCTGTAAAAGACTGAGAAACAAGGGATTCCTGCCATGAGAGCTGTGTTAGACTTCAGTCATCTGCCCAATCTTCTAGACCTGCTAAGCACAGCAAAAACCCTTGCATTTCAGAAGTGATTTAATCACAACTTCAGACAATTGCCCAGGATAAAACTCATTTGTAAGCACTTTCCCTATGACTTGCTTTCCAATACATGGACCCAGTAAGGGAAAGCATATCCATTAGTAGAAATCCTCACAATTAGGATGGAAAAGACAATGGAACAGACAGTGGGGAAAGGGACACTGCTCCCTGGCCAGATGAATTCTGGTGGGCAAAGAGGTCTCTTCCATGTTTCATGCCTTTGGACTGAAGTAGTATGTTCCTCACTTAGACCTTACTTTGCAAAAATCAGTCTCAGAGTCAGCAAGAACTGGTCCAGGGTTTTGCCTTCACCAAGGCTATGTTGAAGAGACAGAGCCAGAATGGGGAGTGAGGGTGAAGAAGCAGCAGAGGCATATCCAAAATGGGCGTGTGGGAAAAGAGGTGCACAAGGAAACAAAAACCCAGCACGGTCCCGACTCCTTACCAGCTCATTTTCTTCATCCTTGTTGAGGAGCACACTATGATCCTTCCAAAGCTTTTCCTCCATCTGACCACGTTGTTTTCAGTGCTGGATGTCCTTGTTGGTGGGGTCAAGCAATGTTGAACGCAGTTACTGACTTGAACTCAGGCCAGCGTTAAAGTCAGCTCTCACCATGGTCCTGTCTGCTGCCTTTGAAAGCCTCACAGTGCACACGCTTCTTATTAGGCTCCCAGGAGAGGGAGGAAAATCCACCCTCACGTGTAAAGCCCTTAAATGCCTTGCTTATGCAAGACGTGCGTTTCTCTGCCTCCTGGCTTTGCTGCGCTCTGCCTCGCCAGGCTGGAGCAGAGCTCTGGTGGCTGAGGCGGGGAGGGCACCTGCCATCCTGTGCGGGGAAGATGGCTTTGCACAGGGCTCGGAGGGAAATCGAGGCATGTGGCAAGGAGAAGGGTGGGAGAGTGCCGCAGCCCCGCACAGAGCTGATCCCGGAGCAGCCACCCTAGCACCGGGAACCGCCTCCAGCACGTCGGAGAGAAGCATCTGCTCTGGGGAGATCAGAGTGTCCGGGCCTGGGCTTGGTTTCAGCGCAGTGGAGGTGCATGCTGGAGCAGTGGTTTTCAGGCATGGATCCATGAACTTCCCCACTAGCTCTGGGCATTGCCTCAGACGTGAGCTTTGACTCAAATTCTGCCTGAGTTACAAGGAAAGAGCAACGGGGCTGGATGACTCTTTTGGAAAAGCCCAGCTAGGTGACACAGGACCCTGGCACAGCACGCAGCATGAACCCCTGTGAGGCAGGGAGAGATGGGGGCTCCAACCACTCCCCCTGGCAGGGACGGCAGCAGCAGGCAGGCTTGGGAGCCCCACTGTGCATCTTCCAGTCTCGTGTCCCAGCTGCCAGTGTTGTCAGAGACATTTTTTCAGGCATTAAACGTGATATTGCTTTGTCTCCCCCCATTCTCCTTCTGTCACAAAGTCTGAAAACAACCATTTATCCAGGCAGGAAAAATGTGCTGTGATATTGTCCTGGAATAAAGTACATTTGTGTGAATACAGACAATGGCTCTGAGTTTGCTCAGACACTTTTTGGCTCAGCCACAGCGAAGCAATTCTCTATCACTGATGAGCCCGGGGGATTTAAACTCCATAAAGAGACAGTCGTTGCACACGGTGTATTTCCCCAGTGATGGCAAATCAGGAGTTCTTCCAAATTCTCCTTCCCCCAGGTGGGAGAGAGAACGATGCCCAGGGATTGCAGTACAGCATGTCTGGAGTCCTGTAAGACTCCCTCAATCTGCAGCTCCATCCTGGAAAGAGTTCCAACAACTGAGAGAAGCACCTTTCACTAGGCAGGCTACTATGGAAATAAAAGCATTTATCCATGTTTCTTCTCTTTGAAACAGAGCAAGGAGAGGCTGTCTGGCCATAGGTTGACCAAAGAGCAATTTTCACTTTGCTGCACCCTGAATCTACTTGGGACTGGCTCTTCATCGTCCAACCAGATCCATCTTTGGGGGGTTCTGCCAGCTGCAGTTGTGTCCATGAAACAGCAAAGATGGACCAAACACTGAAGAATCCTGAAAAATCAGGGGGGGTGTGGAAAAATACATTTTTTTTCTTTTTTTTTTTAAGCATTACCATTTTGAACTGTCTAAAGCCTGAATTGAATCAGATTTCAACATAAGTATACAGTCCCTCTTTGTCTCCACCTCTCCACCAGGAGGGCATCAATAAGCTCATCCACCACACTGTTCTGCACATCAGCCACTGTCGTGCAGCTCCCTGTGTTACCGAAAATCGATGTCCTGTAACACCTGGACATGATACACTTTCAGTCATTCCACTCCCTAAGGTTTTCAGAAGCAGTGCCCATTTCTAAGGGTCTTGTACCTGGCCCTTAAACAAAGTCCAGCTGTGTCCTTTGAGGACATTCTTGTGGGAAAAGGTTTGTACATAAAGAGATAAAGCACAACCCACTGTGAGCAGGTGATTGCCTACTACCAGCCAACGCCTCCTGTAACTCTCCAGGAGAGGGAAACTCAAGAGAGGTATCATTAGCTGGGTGGTGTTACTAGTTCTATTTCGATCATCGAGAGTGAGGTTCATTTTGTTTACAGGAATATGACCTCCAGTCTCTGGCCAGGAGTCTCAGCAGTTTCCCTGCGTGGGGCAGCAGGATGCCCTCCACTACCACTGCAGCCTGCACTTGCAAAGTGCTCCCCGAGCTGTGTGGGACACCTCCAGCCCCAGCCCACCAAGCTGTGGAGCTGGCACCTGAAAAGGCAAAAAAGAAGGGCTTAGGGAATTACAGGCTGGTCAACACAACTTGAATACACAGACGGGTGTGAGAGAAAAATTCTTAAGGAGTCAGTTTGTAAGTACCTAGGGGATAATAAAGTGATAAGGAGCAACTAACATGGATCTGTCACAGGAAGATCCTATCAAACCAATCTCATTTCCTCTCTGAGAGGGAGATGCTCCAGGGAACAAGAGAGAAGCAACTAATGTGGCACATTCAGACTTTTGACAGAGCTCCCTATGAGATAAGAAGATACAGAGAAATAAGATTCTTTTATGATGGGCTGAAGGGCTGAACCCTAAGTAGGTGTCAGTGGCTCGCTGTCCATCCCAGGGGACCCAAAATATTCACGTTTTTGTTAGCAGCTTGGATAACAGGATGGAGAGGACAACTGAAAGCTGTTCATGACACTGAGCTGATGGAAGCACCTTCTTTAGAGGAAAGAAACAACGCAGCATGATTTTGGGATGCTGGCCAAATAGTCTGAAATGACCTCATGAAATTCAGTAAAATGCTGCACTTAGTAGCTGGAGGAAACAAGTACAAAATGAGGCAGTGGCCAAGCAGGTGTATGACAGAGAAGGAGATGTAGCTAACTGCAGGTTGAGTTTCCTCTTGCCAAAAATGTCACTGTCATTCTGAGCCACAGTAGCAGGAGGCTGGTGAGATCTGTAAGATGGGAGGAAACTATTCCAGTTGGCTCACTGTTAGCAAGTCCTTGGCTGGAGTTCAGGCTCTAGGAAGGTGTGACCTCAATGGCAAGAGTGCAAATGACAATGACATGAGAAGTTTGGAAAACATGACCCATGAAGAAAAGCTGAATAACTGAGTTTGTTTAAACTAGAAAAGAGAAGGCTGAAGGGAAACAAAACAACTCTTATAATAGACAAAAGAAGGCAGTCAACTATTTTTTTTCTCCTATTCTTATTAGACAATAGGAGAAATCAGACTAATTTCGTGTTAGATTAAACAATCAGATTTTCAGAGTTAGTTTAGATATTCAGGAAGATTTTCTAACTTAGAGGATAGTAAAATACTCAAACAGGCTACCTAGGGCAGGGGGAGATCTTGTGCAATAGAAGATTTTAATGAAAAGCAGGACATAATTTGCCAAGGATGATCTAAGGATAGGTAGATCTTGCCTCAGAGCAGGGAGATGGCCCAAATAACCATGCCAGGTCCCCACCAGCCTCACGCTCCTGTGATTTCTGCAGAAATCCCTGTCCAAGCTCAGTAAAGCACAGCCTAGACCTTAATTGCAGTGGGGCAATGTGAATTCAGATCCAGGTAACTGTATTTAGCAGGATCATTCCATTTATTCTTGGGACCAACCAGCCTGCAATGAGACACCTGCACAGCAGTGTCTGTCAGGACTTACATTTCTTCAGTCCCATCTGTATTTTTTCTTGTGTATTTTCTGCTGGTTTGTATTTCTCCTGATGTTCCTATCATTCTGCCCTCCTCTCTCTCTCCTTCCCTGGGCTCTGATCAGGTTTATTCCTAGTACTGGTGAGTGTCTGATACCAAGTTATTAAAAAAACTTAGCTGAACTGAACAGCTGAACAAAGCTATTGAAGAGAAAAGCCATGCTTTGATTTCAAACCCTTTCTCCCAGTGTCCAACTGCTAGCAGTTACCACCTGGTCCTTTTACCCCGAATGCCCTTGCTCTACCTGCTGTGCCCCAGCCATCTCACCTGGTCCTTTTACCCCGAATGCCCTTGCTCTACCTGCTGTGCCCCAGCCATCTCACAGGTTAGGTTATCTGAGTGCAGTCCTACCAGATGTCTGAGATGATTGACATTGTTAGAGCATGTAAACAGACCACAGGTTTAACAACTGCATTCTTCACTTCATCTGCAGGTGGTGGAGCCAAGACTTAAAAATCATCCAGATTTGTCCTGACCTCTTGAGAAGCACGGATGAGACAAGCTGTTGGTAAGCACAGTCAACTTTCCAGTAACAGCCAAAAGGATTCAACATTTGCTGGGTACCTACAGGCACTGTGCATGGATCAGGTATCAGAGGTGTTGTAGCTGTACCGCCACAACTCCCCATGTGCACTAATGCATCATCCTGGAGAGCGCAGTGGGTCAGCCCACGTAGGAGACTGCTCTTACAGGGCCAGGCGCCTCCAGCACTGGGCTAACTCATCCCCGATGAGCTCAGGGGAAGCGTGTTGCTCTGTGCGTGGAGAAGCATGCTGCTCTGTGCAGTACCCCCTTCAGCTGTGCACACACGGGGAAGAAAGTGCTGGGGAATTGCTCTAAAACATGCCACCCACCAGCAAAGCAAATAAAACATTAGGACCTTCGTCCAGATGGGCTGAAAGTTGACAGGGGGCATGGCTTGGTGCTTTGTCTTGGGGAAAATGGATGGATAAAGGCATCTCAGAATCGCTGATGGCTCCTGGTCCCTTCCCCCAGGTTTCTTCACCTGGCACAAGCACCCACTGCTCTGAGCCTCTCGGCTTACCAGGACAGACTGTTTTGGCACTCTCCACAAGAGAACAATCAAGAGAAACCTGAATTATAGCCTGAAAGCCTTTCTCTTCCTCTTTCCATAGCAGTGCCCAGGTAAGCCCTCAGCATCAGTGTGCACCTGCAGAGCTGTGTGTTATCCAGGGGAACATGATGGGACCTGTCCAAGGCAGCATCCTGTAGAGAAGGGTCCGCATCTTTTAAACTGAGCTTAGTTCCTCCATTGGTTGTGTGTGCTGCCAAGCAGGCTGAGCTCTAGAGTGCTGATGAGCAGACAAAAACTGTGATGACTGCATCAAGATAAAGAAGTCATAAAAAAATGGGAAGGACAAAAATAAAAGTTTCATGAACTAGGAAAAGTGTATTTCAAAAGGAAAATCAAATTTTTAAATTAGCTGTTCAGAATGCCTGCACAGCTCAGTGGATTGGCTGTGCTCCAGGGAGTCTGCCCCTTTGATTTAGTTGTAGAAAGCTAACCAGGATGGACAGCGTCGACTGGCAAAGATCACTGGGGGTCTATCCAACTGGTGTCCACTGCCAGTCACAAAAGGAGAAAGTGAGCCTGGAGCTTCAGTCCTCTAGGGGATTCTTCAGCTGTGTTTGGATAGCTTGGACTGCAGACAGGGACTGTGGAAGCCACATCCAGAGCTGTCAATTTCTCTACCCTTATGCAGCCTCAGAATTTGCAAAACACTTATAATACTCCCACAAAACAACTCTTTTCATTAAGTGGCTAAGATTTATTTCTGTTTCTCTACTGTTCTGTCAGTGTTAAAAGCTGAGAGTGCCAAGCAGCAAGTTCGAACACTCAGAACTGAGCGCCTACATTGCACCAGCCTCTCTTGCGTGCACAAGTGAGGGTGGGCAAAAGGAGCGTGGCAGGTGCCTGGCAGGTAGACTGCAGGTGGGAAGATGCTTGGCACTGTTCATGCCATCCTGATTTCCAGTAGTGTAAGATCCTTTCAAATTAGAGAGACCCGCAAAATGCAAAATGCAGACATGAATCCCAAAAGCACTTGAAGCTTTTATTTTTGCTTATTCCTCATCCTGACCCTAAATACATTCCCAATCCAAGTTTAAGGGGACCAGCCCATCACTGGGATGTGGAGTGGGACCTCTGATGTTCCACCAGAGGTGAGGGAGCAGAATACAGGGGCTTTGATGTGTGCATATGAGCTGGTTTCTGCAGCAAAGAGGTGCATAACACATCGCTTGTCTCCCAATGGCCAGCGTTATGCTATATAAGCAGTTCAGTGTAGCTGGGACACACTGCATAGCTCTGCTGATTGAACTGTGGCTGACGCCACTGGGGAAAGATAATAAAATGTGCCCCAATATGTCTGGAGACATTGGACTTGAATAGGAAGATGGAACACAAGACTGACATCTTAAGGAATAGCCGACGTTAAATATCACCTAGCATCTGAATTCTCTTGCAGGTAAGGCTGTACTTCAGCAGCAAGCAAGCAGGTCTGTATCTTGTCGACCCTACAAGTGGCACAGGTTTGCCACAAGTTCACACTTTTATACTGTCAACTGGGACATAAACATAAATTACATGCCTAGTCTGCAATGCTATTGCAGCTGCCAGTTTATCACATGCAGCAACATATTTCTTGTGCACGGGAGTTCATAAAAAGGACAGTGAATTTTGTCTCCAAGGAAAGAAAATGTTACTGCATCTCGAACAGAGGGTGGCAGGAGTAACTCCACTAATCTGTTCTTACAGTGTCTCCTGAAGTTACAAGGACTCCATAAAGCCTCTAGCCTTCACTTACCAATGGATTTTGCTGCAAACTGGGAACTCATCCTAACTTTGGAGACATTTTTATGAACAAATGTGAACGATTTCTGGTTTGTGTCGTGTGGCTTTGCGGCAGATATTTACTGTTAGGTAAACTGCAGTAGGCAGGAAGGTATTTACTCCATTTGCTTGTGTCAAACTTGTCTAAAATGGGGAAAAAATTGCTTTAAGTCAAATAAACATTCAAGTCGAAACGTTTTTGATTTTTTTTTTCTTTTTAGATAAATAGTATTAATTATTTTTTGATTCAAGCTAAATTCTTTTCAAACATTGTTCTGGTACAAACATGTTGAATCAAAACAATCCATAATATCTTCTGATTTGCTCTTGGTTTTCCCGAACTACGTTTTACTCTAAAAGACCAAAGGAATCTTTACCATGACTCCCAATCGGCCTGATTCTCTGGGCTTCTGTGGCAATGCAAGAGTGCTTTACTATTCAATAGTGGGAACATACAGTCCCTAGTGTTAAAGTGCTCCCAAAGTGCTCCTCAGCTCCACCCAGGAAAAGCATGGGCAAGCTCCAGCTGTGAAAAACAAATTGTGCAGTCAGTTCAGAGAGGAGAACTCCCCTGCACACGTTACCCAAAGAAGGAAGTGTTCCTCTTGGTCCAAAGCCTCCCTGACTGGTATCTTGTTGTTTACCCAGCTGGGGACAGAGATTGCAAAATACGGTGAGCCAGAAGTCAGCCTAGCATCACAGGGCTAAGAGAATATGTGCTGGTAGAAGCTGCTTTTTTTGAGTAGGTAAAGCCTGCAGAAATGTGCAGTGCTGTTCTGTTTATGTATGGCAGAAGCAGCACAGCACAGTGAGTAAAAGTCACCATCAAAGGTTAACAGGTGAGGGATATCAGTTGATGAATGACACATGCTGTGTAGCATGTGCAATTATGGTTGGAAACCAGAGCCAAAACCTCAGATGGTTCAACTTCAGAGCATGCCACAGAATTTAATGAAATTATTCTGAGACCTAGCTGACTCCCTGTCTTTTAATTCAGGCCTTAGGCCCTTGGAGGTAGTAGCCCCTTCAATATCTGCTTCTTTTGGCACTGGTAAACCAGGAGCTGATGCCAGGCAGCAGCCCAGCCATGCAGTATCCACTCTAGTAGAGCAAGCTTACACCACAAGGAACAGTAGACTCACAGAATGAGATCATAATTTGCAATTATCATGTGTTTCATTCTACTTTTTTAAAATGGGTATCCCAAACAAATACTTCCCTCAAAAAAGAATTGTTAAACAATGAAATCATTCTGCTCTGTAGGTCAATAGATTTTTCACTCAGAAAATGCAAGTACCACATGTTTTAAACTGAGAAGAGGGCAAAGAGGTTGCCTGGTAGCAGTGAGCTCGCAATAGAGCTCTGCATTGTTCCCATCACGGGAAGAGCACAATGGTGCTAGGAATGGACACTTCTAGAAGGCTTTGGCTATCTGTAGCTCCTTCCAGCTCCAGAAAGCCAAGTATTGCCAGAAAGGGAAAAAACCCCAACAAACGCCAGATACCAGGCAGCAGTATCTGAAACCCCAGGAGCTACAGGAACCCCAGGACCTGCCTACGTTCAGCAGCCTCTATCAGCAGTAAGTTCTACTTGCTTTCTTGAAGGGGATGTCCCCAAAGGAGTGCTGGTGTCTGAATTAGCTACTTCTCATCTGGAGGAGCCCCCACCTTTATGGATTGCATAATGCAGTTCAAGAGGGTGTTTTCAACTATGAATACTTTGCCAGTATTCAGCAAGTTGTTCCATTTACAGCTGGCAGCCATTCATACATGGGCAATGGGACAGGAGAAACACTGTTGTGGCTTTATGCTACTGCAGCCAGCTTTTCTGCTTCCAGTTAATTTAAAAATAAGCCACAGCTGGTTAGTCTTAGAATTCAGGGGCAGTGATAGGTTGGTGCTTCCTCTTATGTCTCTGAGACAGTCCTTCTACAGCCAACTGCAACTGTCCTAGACATGTGCCCTCTGCAGTTTCCTTCAGAGTGCGTCCTCATTGCTGTCAAATGTTGGATTGCTATGGCCTCCCATATTTCCCTCTACTGATATTGCCACAGAATCTGAGAAGAAGGTTTCATTCAGAGGTGGCCAGGCTGAGTCCTGCTCTAACACTCGCTGCAGCCTCTTGTAATGGCTTTTTGAGTGGTACCGGAAGGTCTTTTTCAGCAGCAGCCATAAGGATCTGTTCTCGATGACAGCTTCCTGTAAAAGCAAGAACAAAAAGAAGATTCTGGAGGACGTAGACAGCAGTTTTCCCTCTTCATCCACAGGACACACACAGGGCAAGTAGTGGAGACCCAGATTTCCCACCATGTCCTGCTCATCCCTCTCCCTTAAATAGCCTTTTACTGACCACTTCTCATACCAGCTCCACCAGAGCTCTCCACCAGAAAACTGGGACCAGGTCCTCCTGAGAGTCTTCAGGATCTGAGTAGAAAACACCAAAGACTGCCCGTATTTCTCTAGCCTGGGGCAGGGCCTGATATATCCCACTCACCAGAGGAAAGAAAAGGTGGTTGGACCTTGCATTCCCTTATATCTGATCATTCAGATGTGGGGCTTTGAGGAAAGAGAGTAAGGGCGAGGTAGCAGCAATGGCTCCTGTTTTACTAGATATTCCCAAGCTGGGCTGAGGAGGAGGGAGAAAGAGTGAGACCTGAACCTTTCATCTCTCCAATTAGTGCTGACAGGTACATTCAATGAAGCACGCTCACCTCGACAAGGAAGGACACAGCAAGTGTGACTGCAAGCATTATCACCATGGAGATCCGCCACGTGGTAGGGGTGCAAACGAGCTGGGAAAAAAGCAGAAGTTGTTCAACATCATGTGTGCATACTAGACACTGGTGGGAGCTTGTGTCATAGAATCATAGAATCATTTAGGTTGGAAAAGACCCTTAAGAGCATCAAGTCCAACCGTAAACCTAACACTGCCAACTCCACCACTAAACCATGTCACTAAGTGCCACATCTAAACATCTTTTATATACCTCCAGGGATGGTGACTCAACCACTTCTCTGGGCAGCCTGTTCCAGTGCTGGATAACCCTTTCAGTGAAGAAATTTTTCCTACTATCCAATCTAAACCTCCCCTGGCGCAACTTGAGGCCTTTTCCTATCTACTTGGGAAAAGAGACTGACACCCGCCTCACTACAACCTCCTTTCAGGTAGTTGCAGAGAGAGATAAGGTCTCCCCTGAGCCTCCTTTTCTCCAGACTAAACAATCCCAGTTCTCTCAACCGCTCCTCATAGGACTTGTTCTCTAGACCCTTCACCAGCTTCGTGTCATCAAAAGCCAGAATCCCACACTGGCTGTACACTGCTGATGAGCCAATATTGCTACTTGTCTTGAGGAATTATTGATAAAGATGCTTTTAAACTTACGATACAGCAGAGAAAACTGTACTCCAGAACTGCAGCAGGAAATCTAAATGCTTCCTTTCTTTCTAATATAGAAAATAGTTCGAAGTCTGAGTATTTCAGCTCCAAACCCAGCCCCAGCTTCCCACAGCTGGCAGCACTGGCTTTCTGGCTGTAGCTCAACTTACTTTGGAGATGTAGCTCAGATCCAAAATTTGGATCAGCAGTTTCTACAGGGCTAGACTATTGCAGAATTTCTTACTGCCACTCCCTCCTTTTCTCTTCTCAGCAAATCAGGTGTATTCCCTCCAGACAGCCTGGGAGTTTTGCAGTTCTCCCCAAAGGCATTTTAGCCCCTCACAGCTGTAGTGCTGACAATGTCCTGGGTCATCACAGTCCACAATAGGACTAAGACTTGCTTTAAAGTGCCATCTCGTGGCAGATTCTTTAACTGTGTCTGCCCGCTGAGCTGCTGCTGTGGAAACAGTTACATGGTGAGGCAGCTTTAGCTAGGCTGCTTGGCATTCAAAATCCCAAGTCCGTTCCTCTTGTCTGTATTTCTCTTTCCATGTTTCATTATTTCCATTTCTAAATCCACTCGCTCACTGTCACATAAACATACAGGACTGGAAGCAGCATCATGTTCAGTACTTGTTAGTCAAAGCCACCACACTTCATCGTTCTGATTACAAACATACCGAAAAAATAGCTGTTTGTTGCTTTTGTTGTTTTGTTCCTGTGACTCCTACTGCAAGGCTGTGAGTGTCACAGTGGAGGAGGTTAACATCTCCCAGCCTCAACATGCTAATTGCCAGGTCCACTGACAACCCTGTCCTACAGCTGATGTAGATCTTATCCTTCCTTTGCATTTCCCCTAGGATGGATTTGCACAAGGCAACTCCCAGCTTGCATTCTGCCAGACTAAATAAAGCCAAGCCCTACTAGTATTTATTAATCAAGGATCAAGATAGATTCTCTATTGATATAACAGCCCCACTAGTCTGTCTCTACAACTGTTCTAAACCCGAATGCTGCTTTAGGAAACTGCAGGCTGTCTGAAATTTAAACAGGGAGCCTGAAAATATTGGGGACTGAGAACTGAGAGCTGCCGTGAGTGCCGACTGGCACTCTATTCTTGGCTAGAGGATCAGTGTGCAGAGTAGCACAGCCTGAGAAACACAAGTGCATGGTGCTTTAGTTTAAACTTGCAGGGCCTAGACCCTTTCTTCTCCTGGCTTCACAACTATCAAGCCATCAACATACCAAGCATGGTAAGCTTAGTGATGCCATCTTCTGTTGAATGGACGATGCACTGAAACAATCAAATGTACATGTGCAGCTGTCCGGGTGTCCAAATGCACAGACCTTAGTTTGGAGCTACCATATTTCCAGAAGATTCTTCAATCCCATCATCTAAAATCCATCTCTTTAAATTTGATTTGTCTTTAGAGGTGCCTGCAAAACTCTGTGCCTTTTGTTAAAAACAATCCCAGTGCACTTATAATGGGACTGGCAGTAGGAAGAAAACCCACCTTGGAACAATACTTACATCCATGCTAGAGTAGAGATCATCAATATCAGCAAACACCAAGAAAAGGCAAATGCCCAGCTGCACTATGAGCACCAGTATGAACACATCTGAAGGAACAAGAGCAAGCAAATAAAACCACAGGTTTATGAGCAAACTCAGCTGCTTGCCTTTACTACAGAAGATTGCAAACATTTTCTGTGTCAGTCAAAAAAAAAAATCCATGAGATAGGAAGGAACTTTCAGCAAAAGAAAAATGAACAGAGTAAAACCCCAGCTCTACTCAGTCAAGTAGCTATATGTGAGACTGGGACAAGCCTTGTAGCCACAGATTTAAAATGCCAAACAAGTATTTTGAACATTCAATCTGACTTCTCACATCTGAGAAGCCTTAGATCCTTCCAGTGAGTCTCACTCTGAGCTCAGTGTCTCCTGGCATTCAGAAAGGTGTCCAGGATGTAGTCTTGCTCTTGTTGATATGATTACGAACTCTGCCCTCAATTTCAGTGATATCAAGACTTTGCTCTCGATCAGGATCTAAAGAGTCTAAGTAATGGAGAATCTATTGCCCTCCCCATCCGTAGGCAAATGTTCCAATGATGAGTAAATTAATTTTCCCTTCAAGCTGGCATGCACTGAACTTCACCCCCCCAGCCACTCACTCTGGTTTTGCCTGGTTCTGGGAGACTGAATGACCCCCTCTTCTGCTGTCTGGGAGGAATATCCCCTCCTCACTATTACTATACCAAAACAGCAAAGCCATGAAACCTGCAGCATTAATTTAACTCTTCAGCAAAAAAAAAGAACTGAACAGAGCTTTGCCTGAGAGACAGCTGCGGGATTTCTCCCACAGAGAAAAAGAACAGCTCTCCTACACCTCACTGAAACTTCCAGAACTGCCACAATCACATGTGTGCATCTTCTCTTCACATGACAGTCTTTCAGAGGCAGAACAGACCTACTAGACTTCACTACAACCCCTTCAAGTTATTGCCTCCTTTGATGTCTCCTCCTTAAAGAAGTTACTGGTCATAGAGTTAGCAAATGCTAAATGTCTCTGGTTCTGAAATAGGAAACAGGGCCTCTGCAAATGCACAGATTTCATTGTGTGTTCTGAGACGGGCCCAAAAGAATGCCCTGAACATGAGTTCTCTCAGATACTGCTCAACCAGCATGCTTTGGGGAGACACGCACAGGGCATTTCCAGAGTTATTCTAAAGACTAAAGCAAAGTCTTATTCTGACTCTTCTTGAGATGTGTCATTCAGGCTGCCTTAAGTAACATGATGCTTCTGCCAGCTAACACCACCTTCCTGCTACTCCTTAGAAGTTTTTATCAAACTCCATTTGTCTGTTTCAGAAATCCAAATGCCAAGACCAAGTTTTTAGCAGTACAGAAGCACAAAGTGTGGGCCCAGCTCAGAGAGCTGCTGGTCACAGGATGCCGCTGGCACTAAAACTTCTGAAAAGGTGGCCTTCAGTCATTTAGAAATCTAGTATTGGGTTTCTGCTTTTTTGGCTGACATCACTTTGTTCAAGTTTTAATTTTTCCCTAGTGAATTGACCTCTTAACTTGACTTACTCACAGATCTCTCCCTCTCTCCCCATACTTACAGTTTGTGTAGATGGGTTGCCTGAAAGGCTTTCCCTTGGAAAACACTAGTGCTACAATGAGGCAGTTGATGGTACTTAGCAGCCACACTGTGGTGTTTTCATAGCTCTTGTAGCCATTGTCCATTTGCCCATGGGCTCCATCTCTCATCCCATGGAGCCCCAGACTGGAAATAGAGGAAGAATTCTCCATGTGGTTGTTCATTGAGAGGCAGGCGCTGAAAAAGTGTGTTACACTGGTCAGCAAATGATCACTGCCCTGGTTATTTCCCCCAGCTTCCACTACCACTATCAGGAATCCTCCCTCACAGCCATGATTTGCTCCTGCTATCACAAGGATGTAGGTTATTGGCAATGTCCTCAATCTTACCCACTGGGTTGAGCTTGCTGCACTTGGCAGAGCCTGAGCTCAAACCTACTTGGATACCCTGGTTTTCCCTGCAATCAAATACTCCTCTTTGTGCTCAACAGAAGCATTCTCACCACATGCACTGTGCTGCACAGTAGACTTGCTGGAGAGCTTAGGGACCTGCAGACAACACTAGTTAATGTGTTTGCACCCTGTGGGGAAGCACAGGGTCTGCCTGCAGCTGCTGATCAGGCCTGTAGTTAAGCTGATCAATGGTATCATACAGACCTGTCCCACTAGGTCTGCCCTGTGTCACCCAGAGTCCCACGGAGGGAACCTACCTGTGTATATCGCTCTTGGAATACCAAGGCTGCTCCTGGACCAGCAAAAACCCGAAAATCTGCATGCTGAGGCTGAAGAGGATATTAAGTACAACAGAGAGCAGCAATGGGGGCGAGATGAGTTGGCTAGGAGGCCTGTAGGGAACCAGCTTTGGATAGGCACCTGTGAAACTCACTGAAACATGCACAGACATGTTTACTAGCGTGTCCAAAATACAAGCAGGGCTGCTGTATATTACTGACTTTTATCAATGTCCAGCACTTTTACAGTGTATAATGTTTTTTATAATACATAAAAATGCTCTATCAACTACAAAATACAGAGTAGCTTTCTTACAATATCTTATTGGCCCCAGAAGAGATTAATTAATGGCATCTGACTATCATGAGGCATTTTTGGAAAATAAAATGTTGGATTTTTATTTTATTTGGCTACTGTCAAGCCCAAGGATATGAGGATATGTTCAAGCTCTCCTGTTCCCTTTCTGTCACTTGTCAATTGTGGCTTGGGATTCTCTGTTGCCCATGTTCTTGTGCATCCTTCTGGACTAAGCACCTAGTGCCTGGTTATTTGAGCTGGTAGAGGACTGCATTAGCTGACCCAACAGGTTTTCCTCTGTTCTTAGGTTTAACAAAGTTATCCAGTCTTTGAGTAAAAGAGCTATACAGAAAGCCTTGATGCGGTGTTCCAAATGGTAGCTTTTGGCACATGGTATTGTGGCTGACCCTTTTAGGCTTGGCTGACCCTTTTAGGCTTGATTTAATCAAAGCCTTTTCCAGTTGCCTGTGTTCCAGCAGGCATGGAAGACAGCTATGTGCTTTTGTTATATGCTTTTCATGCCCCTGCCCTTGCCATTGCTGCTTCTAAACCTCTCCCTGCATTTACTCTATCTCAACAACCCCATCTTTCTCTTTCCCCTCCAGCACTGGTTTCTTCTCTTATTTTTGGCTTACAGCTTCCTGCTCTGTATTGTCTGACCTCTGTCATTTCTTTCTTCTCCATTTTCATCTCTCTTTCCTCTCATGCCTTCTGCCTACACAGCTTCAAGTATGAGTTGGACTCCAAACAGTCGATCCCTACACTTTTTCATTTGGGCATGGATCCTTAGGTATCTTCCTAATCTGCCTTCCCAAGTCAACAGGAAAAAGCCTGAATAGACTTTCCACTGCATTAAGTCTGTTTTTACTCCTTCTAGAGATAACACCACAGTTATCAACAACCTACATGCTCAGCAAATGCAGCACTAAGAATTACCCATTTCAGAGATTTTCTCAAAGATGACGCCACCTCTACTAATCTAAACATCCTCTACTTTATGTAGTCTCTCTTTTCTCCCTTTCTGTACATAGAATTATGCATTTCCAAGGAGGTGAAAAATATTTGAGATCATTCTCTCATTAATACATAGGATGACTAAGGGGCTTACTTGTCACACCAATTACAGTGGTAATTGCCAGATCTTGGAACAAAAACTGGTAATTCCCAAAGGAGTTTAGTTGCTGAAAAGAGGAAGAAAAAGAAAAAGAATCACAAATCAGTCATTTGCCGTGGGCTTGTTTATATCATCTCCAGAAAGCTGTATTATTTTCATGGAGCTAATGGTCTGCTGTTTGTTCTGAAATGCTGCTCAGCAGATAAGGGGAGCACACAATCCACCACCCTGCCAATAGATTTGTCATCATTGGGCCTTCAGTGAATACTCTCATTTTGTGCATTGTTTGGACTAACGACACTTCCAGTTCACTCAATGCAGTAAAAAAGAAAGCTATTTGAAGAGATGTGCATTCTCAATGCTGGGTGACTTCTGAATGCAAAGGCCTCCTCTCTATTTGGGAAGAAGACATGCAAAAGTGGTTTAAGGCACTCCAGGGGATTTTGCTTGCTGTCAAGTTAATTCATGCTTTAAATGCTGAATAAATTGCAACAGCACATGCTTATGCCAGATTCTCCCTTTTTACAGACATATACCCTCATCCAAAATACTGTTCAGTCTCTCAGCCTTCTTTTTGCCCAGCTTGGATCTTGAGCCCACGGGATGAAGTTAATGGGAAGAATCTTTCCAGTTTTCAGCTGAGGGTACAGGAGGACCATATGACCACGCCACAGAAGTTTGCAGCTCAGATAAAGGTAAAGCTCCATACCCTAGTTTTATTGAGGGTTTTATGCCATGTTTCTCCTACAAAGGAGTAGTAGCTCATCCAGTTCTAACCAACATGTTCCCAAGACATACCCAGTACAGTAGGAGAACACCAAGGTACTGAATGGTGCTGTACAGTGCCATGTACTTGAACATGCAGAAGGAAGTGACAAGGGCAGCACGGCCTTCTCTGTGTGAAGACATGAATAAAGGACAGCAATTAGGTGATGGGTCTGCTCCTGTTGCCAGTACTCTCAAAAAGCTGTTGAAAAACAAGGCACAAGTGTCACAAGTAGAGAAGTCTCTGACAGTATCTTGCTGGGCGGTAAAATAAATAAGATCTGGCCTGAATGAAAGTAAAATCTTCACTTGCAGAAACCTTGCTGCAAGCAAAAGGGCTTGATTCCAGTCATCTCTCTTCCCAAGACTATGATTTACCCCAGTGAGTTTTCCTGCAGGCATTAATAGTGCAGGTAACAACTCCATATGAGGAAAAATATACAAAGCCAAGCAGCTGCTCAGTGAGTTCAAACTAACAAATCCTCTCCTCCTGCAGTGAACATATAGTATCCAACGAGGGTAATGCACTCTGCCTGGTTATTCATCTGACCCAGTAAGCAAAATCAGGACTCTGGCATAACAGATGTTAATGTTTTGCTTGCATAGGGTACCAAAGGCAGGGCCTAACAGTAGTGTACAGGTTGATTTGTGGACATTTGATTCAGCTTTATGGAGCATTGTTCATTTTGCTATTTCTTTTCCATTTAAAAAACTGTTAATGACATAAAGCTCAGCTGTAGATGCCCTTCTTCTGTAGTTTTGAGGGAATTAATATGTCTTAAAGGAATTTCAGATGGGAACTAGACAAATGGCAATTTCAAAGTCACGGACATTTATTTTTCTCTAGATATGTACATTCTGGCTTGATGGGAACACCCAACACTAATATTTGAGAGGAGTGGGAACTGTCTCCTTTATGTAAGAGGAAACAAAAATCCATGCTTACCTGATTAGCTCTGGCACACATGCTATGCTGGGGGTTTGGGATGTGAAAGGTGAAGCCACAGATGCCTCCTGCTCCGACAGTGATATCCCTGCATGCGCCACTTTCAAAGCCTGAAAGTCACATTCTTCTTCAGCACTCACAAACCAGGAAGACGCAGCAACTGATATGTCAGCCAAGAAGTGACCCCGTATTACAGGATGCGTGCTGTGAACAGCAGTCCCTCTTCACTCCCTGGGTGTGCTCCACCCAAAAGTTTCCTCCAGTGGGATGTGGTTGAGGCATCGGGTCCAGAAGAAGAATGGGGATGACAGCATGGGAAAGTCCATTTTCCATAGACCCCAAAGCCATCCACTACCAGCTGCAGAAGGCAGTTTTGGCTCTGCCTCCTTTGTCAGCACTTATTTGCAGTCACACCTTATGCAGAGAGTCTAGGTTCTCTGCTTTCTTCCCCCAGGAGAATCCTTGGGACTTTTTGTTAGGACAAGTGAGTGCTTCACTGCCTAGGTGGCATTGCTATCACTGCCACAAGGATGTGTGAAGTCATGGTGTGAACTGAACCTGCCCAGAAGGGAGTTACAGGTCCCTCCTGAACATGGACCCTTCCTTTTGGAAAAAAGAACTTTCTTGCACTTTAAAATTGTGCATTTACAAAAACCTTGTAGGGCTACAGCTGTTCCCCATGGAAACTCCTCACCACCCTAGTCTTCTCCACCCCCAGACACTGAAGATGTTGACAGAAACCTCAGTGGAGGATTTGGAGAATCCTCTGGTGTTTTTTGCGATGGAAATTAATCAGTCCTTGAGACCACAAACTGCAACAATCTCTGCCTAGGACAGCTCTTGCATGGTAAGGACCTGCTGTGGGATCAGGCCTGAATCAGTACTGTTGCCACTAGAGTTGCTCCGTGAATAAGCAGAGCACTCCCATCTCCAGCAAGTGCTCAGTTTGGGTTATTCTACTGGCCTTGCATTCATTTTTCATTTTTTAAATAAATATATGGTAAAGAATTTTCACTTACCCCGCAGTCATTCGCTCCATCTCCACACATGCCCACAAAGTAACTAAAAAATAAAGTGATGTACATTCAGTACTGGGGAAAGTGAGATCTGTAAACAGGAGGGAATCAGAGCCTCCTTCATGCAAGTCATTTATGCAAGTCATGCGAGCTTTTTGTTAAAAGCCCTTCTGGAAAGCTGAAAGACTGAAATACAAGCCCAGGACTCCGGACTGTGCATGGGCCTTGGGCTTGCACTCGGATGTACCTACAATAAAGAGCTTCTGCTGTGACAGACTGAAGAATATATTAGCATGAAATTTTATGTTTACTACAACAGACTCAGTCTCCCACCCTCACTGGGTTTAAGGTCAATCATAACAAAGGAAAGGGCTAATGGTGAGAGCCCTGCTCAGAAAGGAAGAATTGCAGGCACTGGTATGTCATGTTCACTGGGAATAGACATAAATGGGGACTCTGCTTTGGGGTCCAGTCCTGCCAGAATCTCCTGGAGAAGGCAGAGAGTGACAGAGGCAGCTGGAGTAAAGAGAGAAGGAGAACATGGGCTTAACAGGATATTTGAGGCTGAAATAACCTTATGAAATGATGAGGCCTAAAAGTAAATCCTTATATCTGCAGCATCCAAGTAAAATCAGCCAAGTGCTTCAGTAGCTGACTCACTTGTGTCTTTTACTGCTGAGGCCTGGATTTCAGTGTAGGGGAAGTTCTCACTGGGAGGCATTGATGGTGGTCCAGGGAGGTAAGACAATGGTTGGGGTGCTCACAACTGCTCACATCAGGCTGATAATCTGAAACAGCCTAAATCTTATTCTGCTCTAGGGCAAGGTCAGGGGCTAGCTAGTTGAGGGTGGGGGTCTTCAAAAGACTTGGGAAACAGCTGAATAACAGGCAATAAGACACCTGGGACTCAGGAATATATATACACCTCTATGACTGTGAGCAGCACAGGGCATATCCATCCAGACTGCCCTGCCATGTTTTCTAACCCATCACACTGAGTCAGCAATAGTGCAGTAAAAAGACTGCTAGCATCAGAGAAGCTGCAGTGCTGGGAGACATTCCTAAAAATCTTGGGTAGACAAATGCCCCTTCTTCAGGCCCAGAAATCATGGGAGTGTTAGGACTTTGATGGGTTGCCAAACCAATGTGGACTTCAGTGTCTCTTCTTTTACAGGCTTTTGGAATTTAATTGCCAAGTTGTATGTCTGTAGAAGTTTCAGTTTTGTGCCCTTCCAGGAAACGCTACATTAGACAAAAGCTTGCTCTTACTAGACTCTTTTCAAGCCTGGAAATTCATCAAACACTTCCTAACTCTTAGTGCTCATTATGAACTTACTCTAGCTTTTGAAACTCTTCTACAAGGCTGGATTTCTGACCAGGAGACATTCTAGCAAAAACTGTTCCATTCAGCAGGAGCTGTAAGGAGGAAAAAAAGAAGTGATTTTTTAAGAACTTGAGGTAAGAGTCACACTGATTTCAGTGATAATCTCAAATAGAAACCACCAAAAAGACATTTCCAAACAACTGGTGCTAGACTCTAAAGCAGGAAAGGCTGATGATCAAAGATAAAAGGTATCTTAATTAATATTTTGAAAAAAATAACAATCACAATAAGGACAAGAGGTCTGGTGTGTCATTTGAGTTACCTGATGAACACAGATTACCAGGCAGGGATTTACTAGAAGAGAATTCATGAGACTATCCTTTCCATAAAACAGACAAGTCGTGCTGGATTGCATGCTGTGTAATACCATGTTTTCTACTGTTCTCCAAAACATGACAGAATCAGTGCTGTGCAAGGGCCAGGCATAGGGGCACAAATGTTCTAAGTCCTGTCCTCACACCATGAGGCAGGTCTGCTCCTCTCATGTGCAGAAAAAATCCAGGGATCTTCAGATCCTTCCCCATACGTTAGTATCAAAGATTCATCCAGCCCATAAGTATTTCAGGGTTAGAATGTCCTGGTACAGATCTCTTCAGCTAATTATATCAGGACAATCCGAATCTACTGAATGGCAAGTCTAATCCAGTTAAATGATCCAGATCTTACCTTTGGAAGTAAGTGCCTAAAATGCTGTGCTACAATTTGGTAAGATTTTCCACTCATGGCAAAATGATACTGGCCTGATCCCAATGCCAGCCTGATTCTTCGTTCAGTCTGACTGTCATCCTCCTATAAAACAAGACAGAACGAGTGCTGCTCCCAGGTTCTCAAAAGCTATTATGTGCATTTACACAAGCACTGCTACAAACAAAGAAAAGGACATACCATGGGGAGAGCACTTCTGAAGACTCTGGGAGACCTGGGTTCAAGGTCGATTGCCTTTGCCTGGATTTGTAAAGGGATTTAGGCATATAATGCCATTAATTTCAGTGTGAACTAGGTGCTTCATATGTCTTAAAAGCTGGCCCTCAGCATTGCCACATCTGATAGAATTTATGCAACAGTGCCAATCTGGTGGGCTGCACTGTAAGAGGGGCTAGAGAGAGCATATGGGCACCATAGCTAGGCATGCCTTTTTGCAGTGAAATACAGTGAAGACACTGCGCAGGCTGAGCTTTGGTAGAAAGCAGCCCCTGCAGAGATTCCCTACCATCTGCCTGACTCTAATACTTCTCAGAGAAGGGTCAGCACCTTCAGACATACTTTTCAAGGAGAGAGTAACTGGTCTCTGTCTCAGTTTCTTTGTGGAGATGCTTGATGAAATATAATTTCTTAGCATAGCTAGTCTATGATTCACTGCGTTTATGTAATTTCTCGACAGTTAATCTGTGTTTTAATTCTGCAGGTATGGGGAAGTGCTAACTCTCTACCTGCTTGAGAAGGGCTGGTTCATTCAGTGAAGTTCCACAGATTTTAAGTTCACATCTATACTATCAAATTTGCCTTGCAGGGAAAGGAAACATGCTTTAAACTGGCATCAGCTAAGCATGAGGGCTAGAAACAAATCTTTCATGGGTTTCTGCAAAACTGTTCTCAAACCTAGTTAGGCAGTTAGCAAAAACACGTTCACAAGGTAATACTAAAGCTACGAAGGAAGCTCTAGGGGAGTACATTTTTATAAAGATCCCTGCATTTTAAACACTTTTCTAGCACATAACATTCTGACATGCAGACAATGGCGAATGACTGGTCTCTGTTATACTAGCTTAATCCCACTGCATTATTTAAAGCATTCCAGCTTAGTTTGTTTTCCTGCTGCACAATACCTGCTTCTTATATGCTCACCAGGCTTCCGTAATCTTCAGTTTTGTTTTCTTCTAGTGGTTTCCAGGTTATAGATGCTGAAAAAGATCCAGGTATTTTGTTTGCTTCCACAAGAATCACTCTGTTTGTTGGAGAAATCATCCCAGCATTTCTGGCAACGGTTATAGCTGTCTGAATGTTGTCACCTAGAAAAATCAAGGGGAATGTTATCTAAAAATTTCTGCAATGAGGAATTGTTTGTGGAGGAATCATTAGCCTTTTCCTGAATTCCGAGTTTTCAAATATATCCGCAAGAATCAGTAAGATTTCAGTGTTTGTGCCTAAGAAAGTTTTTTATAAAAATCAAAACTTTGCAGATGAGGTCTGTCTCAGTAATTAGACGTATTTTCATCTGGAAATGAAGTATTTTCATTCTCATCTGGAGGTGAAATATTTTCATCTTCAACTTGAAGAAATCCAGATGGGGAACGTGCTCCTAGATTATGTGTTTTCGTCAAAAAACAATAAGGGATTCAATGCTAAGTTGCTGCTAGTATCACGGATTCTCATCAATTGGCCTTAGATGACTTTGGTGTAGGATGTGTGCTGAAAGGGGCAAAGCCCAAAAAGACAAGATCTGTGTGGCTCCTGGAAAAATGTCTTTGGACAATGGAAGAACAGGGGGTTATCCTATCCAAATCCAAACCAGCCCTTCAAGAAAAAAAGGGGATAAATAGGGACTGGTAGGCATGAGTTACCAAATGTCATAAGGTTCAGTGATTTGTCCTGGCATCCACGCTCCATCTCTGCTCATTTATGACAACAGGATTTAATGAGGCCCTATAAAGAGGGGATCTTGCATGACAAGTCTTCGTGCATGCCATCTGATAACCTTACCAGGGAGAACAAATGGACTCACTGGAAAGCATCAGAGGAACAGGAAGGCTCTGATCTGTGGTGAAAGTGGAACAGATTAAGAGTTAGCTATCTGACACAGCCTGATAAAGTTGTCAGGAACATAAACCTGCATGGTTCAGCTCACGTCATTATTACAACACAGATGCTTCTTGGACTATAATTGTCTGAAAGATACAAATGTCTGTGCCTTCCTACCAGTCGTGGTGACAAAGCAGCAGACTGTTCACTCAAACATAGTTGAACTCCCTGTCTGGCCAGTGGCCACATAAATAATCCACCCTTTTTAGATACCTGTGACCATAACACTCCTGATGCGGGCAGCACTGAGCTCTTCCAGGACAGGCTTTGTCTCCCTCTTTAATCGATTCTCCATTATCAGCAGACCCAGGAATGTCAGATCAGATTCCACCTCCTCCCTAAGAGTGAAGAACAGACAGACAGATTTAATTATTCTTTTTGCCTTTGGCCTACTTTCGCATTGAATTTGGTGATAGCCAATTATAACAGTTAACCATCCCACCTAACTCAAAAGAATTAAAATAACTTGTTAGCTTTCAGCAGTCCCAGGCTGTCTGTCTTTTGTGGTGCTATTTCAACACCAGCAGGGCTTGCTTCCCACTGGCAGCAAGTGGTGCTGGTTGCGTATGGAGGATCTTCACTTGATTTTTCATCCTTCTATTCTCTTCTTCCCTTGTTCTGAAGAATGAGTTCAGTACATAGCCAGCTTCCAGCTCATGTTTGCTTAATTACCAAATCAAAAAAGATCCAATTTCAACCTACCTGCTCCACATACCAACATGAAGTCTGATGGATAAGTTGGACTGTTTTCCATTCATGCATCATCCTTAGCAAGCATGAAAAAGCACCCTGAATTTCCTGCAGGATTCCCAAACTATGGTGGTCTGATTTGGAAAGTTCATGAACACTAGTCCTCATTTAAGGACTGTACAACAAAGAATCACACCTTAGTAAATGTATCTGCTACTCTTGACAGTAGGACCTGAGCAAACACCATGTGGGAACTCCAATTCTGTTCTCTCCTACTCTTTTCTTTACACCTGTGCTATTGCTTCGTTTACAGTTGAACACATGCAGTTGAGAACACGATTTGCTAAACAATCCCATCCCTGAGTCATAAACTAGAGGTCTGTCAGGGAGACAGGTTGACTCTGAAGAGTCTGAAAAAAAGAAAAGCTTTCAAACACTTATTTTAGCCACTGTAGTAAGGAGGAGGTGATGCCAAACGCTTGCATGGCAGTCAGAGTAGCTGAGTCAGGTGGTGTCTGAATAGTCACTGCTTTCATAGCAGATCTTGTGTTTGACCTCCAGTTTTCTTTTTTCTCCTGGCAGTATATACATCACTCATGCTATAACTGCACACACAACTGCAAAATCTGGGCCTTATCACACACATTTGCTCATTGGGTTGGATAGGTCTATTATGACACCTGTCACAAGAATTAAATAAACCATTTGCACTTTGCCTCAGTGTCATTGGCCCTTTCGGCAAAGCAAAAAGCCCTGTGAAAGAGCAACTGAGCTCCATCTGGATTAGGACTTGCAGCTAGTAAACAGACAGGACAGCAGATGCTAAGTATCCACAAATGTTTCAGAACTGATGTTTCTGGAGTATTATGGGCAAAAGCTAGAGGCATTTGGGTAAAAGCATATGGATTCTTGTGTAGGTGTTCTTGTGTGAGGCTTGTGGAAAACTAATACCACTAGCATAGCAGAAGAGTTTGCTGGCTTCTCTAGAAACTAAAGAGAGCTAAAGCTAGAAAGCTAAAGGATTGAACCAAGACAGCAGCAGCAGACAGTTTGCTGACTTTGACTGGGCTAGAGAACGGGCGGTATAATGGGGGTCATCCGCTGCCTTTGCTTAATCAAGGAGACAGAATAACAGCAAAAAAAGAGACTTCTTTTCAGCAGAAAGCCTCGATAAATCTGCAAGGAGATTGGTAGAAATGATGGACTGAGGGAGCGGTGTACTAGACTTCAGAGTGTACTAGAGTTCTACTTCCTATGTTGATCCAAAGTAAAGAAATGTGTAAGGATTCTGGGCATGTGCTATAAGCATGGGGTAGTGAAGTGCCCTCTACCTATTCTCAGAAAGACCTATAACCAGATTTAAATCAGATTCCCTCTGGCCTGAATCTAACAAAACTCTGTACTACAGCCCTGCTCTTGGCAGGGGTGTTGTGGTAATGGTACTATGTGAGGCACCATTGGCCCATGGCTGAATGTGACTGATAAGAAGTAGTCTATGGCTTACCTTGTTAGATCAGTAGCTTGCTTCCCTGCTTGCAGAGATTTACATGCCAGTCCGATGACCCGAAAGCCCTGTACTGTGTAGAGCAGAAGCTTGCTTTCAAAATTCGATGGGACTGTGCAAAAGAGGAAAAGATAGTTCATCAGGGCATTTGACTGCTTTCTAATAAAATGAAGCCTTGGAGCAGGGAAGGTCCCTGTCCCAGAGAGCAAATACACTTACAGTCTACCAATAGGCCAAGGACATCAAGGAAAGCTGCTGAACTGAACTTTGCTCAATAAGAAAATCATTGCTTCTCCTCTATCACTTTGCACTTAGGATCCTAAACTATTCTGCAAAGACTTACCTTCTTCCAGTGTGTCATGAAGGAGCTGCGCTCTTCTAGCTGCCCTTCCAAGGCTTGGAGAAAAAAGAAAACTTTTTTTGGTGTATACTGGACCAGTAGACAACTTTTCCAAATATCTATTCTGGTAGAGACTGCACACCTTGTACAAGAGTTGGTACTTGCTTTTATCTCTTAGCAGTCCTTTTTTGCTGAGAAGGGCTGTATGAGAGCTTAGCCTTAGGCTTGGAGCACAACAGAGAGACTCTAACTTTTTAGGCTGAAGTAGAAAGTCTTAGACCCAGAAATCTCATTCGGACCTTCCATTTCATTGCACCATCAAAAGTCACTTATACATACGTGTTTCTAGGAAGCATTTATAAATATTAGTTACCTGTTTCTGCTCTACATAACATGGCTACCATTTCTGGAGCCCCTTTTGTGAAGACCTGTTGTTCCCCACCAATTTCCTGAGCAATGACAGACATTCTCTGCAAGGCTGAAGAAAATGGAAACTGATGTAAAATGGTAACTCCTTCCACTGGGGCCTAGGAGAAAAGCAAGTGCATTAGATACTATGGCAAGGATTTTAAACTCAGGCCAAAGGATTTTAGGTTTATCCTTTGGGCCATGGTAAGAAGTTAACCATGTATAATGGGCTGATTTGTCACAGTGGGACAGAAAGGACTGATATTTAAAGAGGAGGTGAAATTTGTGCAGAAATATTTAGCTTAAGCATTAGGAGAAGTTCACTGACAGTTTTAGCAGACTATTAGATGTAATTTACTGAAAGGAACTCACTAGTCCTGTTTCTTTAACAAGACTCTGCTAGGTCTTACACTAGTCTTGCAAAGGGAAAATGGATGTCTGAAAGCACCCCTGCCCTGCTCCCTTGGTGTCTGTCACCAGTAATGGTCTGACATCAGCTACCAGACTCTGCTGCAGTCCCAAATGCTTTTAGAGATCTTTAACATTCAGCTGAGTTTGGATTGAATCTTGAGCCACCAGGACAGGCAAATTCCTGAGCTGGACAATCAGTCATCCAGCATCGCCCTGCTTCTGGTGTGAGCAGCAAGCTCCCCAGCAAGCTCCCCTCTTTCTAATGAGAGAGAGACAGGCAATGTCTCTGCAGGCAGTACAAGAAAGACGAAGTGTGGAAGAGCTGTCTTGGACTAGGACAACCAAGCGTTTCTCTACTGAAAGGTAACTCTTACACTGACAGTTTAACTTGATTATGAACGTGAATCTTGCAAATAGCTTACACTGCTGGCTTTAGGCCCAGGCCTAACAATTGTGGCATGTGTGGATCCTTGACCTTCAATCTGGTGCCCACTGGAATCATCTATCACCTGTGTATTGAAAGACAAAAATGTTTCAGATCACAGCACCAGTAGAGCTGAAAGGAACCTCAAGGAATCATTTAGAGCTTTTCCTTCCCTCAAAACAAGGTATCTTATTCATTCCTGAGGGAGTTCTGTCTGATCTCACACTAAAAGCCTCCAGTAATGGAAAACACACTGCCTCCCTTGGCAATCAAATCCAGAGCTTCACCAGCTTCACAAAGATACTGCTGTACTCTTGCACAGCAAATAGATTATGTCCTCTCGCTGACGAAATCCTTTATTCTTTACAATCCACTTAAATATGCAAAAATATTTAGATATAACATAGACGCAATGGGAAAATAATAAATAAGAATTTGTATTAATGTAGAAAGCACCATCCTTTGCTCTTGAAGTATTCCACAAATCAGCTGGATATTTTAATCATCACAACGTGACTGTGAAGAGCAAAAATATTTTATGGTGTCAAAGGGCACATATCACACAGAATCACTAAGGTTGGTAAAGACCTGTAAGATCATCAAGTCCAACCATCAACCAACACCACCATGCCCACTAAACCATGTCCCACAATGCCTCGTCCACACGTTCCTTGAACACCTCCAGGGATGGTGACTCCCCCACTTCCCTGGGCAGCTTATTCCAGTGTTTCACCACTCTCTCAGTAAAGAAATTTTTCCTAATATCCAGCCTGAACCTCCCCTGGCGCAACTTGAGGCCATTTCCTCTAGTCCTGTCACTTGGGAGAAGAGACCAACACCCACCTCTCTGCAACCCCCTTTCAGGTAATTGTAGAGAGTGATAAGGTCTCCCCTCAGCCTCCTCTTCTCCAGACTGAACAACCCCAGTTCCCTCAGCCGCTCCTCATAAGACTTGTGCTCCAGACCCCTCACCAGCTTCGTCACCCTTCTCTGGACACGCTCCTTGTAGTGAGGGGCCCAAAACTGAACACAGTATTCGAGGTGCGGCCTCACCAGTGCCAAGTACAGGGGCACGATCACCTCCCTGCTCCTGCTGGCCACACTGTTTCTGATACAGGCCAGGATGCTATTGGCCTTCTTGGCCACCTGGGCACACTGCTGGCTCATATTCAGCCAGCTGTCAATCAACACCCCCAGGTCCTTTTCTGCAGGGCAGCTTTCCAGCGACTCGTCCCCAAGCCTGTAGCGTTGCATGGGGCCAAAGTGCAGGACCCAGCACTTGGCCTTGTTGAACCTCATACAGTTGGCCTCGGCCCATTGATCCAGCCTGTCCAGATCCCTCTGCAGAGCCTTCCTACCCTCGAGCAGATCAACACTCCCGCCCAGCTTGGTGTCGTCTGCAAACTTACTGAGGGAGCATTCAATCCCCTCATTTAGATCATCGATAAAGATATTAAATAAGACCGGCCCCAAAACTGAGCCCTGGGGGACTCCACTTGTGACCAGACACCAACTGGATTTCGCTCCATTCACCATGACTCTCTGGGCTTAGCCGTCCAGACGGTTTTTTACCCAGCGAAGAGTGCACCTGTCTAAGCCACGAGTCGCCAGCTTCTCCAGGAGAATACTGTGGGAGACAGTGTCAAAGGCTTTACTAAAGTCCAGGTAGACAACATCCACAGCCTTTCCCTCATCCACTAGGCGGGTCACCTGGTCATAGAAGGAGATCAGGTTGGTCAAGCAGGACCTGCCTTTCATGAACCCGTGCTGGCTGGGCCTGATCCCTTGGTTATCCTACACGTGCCCTGTGAACGCCCTCAAGATGAACCTCTCCATTATCTTCCCTGGCACTGAGGTCAGGCTGACAGGCCTGTAGTTCCCCGGATTACTCCTGTTTCACAGGAATTATTTAACAGAATCACAGAATCACCATGGTTGGAAATGACCTGTAAGATCATCAAGTCCAACCATCAACCAACACCACCATGCCCATTAAACCATGTCCCACAATGCCTCGTCCACAAGTTCCTTGAACACTTGCAGTGATGGTGACTCCACCACTTCCCTGGGCAACTTATTCCAGTGTTTCCCCACTCTCTCAGTAAAGAAAATTTTCCTAATATCCAGCCTAAACCTCCCCTGGCGCAACTTGAGGATTATTCCTGTTTAATTTTTAGATTTGATGGGTGTCTACCTAAGGCTGAGATGGCAAGATGATGCCCCTGGGGAAAAACATTCTCTAACTCCTGTCATAACTGGATAGTTTATTCCTTGAAACTTGGCTGTTTTACATATTTTGCAGATACAAAACAGACAGGTGTTAAGTACAGATGTTGTCACCCATGTAACTAGCTAATCCTGCCCTGAATCTCTTATCTTGCATCAGCAATGTCTTGTAGCTATACCTTCCAGCAGGTAATTATGGGCTGGTTTCCTCTTATCCATCTCAGATTTGCAGCCTTTTAGTTTTCATTTCCCCCCAACCGATCAGAGAGTGAATAGCAACACTGATGGTTGTTTGTAGTTAATGCGACAGAGACTGAAAGCAGAGTGCTTTCATAGGGGCATGGGATTTCAGATCTGAAGATGGTAGAAATATCTCCACATTGACAGAGCTCTAACAAAGGTCAAAGTCTTGTATCTAGTTCAAAGCTGGCAGAAATCTTTTACATGCTCTGTAAAAGCAGTCTTAATCTGCATATGTCACATCTGAGACTTCCTGTTATCTGGCAGCAGCCACAGTCAGAGTTAATACCCCAGTGGGGTTTGCATGATATCCACCATTTCCAGTCAAACAAGCTAAGTACTCATAGTATCCCTAGGTGAAAGCTCTAGGCAGAAACAAGGAACATTTCTCCAAAAGCATGTGGTATCTCTTCTGGGTTTTAGCTGTTTTACTTCTGTGTGGGAAGTGGCTATTTGCATGGGAGCGCTTGGGACATTTCTCCTTTGCAAGAACACCAAAACTCCCCACCACTAGTTGCATAACAACAAAGCACAGCTTTACCCAGTTAGTGGCCTCAAACATTTTCACATCCAGTGGATCTCCGTGGATCTTGCCCTCCCAAACAATTAGTGAATGACAAACCGCCATTGCTCTGAACACTGGGCCCCAGGGCAGGCTGTGGTCCACAGGGAAGCTGTGAATATCCTGGAAGCTAACACAAAAGAGAACATAAAAATTATCATCAGAGAACACCAAACAACATATGACTAAAAGAAAAAAAAAATCCTAAGTCAGGGGACCGTTAAAGTCCTATCCTGTGGTCAGACTACAAGCATGTTTCTGGGGACTTGTCCTCCCCCATGAGCTATTTGTCATGCACCTATTAAAGGCTGAGATACACGTGCTCATAATATGTGTATTCTGCATAGTTAAGGAGTCCATTGGGATGGACAGAGGAACAGATTATGATAAAATATCTTCCTTGCGGCTTGTGTAATGGCTCCTGAGCTGTGAGGCTGATGTAAGTTTGAGCATTTTTGTGCATGCACGTTTCTGGAAATGTAAATGGGCAAAAACATGGGCATTGAAGGAACTGAGCAGCAATCTCATGGGTAACAGTGACTTCCTGTCATAAAGGGTTGGGGCACCGCTGCAGCTTTGAGATCTAACCCAGTATGTCTACTGCAGACTACCCTGCCTGGGCATGCTTGCCAAATGCTAACGACAGTGGCTGCATCTTTTCATGTGGAGCAGGACCACTGGGATAAGGCAACAAACTCATTTTCCAGAGGCTATAGAAATAATATTGGAAATCTAAACATGGGGAACTTCAAACTGCTGTTTGACATTGTCTTTCAGATTTGTTCATATGTCTAGGAGGAGAATCCAGTCACTATCCCACCAAATTTAAATGCCATTGGTGTGTCAAGGAGCCTTACCAGTTTCTTTCACAGGGCAGCAAGCCCCAAAGATCCAGGCCATCTTCTGTTAAGGTGCCAGTCTAAGTTAAAATGTACATTTAAATTAACTTCCCACATGAGCGCTCCAAGAGGAACAAAACGCGAGACTTATTTTAAGACGTTACTGTCCAGAAAATGCCAGCACAGTGCAGAGCAAAAGTGCTACCAGCCAATTCCTAGATTCCAAGAAAAACAACAATTCGCACAGTGTCTGTTCAGATGACACAAACTTAAGTATGCAAAATTGGTCAGAGTATTTCTACAATACAATGGAAATGCTTGATCAAAACCCATACTCTCCCACCCCTAGCGTGGCTCCCATTACTAGTAAGAGAGTAACCACCACATAGCAGTTACTTTGTCAAAGCAGATGAGGTTCAGCTGTCCACACATGTTGATCCTCTGTGGGCTGATGCAGAAGATGCCCTTTTTCTTCAGCCTCCGCTGGGTATAAATGATCCCTGTTGTTAAGGCAGCTGGCAGGGCTGGGGGGACAGCAATAGTGATAACATCCAAAGCCTTCTTCACCACTTCTCCTGCCTCCTCCTGACATAAAACCAAAGGCAGTTATCAGCAAGAGGGTGGCAAGGAGTGCTGCTTGGATTGTCTGAGTGTAGCCCTTTCATCCCTCCTCCCCTCCACTGCAGGGGCTTCAGGCTGTGCTGTTTTCTGCCCATGGTCCATTACATATTCATCTCCCTAAGAAATTAATTGCTTTGATTTAACCAAAGGCTTTAAGGCTACACCACTGCTAAAGAGCAGCCTCCAGGCCTTCCTTCATTGTCCATACCAAGAAACCTGCCAGGCAGAGCTCACAGTCTCCTCCAAAGCACGTGAGTTCAAACATGCCAGCTAGGTTACTGCACCTTCAGTCAAGCCCACTTTCCCATGATACAGCACACAAGAATTGAATCTGCTGTTTATATGGGCATTCATCCAACTGCCTACAGGCACAGCTCTGGACTCCATGTTAGGGTAACAGGTGAGACATATGGAATGGCGCTGAAATATAGGGAAGAATGCATGAGCTAATGATTTCTTCTGACCTTATGTTCTAGGAGTTGTGAAAGGAAATTGCTTTTACCTGCAGGAAGAGACATGGAAGTAAAAGTTACATTTCTAAAAGCAATCTTCAATTTGGGAGCTTAGAGGTCAGTGTAAAACGGACTACCAGTATGCTGAATGTCGTCACTGTTACTCTTGGCAGCTGATATCACTGCTAAAGGATTGAAAAAAATTCAAATTGGGGTCCCAGAACTGAAACACTGCAAACTAAAGCTGATCTGCAAACCATCATAGAATTCTGTTATCACTGCTTCTGAGCTTGGAACTTTGACCATAAATCATGTTGCATTTGATGTGCTGAATTTCCATCATGTTCTCATTCTCCCTTCATTGATACTGTTTCAGACCACAGAAGGCACCAGCTTGATAATATTTTGTATCTATTTTATGTTAGAATGAAGCACTTACCACCTTTAGATAAACATAGTCACAGAAGAGAAAGCATTTAGTATATCATGTGACTGAAACTTACACCAGTCTGACAAGACAGTTTCAGCTGCTGTGGTAACATCAGCATGTGTTTTACATATTACAAGGGAGAAGTTAAACAGAAAAAAAAAAAAGGAAAAAATGCAAAGCAGACACCAGGATGTGTTCTTAAACACACTTTCTTTGATATCCCGAGGGGAATTAATCTTCTGAGCCAATTGATTGTAGATTATTCCAAAAGAGAAAAATTATTCAAAAGCTGACTTGCAGAATCAACCTTGCAACTCAGGACTTGGACTTTACATTGGCGGATAATTATCAAGGCATGAAATGATTTCTTGAAAGTTTTTGAATAAGCTCTAAAGCAATGAGGCTTTAAAAATTGCAGAACTACTGTTTACAGTGTACAACTATTTCTCACATTGACCTTGATCCATGAGAATGAGTGAACTGTTTTTAAAAGGGTTTCAGGCGAACTGTCCAGAGATTTAGAGACCAACATGGCAGGGCCCTAGGCACACTAATAGGCCTTAATTACCCTCACTAGCCTCACCTTCACCCACACCCTCTGTTCTTGGGTTCATGAGCTCCATTTAAGCTCAGGCCTGAGCCTTCAGTCCCTGTCTGAGCCACGTTTTAGGTGTGTACCTGCCTCTAGCACTGTCTCCTAGATGGACACCTTTAGACATGAGTTGCAGCCTTGCCTCTTGTCCTCATCTCCTTCTGCTTCTGACTGGTCTGCCCGGATTATTTACCACTTTCCCTTGCCTGGGACTACTGATGGGCTGTTACCAGCACCCAGCTCTCCCCACCACGTTCAGATACTGTGTGACTGTGCCCTGGTCGGTAAGGGAACTACCTGTGCTCTGGTCAGCCTCGGCTCCTGGCTTCCCCTCCTCTAGGGAATAGCTGCCCCTTGCTGCTTCCTGACACGGTAAGTCTTAGTTCTACATTGAGAAACTTGATTAAAATTATAATACATAATTAATCGACCCTTGATGTATATGGCACATTAGAGAAGAGCTAATATAGCCTTCACAGAGGGAATTAATACCCCATAATCCTCCTGGAGAACTCTGGAAAAAATCAGTGGAGATGTGTGTGACTCAACTGATACAGGATAGTTGGCTTTGCAAAAGTTATTTCCCAAAAGCTCTCAAGGATATTAAGCTGAGTGATAACTAAGTGAAGGTGATCTCCCTTCCACCCCCTCCTTCCCCCACCAAATGACTATACAAATATACGAGGAAAAAAAAAGGCAGAAGAAAACAGGGAGTTCTTTGTAACATCAGTAATTTGCAGGGATCTGTGTTTACACCTGTACTGTTCAGGGCTCTGTAACATGGAAGAAAGGTGGCTGAAGGGGTGGCAAATGATCTCTAAATCATTAATAGTGCAGGAAACATCAAATAGAAAGCAGCTATTTGCTACTTCTCTAAAACAAGTATCTACAGTGCCTTCAGTGATTTAGACAGCAGCTTTAAAAACATTTTTACGCAGTACATAATGAAACTGTGGGAATCATTGCCACAGATGCTGTCAAGTCCAAGGCATAAATGAATTCAGAAACGTATTAAACCACACTCTGGGAGATTTTCAGTGGCTGTTACAGCTAGATGGTCTAGATACAAAAGACAGCTTACTGAACTGTTAAGCCTTTCTCTTCAGGAAGTTAGAAGACTAGACCAGGGAAGAATTGTTCTATACTTGCCCTACTTCCTAACCAGTTTCCATAAGCATTTGATACCAGTTACTCTCAGGGACAGTGGACAGGGATAGATGGGTCTTTGATCTAAACTGAAGTTTTTGGAAAGCTGCCTTTTCACAATGACGTATCAGTCTGTGTCCCATTTAACCCATGACTCACTTGTGATTTTTCTAGGAATATATAAGAAGTGCCACAAAAACTCTGTAAAAGCTACTTGCAGACTGCTAAGCTCTTGGGATCTCCCATTTTCAGAGCTCTAGAAAGCATTATGCTAATTACATGCATTGATAATTACATGTATCAGCAAGCACAGGGCAGGCAACACACAGAGGCAGTCGGCATACAGAAGGCTGCTGCTAAGACATGCAGTGCTTGCATAGGATTTGCTAAGACCTCAGAAGAAATGACTATTGGGAAACAGTGGGTTTTGGCACCTTGGAATTGAATGTATGCAAGCGTGTGTACTGTCAAAAATTCAATTACATTGTAAAATGGCCTCATATACTAAGGCAAAAAGGAGAGTGACAAGGACCATATTTTTATACATAAATGTATATGAAGCCACTCAGGTTTCAAGTCTCTTGAAACTGGGTGTGACCATTTCTCCTGCATTTAGTAACTCACCCCATTAAGTGCAAATACACACACTGTGTAGATCATTCCAATGGCTGCAAATGCTATGAGGCACATCAGGAACCGGAGGGCATCTCTGTACAGCTTGAAGTTCATGGGTTTAGGGTAGAGAATGGACCTCACCAGATCCCCTTTGGCTGTATTGAAACCTGAAAAGACAAACTAAAATCATTCCAAGGGGAAAACATTTCCAAAAGTTCTCTACAAAGAATGGAGAGCTTTAAAATGACTCATAATTTCTGTAACTCAAGAAAGAAGGCCCAGATCTTTCATTTCATTGTATGTGACCTACTCTGCAGAATATAGAAAAAAACTAATTTTGTCTTAAGGAGGAGGATTTTTTCAATGTCTCAGAAGCAAAGCAAAATTCTTCTTTGCAATCATATGCTAGTAGTTTCTGTAAAAGTTATGCAAGCAAAGAAACAATGCATAATAGCTTAGCACAGCCCAGAATATCGATTCTCCATCTGACTGTTGTGAATTTGGATTAACGCCTTTAACTTAATGTTACAGGGCACATTAAGACAGACTGTTGCAGTAAGAAAAAGCATGAAAGGAAAAGCAAACTGAAGTGTTGACTGACCAGTCCGCAGCACCACAGCTTTCACTACTCCTCTGTCATCTGCCTTGGTCTGTATGACCTCTGTTCCACAGAAGAGGACATGTTTTTTGTAATCCTCTGCACAGTGCATTCTCCAGGGCTTGAAGTTATCAGCTTGGGGTAAGTGGGTCTTTGTTACTGGAATACTTTCTCCTAGGGAAGATTAGCTCAGATGAGAAAAACTGCAGTACACCTTAAAATCAGCCTGCTGACTTTCAAATAAGTACAGTATCTAGATATCTAGATGGTAAGTTAAAGGTATTTACTAGAGAAACCAGATTAGAGAAATGTTACTTTTATATTGTGACATCCTCAGAGTGAATAAGAGTTTGAAGCCTAGCAAGCAAACAGACTCTGCCACAGAAAAGCTCTCCTCTGCATCAGTACAACAGCTTCATGTAAGTCTGAGAACTGAAAGCAGTCCAAGGGCTCCGAACCCTGGCTGTAGATATACAGACTTGAAAAGAGACCTGAACTGGTGTTGCATGACTCCACTTGATGGCCACAAGTTGTTTACCTAGTTTGAACCTCATGTGTGGGTCACTACACTATTCCCTTAGGTAGATTAAACATGACATTCCCTATTTCCCCTTCCTAGTAAAAAGAAGAGCCTTTAGTTCAATGCTTGACAGCTGACAAATATCCTATTTATGTCAGAGCAGATACACTAAGGTGAGGCAGAAGAAATATTTTCTGACAGCTGAAGCTTTCTAAACGAGAGGGTTTCTGGAATTTCTCATTTACATGAAATTTCAGAACTGCGGGTTTCAGTTCAACTCAGACCACGTCCAAATTTAAAGACAAGAAACAGAACTATGAACATCTTCTGCATCAAAAATCCTACTTTGCACTCTCACACCTGGTGTGTCCTCCACTGCTATCACATGAACGTGGGGCTAAGTGTCTGGAGGGCTAGACAGACACTCCAGCAGGTTGGAGATGTTGCAGCGATCAGCAACAAGGCATTCAGAGTGACCAAGAGAAACCCCTGCAGCCTGAGCAGACTGTGGGCCCTGTGTGGGAACAGCTTTGCTCAGCTTCTACTGTTTCTTCTGTCCTGCTCACTCCTCTTCACTGTCCACTCTTTCCTTTCTAATCAGAGGATCCCTTCCTAAATTCTGGACCCCAGAAAGGAAGAAAAGGATGAACTGCCCTTCCTAAAGTCCATCTTGTCTGTTTAGATAAGCTGGGGCTAACTATAATTCAGTCTTTATTATAGCGAACATCCGAAAAAATCCCTTTCTAGACTATCTCATAATAAGGGTGATACATGATAATACTGTATGTCCTGTATCACTGGCTGAAGCCATAGGGCTATGATGATGTTTTAATGGTAAATCGGGGAGGGATGAGCTGTTACCTGTCAGCATGCTTTCATTTACAATGCACTGCCCGCTGATTAGGATGGCATCACAAGGCAAAAGAGTTTTGCCCTCTTTCAAAACCAGCATATCTCCAGGAACAAGATGGTGTGATTCCAGCTCTTGGAAACCTGTAAGTGACATGTAATGCAAACTTTGTGCTTCACATATTTCTCTGTGGTATGGGGAAAAATACAAGGAACTACCTGCTGAATAGACTGTTAATTCTTTATAATGGCTGATTGATAAACAAAGGACCACAAGTAGGACCTAAGAATACAACCTCCGATATTTAGAAAAGCCTAGGCATCAGTTCGAACTACAGAATTCCTTCTTATCTCCCCAGGAGCCCAACCAATGGTTATTGTTCCAATGTGCTGACCTAACTGAAGAAGCTTGGATCTACATTTCTCAGTTTGACTCTGTCTTTTTGGATTGTGCTCTAAATACCATGGCAATGAACAGACTTTCCATGGAGTAATTAAGTGGATTTACAGCCATTTAATGGCTATGTGGTTGGCTTTGTCAGCACTGCTTTAAGAAAAATGACTTAGTTTTCCTGATATTTTTTTGCTACGGCTGCGCTCAAACAGTTATGAATATGATTGATGTGCCACAACATACTTCTAGGTCAAATTAACCCAATCTGCAGAAGCTAGTTAATCGAGCTGAGAGACAGAAAAGGAAACTGCTCTAGAAGGAATTTGACAATATACATTCTTGGGTTTGATATAAATTGCTATAGAAATGAAACACATTGAAGAAAGAAGTGTACAGGAGTCACCTTCCTTATTTCTGCAGACAGTGACCATGATGTTGTTATGAGACTCAACCAGTCTGTGCAGTTTAACCGATTGCTATAAATTAAAGGAGAACACACAAAAGTGTTACATCTTACTTACATGATGCAATTCATCCACTAACAATTATTCCCTTTTGTTATTTCTGGTTATGAGAGCCCTCATGAACTGGGGTCTGGCCCTGCCAGGAACTATACAATCATACAGAGAAAGAAATTCCCCACCCTAATTATGGAGAAGGTGTAACAAAAGGTTACAAAGTGAAGCACTGGAATGGGGAAGGGAGGATGTGGGTAAAGAACCACACAGAGATTATGATGACTAGGAGGCCAGGCCATTGCACCTGCTGCTACACAACGTCACGAGACTAAATCTGAGTAACTCTCATAGCACTGTACGTGTGCATGTTGTAACATCCTGGCCTTTCCCAGACATTAGAAATAAATCCTCCTTGTGGAAAAAGGTGTCTCACCTGTCTAAGATCATACACAGTCAAAAAAATGGAGAGGAGAGACATGATTATGATGGCAGTGGCATACTCCATGTAATCTTCAGCAAACCACAGACACACACTAAACAGCTGGAACACGTAAAATGGATTTAAGACCTGTTTGGAGAGAGAGCAATACTCAAGAGCTGGCCACATTTAAATGGCTCTAGTTATACCCAGCCAGTCCACCCTGTTAGAAATGGGTTGGAATAAAAGCTATTGAATTAAGTGTTATGTCTCCTGACCCCCTTTCTAATTTTGTTAGAAGTGGCTTCAGTGTAATCAGATCGGACCATCTCCATCTGACAGAAGGGCCAAATAATCTGGACCAATAGGATGTTATTTGGGATGTGAATGGCTCAGCCCAAGACTTGTTTTGCTTGCTTCTTCACAAGAAATGTAACAAAGGTGAGAGAAGAGCAGGTTGTGCTGTGAGGATGGAGCTCCCATACCATAGGCACATCTCCACAAACACTCTGCTTAGGCCACATATAGCCAGTTCTTGTCTGAAAAAGATACTGGTGCTTTACATGGTGCTGGGGCCAGAGTCATGAGCTCATTCGATCTCTCTGCAGCTGTAGGCATTTACCAGCTACTGCTGTTCACTTAATCTCTGCTAATTAAGAGACAGCCTTTGCCTGGAAGGTTTGATTTCCAGTGCAGCTTGTAAACATTTGCTGACCCTTCTAAGGCCAACAGAATGAGCTCCCAGGACACAGATACATATAAGTATGAAGCAGCCACACAGGCATGGGGATGGGGAACAATGGAGAATAAATTAATCTATGGTGATTTCATGGAACAGCTTTAAACAGGATTTGAAAAAGGAGTGTGCTTGATGCATGAGTACTAGGAAGCTAATTCAGACATAGACTCCATTATATTCTATATGCACACTCTGCCTCCCCAAGTAGCCTAGAATAAAAGCAATAGAAATGCTTAACCTCTTTGATGAGTAGTTTCCAAATAGGGATCACTGGAACATCAATAGCGTTTGGCCCACATATAACTCTCCTGTATGGGATAAAGATACATCACTTACAGATAAAATAGTGACATTGTAGCTCACTCAAGAAGCTGCAGCTTTCAATAGTCCTGAGAGCTTGTATCGATCCCAGTTTAAAGGCTGTGAGGATCTTTCTCAAAGAAAAAGATAAAAAATTAAATGCCCCTACAGTGCTTATGTCAGAAAAGATGACTGTACCAGTGAAATCTACTTAAACAGACAAGAGGTGTAACACAGCCTTTCAGGCAAATGTTTCCATCACACAAAAATTCCTTTGAAGCACCATAAACAAAGGAATTCTGCACCTAAAACTAAATGATCTAAAACCAAATAATTTTGCATGAAGTTAAGGGTGATTTCAATGTAAGATTCAACATGAGCTAAGGTCATGAGCTAGATTTTCAGTATTCAATCAACTGAAGATCATTTCTTTATTTAGCAGTTTCAGGATTTCCTATTCTGTAAATTGTCTAATGATACAGTAGTTTGTGAATAATTGAACTGAATAAATTCAATGACCAGAACTAATAGAAGTTCAATACAATTACATGGACTCCCACTGAAGGAGCATACACACAACTTATCTGTACTGTCTCACAGAGACGTTCTTTTACTCCAAGTAAGAACTGCTTAGAGTTAGTTACAGGACATAGTTATTTCCTGATGGAGAACAGTAACAGTGATGAATACTGAGACATTTCAAAAACTTAGACAAGGAATACACAACATTCTTTATCCCTTTTCATTCAATTTTTCATGCATGGCCATTTAATCTAAAATTATGTGAATATTAACGGATACATAAGAAACTCAAGGAAGGTGCGCCAACAGCAGTGAATTTACATCTCTTTGAAATACATATGTTGAGTACTTGTGTTTTAAAATGTGTACCTGACATTCTGTTCATTGCAGGTGAGACCAGAACCAAATTTGGCATGTACAGCTGAGCAAGTGTGGTGGTCTTCTAGGGCTCTAAAATATAAAGGGAGTGTTTTCCTTAGGACATTATTCACAAAGAAGCTTAACTTCCTCAGAGACTTGTGTAACCAGGGCACTGAACTCACCCAACTTTCTGGAACTGTTTTGCATAGATATTCCAGACATAGCGGATTTTTTGAACTTGGATGCTTTTCACCTGCAAAACAAAACAAGTACAACAATCTAGGCAACACGGCAAACAAAAATACTCCCAGACCTGCTTAGAGATCTCAGCAAGGCTTCCTCACTGGGGTCAAGCACAGATAAAGCAAATTATATGGGGGGCATAGAGGGAGAGAAGACATGATTGCATATGCTAACTCCCTAGCTATGTTATAGAATGGGGTCCCCACCTCAGTGCAGGTTCCAGTAAGCTTTACAGATCTTTAGGTCAAGCAAGTACAAAGCAGCATTCTTCTCTCCCCATTCTGTGAAGCAAGGAATACAGTCCCCACTCTCATTTCACATATTGAAGGGAAGAGATCACTGATGCAGTGGTGGGTATGCGGGCAGTTGTCAAAGCCCGTCTTCAGTCAACAAGTCCTTTATCTTCTGTCTGGCTCTGAGGAAAGCAGGGGGCTTTGGGCAGTTTGCAGGCATGGTGCCGAGTCCTTCAGCTGAACAGATACGCCAACAGACAAGAAAGGCCATCCCAGGATAATTCCTGAGTCACTGCTAATGCTAAGCCCTTGCAGAACAGTTACCCATTAGGCACACACGCTGCCATTTATAACTTGCAAAAGGAGTCTGTCCTGTCCTGCGTAACAACGAAGCCTATTAGAGATAATGGCACTTTGTATCAGCTGGAAGAAGGCAAGGCTACACACCTATACACATAAGTAATAAAGAAATCAGCTCGAGGGGACTCTCCCTACCCAGTGCAGTACACATTATTATAGGCCAATGAAATCTATACTCAACTCATACACTGACTCAAAATGGAGCTATAACCTCAGTCATTAACCTAACAAGAGTTCTGTAGTCAGGATTTCATGCAATCGGAGCTGCAATATTTGCAATGCTGAAAACTGGAGTGGGAAATGAGGGACGCAACTCGCTGCTGGAACAGGTCCTGGGATAGCTCTTGGGTACTACATGTTACTCTGTGGACTTAGGTAGCTTAAACAGCAAACAGGTTTTATAATTGACATATAAGTAGGGGCTTTTGAATTGCTAGTGAAGGATTAAACTGTTTGCTCTTTGCTGCTTTGAAATCTGTTCTTTTCTATCTAGATGTTTTGATTGATATGAAAGTGTTGTTCAAAGGGCCTATTATTTGAGAGCAACATTGGGCTTTTTTAAGTTACTAATTCGATCCTCTGAAGAATGTTACAAACCAGTCTTCACTTTCATACTGTGCCAGTTGATTAACCTAGCTGGAACTGAACTCTCTTATGTACGTTAATATCTGCCCACACGAAACAGCAGTAATAGCAACAGCTTTGCTCAGCTGAAGTTAGGTTTATAATGAAAATATCTACTAAAAATTGCTGTAGATATAAAAATAAATGCTAACAAGTTAGTTAATCTATTTCCTGGAAAGGAATATAGCTCTTTTATGGGTTCCCCAGTGCAGTGATCTAGTATCTATAATCAAGAGCCAGATATTAGCAAATGTACCATTGCATTCCTATTGCTCATGCCAATTTAACGTGTAATGCTAAGCAAGACATATAACTGAACTGCCTGGTACTTGTTCTAAAATGGGGATAATTATATTTGCTCAACTCATGCAGGACCTTGTGATCTGCTTGGATCAATTAATCATCTACCTTCTCCCCAGTGCCTCACTGGGATCTCAAAGCTATGGAACTGGCAGACAGTCAACAGTGCAAGACCTGACTCCAGCGATTGTAATTTAAAGCACAAACTGGTGCATACAAAGGCAAGAAAACAACATGTGTTTCAGACCCTCCTTGATGAAACATTTCTGGAAATACTGATGCAGCTCTGCCTAGGCACTTTTCTGTTCTATTCCCCTTCAGCTGCATTCATCCCTGTTTCATGTTACTGTGGGAGCTGTGATGTTGGGTTCCTCAGTATCCCTTCAGACACACAGCCACCTCTAAATTCCTTGATTCCTTTGCCAGGAATGAGCTTTTGATTTGGAACGCTGATTCTTCACTACCAACCCCAGTGTCTTGCAGCTCTCCTACTTATAATGTAGGTCTTCTCTCAGGAGTAGTGAGGATTCTTTTTTCATAACTCACCTCGGAGTAAGAGAGGATTTTTACAGAGGTGAGTACAGTTCTTCAAAATCTCTAGCTTGTTTTTCCACAGCTCACTGTGTTCACCAAGCTGCAAGTTTCTTAGCTGGATACATTTCACAGCTCACTTTCACTCTGTGAAGCATGGCTGAGATTTGCTATTATCTCCCAGATGCTGCAGGGAATACTTTACTTACTTGCAAACTTGGCTTCATTATGGCTCTGCTGAAGATTGAGTCTTCCTCAGCAGTGGTTGGATAACCCGTTCTACTTTTGATAAGTGCAGACACAGAGATCCACGTCACAGCCTTATGAGAATAAATCTGAAATTCATCCTAAATGAATATAAAAGAGAAGTGTCACAATTTCCCTGAAAATCAGACCAAACTCACTATCACCTTGGAGTGAATGATTACAGTAGGCCTTTCTAGAGGCTTTCTAGAGCTCCAGCTTTTTTAAAGAACTAACCAACAGGGGTGTCCCAACACCCGTGATAAATCAGCAGAATGGGAGCGGAACCACGGTCCTGTCAAAATGTGAGTACTGCAAATAATTCACTGACCGCAGCTCTGGTGCTTGACTGATAAGGATAGAATGTGAACACCCAGGTCATGATCTAGGACAGGCAAATAGTACAGGACAATCTGAGATGCAGTGATCATACTGTAAAGGGAAGATCAAAAGGAACACTGTACTGCAAAATGGATGTTTAGTGCCAATACCTTTTCACAGTAATTCCTGTGTTAACACTTCATTGGAACACCATGCCTCCCTTATGGTACCTTAGACAAGCTTTTGCCACAAAGTGAGTTCATGATCTTGCTATTTTTTATAAAATAAGTTCAACATTGGAATTGCCTGATAACTAGTGTTGGTTGTACAGTCTTAGAGATTAGAGCAACTACTGTAATAATTACCCACATGTTAAGTTTCAGTCCGAACACTGAACCACATGCATTAAAGCCAACTATGAGACTGACTTATATATCATATGCAGTGTGTGAGCAGTTTGGCAGATGGAAAAACCCAATTACCTCAGCCAGCCAGGTTCTGAAAGCACAGTTATTAAACTTCGTTTGGAAATTACAGCACAAAAAAAAGATTATGTACCAAATATGAGTCCTTTTGAATAATTTAAGGGTTCAAAAAAGAACTTTAATAACATTTATATATCTTATTTATTTCTGCACTTTTCTTCTTAAACTGGTATTTTGAGTAGAATAACATTTATTTTCTGATATTTATCTTTAATTCAAATGTCAGAATTAGTAGACATTGGGATGCAGATTGAGGAAGGAGTGAATAACACAGGTGCTCATTATTTGAACTAAAGTGAGTCAAAATTCAATAACAAAAATGAGTTAATAGGCTCTTATATTGCAATTGCAGAGATGATGATGAATTATGAATGAAGGTTTTGTGTGACGCAAAAGAGAATTCCAAGGATCAAGTTGATGGCATTGTTTGTATCCTTATTAGCAGTAGCCATCACATTGGAGAACTGACATAATCAGAAGGTAGGAAAAAAACTAAAAATGTCATTTTAATACAAAGAACCACGAAGGAAATCAGAAATTGTCAAATGCCCAGAGCATACTTTGAGAGAGCTTCCTGGTAACAAGAATGTACAATATGATTCAATTCTTGTTTAATTACATAAAGGATCATTTAAAAACTCATTTCTTTGACAAGTTCTTGGCATAGCAAATCCACTTAATATGACACACAAGAATAGGTAATTGAAAATGCAAACTGAACTAAAGATTAAAAAGGAAGATTAAACCTAATATGTTTCTTTAAAAAAAAAAAAAACATAGTCCCAGCCTATTAGGATGCAGATTGTTTCAATATAAAATATTCAACTGGCAGATCTGTGATTTTAAAACCCCAAGATTTTAACTGCATGCTGCTCTGCTCATTTAAGAAGGCAGCTCAAATACAGTGCTAGCAAGTGATCCATTTTGCAATTGCACATTTTGCAAATGCCATTGTTCAGGAATCTTTGAAGCAGAACAAATCAAACTTCTGGAAGTAAACCAACCCTGCCAGCTCCTGGAGTATTCAGGCTCAGCTGGGATTCAGAGTCAAGTCTCAGTTTGCTTCTTTTAGTGTTGCGGTAGCTTGCATGAAATTAAATCAGGGTTTGTGTACGTTGCAGTGCTTCAGTACAGTCCTCAAGAGATAGAAATCTGTATTAGGAAACTACTAGCAAAACATAACAGCCCTGAAAGCATTAACTGCAGGATTGCAGGCTTATTGGACATGAGGAAGGGCTGATGGAAAATGGAAACATACAGTCAAGAAAACAGGCAGTCTAAGCTTGCTGTCTTCCTTATACTTATCCCTCATCATGCACTGTTGGACACTGCTGGGGACAGAGCTAGACAAATCTTTGGTTTAGCCCACTGGCTAAATTTTGGCAGAGAGGGGCAGCTTCACCAGGACAGCCAAGTGAGGGTAAAAGGATCTGCTGGACACTGCCAAACAAACAGATGCTTTAGAATCTGGAGCACAGATCTGTAATGTAGAAAGCACAGGGATGGTGGAAGGGAGGAGGGAGGATTGAGAGTGAATAACACAGTCTTGAAACCACAGATGTTAGGTTTTTTCATCCCAAATTCTTTCAGCTTGTTGTCTGATCAGCTGTTACCCTCCATTGCAATCATCATCTTACACATAATTTGTAGAATACTTCAGAGTTCTTTAGATCAATGATGGTAAATATAAGATATTATTTCAGGAAATCAGCAATGTAAGAGATTTCAGCCAACGGGATTCCTTCCAATTAACTCATGTTCCAATGAACTACATACTAGGACTAATATAAGATTAAAGTAGACACCTACTGTTGTTCTAAGCAGAACAATGTCCGCTTCTTCCAAGCTGCAGCGGATGCAGTTTGCCCACACATCCCACTCTGGCTTCCAGTAAAACAGCAACAGCAGAGCCCCACAGGACAAGATGTATCCAGCAATGCACAAGGCTTTTCGGCAGCCTTGGGTTTTGTAGCCAAAAATCTCCTGTACAGCAAAGACAAGGAAAAATTAATTACTATTTCTCTTAAAGAAACATCTGGAATACTGCATTTTCCCCTTATCCACTGCTCTCTCATAGGTACTGTTTGGTATGGTACTGTGAAAAAACAAGTCATACAACTTGTATTTGGCTGCTTTGTGTGTCCTAAACATGACTAGAAAAAAATTTTGCATGTTCCACAGAAGTTTTCATCCACCTTCACAAAGTCTGGATTGCTGTAGTCTGACCAAACTTCTAAAATAGTTTTATGTAGTTGTGAAATTCAGCATGAGACACTGTTACGTGTGTGCATGAGTTGGAATGATATCAAAATATAGAGGCTCTAACCTTTAGGCCCCAAGTCAGGAACACAGATTTGCCTGGTCAGCTTTTTTAAGGTCCGTGAGTGAGAGAGCTGAAGAACTTGACTACATCTGCACTGGGGGATGGAGAGTGGTACAGACCCACTGCAGCAGCTGAGACAGTGCCTGCTTCAGAATCAGAAGCACTACTGCTGTTCTGCCATAGCAGTGAGTCTGCATTCATGCACCTACGCTTTAGAGACTCAGCTAGTGTCTCTGCATGGTGCCAAATGACACTATGTGGCTGCACCAGCTGAAGCTGCTTTGCACAACTCGGCACAGACACAGCCTTTGTAGGGCTGTTACCGTCTTCCCTGATAGCTCCAGGATGGGGATTTGGGACTTTGCCAATGTGCCATTGTCCTAACATCCCAAAATAATAATAATAACTGTTAGTAAGAACAACTAATGAACGCTTGCAGAATGCTTTACATGTTCAGAGGGCCAAAGGAAGCTACTCACTGTAGCTGTATGAGTAGGTATTATTATTTCATTTTTAAAGCTGGTGAAATTGTTACAGTGAGGCAAGGTGACTTGCCCAAAACTTCAAAGGGATGACTGTCAGCATTACAGTTTAAGAGCTGCCAGGTCTTGGTCCCATGGCCAAATTCCCTCTCAGTATTGCTAGCAGGGACTTGGTAAAGGTGAAATGAAATGTATACAGTGAATTTATAAAGGGGACCCAGCCCTGATCTAAGATAGGAGACTGCATGGCTGCAATTACATCGAGTGACCAGGAGAATTTGCTAACATAAGGGTTAAGATTCCTCAATCTCCTTCTTCCTAGTGTATCTGCAGCAATTGTGCAATCTGCTTCTAAGATCAGATATCTGCAGCCACAGATATTGCAAGATCCATTCATAAAGTGAGAAGAAAAGGCAATGTAATTGGAAGGATGAGTAATGCATAATTCCTGGTTCTGTGCTGGTGTCTTTGCTTGTAATGAGAAACACAGGCCCTACCCAGTGGTTCTACACACTGCCTCAGCCGACCTGCTCTATGTCATTCTCCAAAAGACAGAACCTATCTTCCTAGGTAATCTCGGTGGGGTTTCTAAAGGGAAGAAATTGGCACTGTGGCAAAAAAGTATGGTAAACTACACAGGGAATTGGCTTGCATTGCACAGGACCTGGTTATACCACCTTGAGATGCACACGCTCAGCACTTTCAAAGGCTTCTATAACCTCTGAGCAGCCCACAAAAATAAGGCAACTCTGCAGCAGAGAGAAGGAAGCTCATGGAGGACAGCAGATAGGCAAGGTTGCTAGAAGGTAGTTGGTGTGGCAGTCATGTGCTATTAATATTCACATGCTCCTATAAACAGGTAAAGGGCTCTCCATTCACCTGTGTCTAGTTGTATCCTTAACAAAAAGGTTACAAAGTTAGTGTCAGCACCAGCATACAGAATAGTACACAGAACAATGTGACCTTACTGTTCACAGCAATGGCTTACTAGCAAGATCCAGATGCTTGGATCCAGACTTTACAGCTTGTGAGCAAGGCAAAGGAACTCCCAAGGAGACAGAGACGCCTAAGGGAAGAACTGTTAAAAGAACATGCCTTCAGACTTACTCCAGTAAATGGCTGGACCTGGAATAACTGGAATAATATTTTCAAATTGGGATGAGCATGAATATCAGGGTGGGGAAGAATAAGATTGCTGTCATGTGCATCTTGCTTCTGTCAGTGAATCATTCCTTTAATTTCCAGCTTTTGTGCCTTACACCCAAAGTCTGAGAAGTCAATAAGACTGTAGATAACGCAATTAAGAAGGGAGAGGGTGGGCAGTCGGCATATGATTGGCAGTCATTTGGGATCATCTTCCGTTGGCAGTGTTCTTCTCCACTGAAATGCTGAATGATTCCCCAAGCCTGATATGCCAACCTAACCATAGAGCTAGGGCAGACTGTCTTTCTCTGCCTAGGAAACCAGGCACCTATATATCAAAATACGCATCTAAGTCCCTCTACACCTGCATATGTTTCCAGGCCTTTGTTTTCCAGAATAGTTTCCCCTCAAAAAATGGTTTGATCCCTTAGATCTCAAGACACTTCCCAAAACCAAGCATGCATCAATATTCCTCATCTTGAAAACTAGGAAAGAGGAAGACAAGGAAAACAGCTCAGCTGGGAAAAAAAAGCCATGCTCTTAAGACATCCACTACGTTGTCTGCTGGATCTTGCTGCTTCTCACAAGGAACTTTCCTGAGATAGACAGATAGATACCCTTGAGCTGTTCTGACCCAGTGCACATTCTGCCCTATGAACACAGGTGTTGGTTCAAGTTTGTTGGTTTGTGTCTTGATGAACGTGACATTTCTGAATATAGGTGTTCAGGAGCTCTACAAGGAGTAAGCTGGGAAAGGATAAACATCAGATGTTAACTGCTGTTTTGTATCTGGATGTCCATGCAGGAATCTAAAGCCAAAGCAAAGCATTTCCCATGGTTTGGAAATGTCTGGAGCAGGTTACCTGGGCCACATCCTTCAGAAGTAAAGCTAGGCAGGGAAATAGTCTGAGCTCCAAACCTAGCTTGTGCTAAAGTTCCCTGGGCCAGAACCTTTCAATACTTAACTTCAGAATAAAATGTTCTGTTAGGTTGAGGTGTTTTTCCTGATCCTGTGCCTTCAGCTGGAAGGACTATAGCAATGAATGCTGCATTCATAAAAAAAAAATTTAGTACGTAAATAACTCCTTGTTGAAACAAAAACAGTATTAGTACAAACACTTCTCACTTGTCAAATAAGTCAACAGTGGAATTCTTTAAAAGAATTCTCAAATCCATTATCTTCTCAAAAAAAAAAGGTGAATATTAGACCCACAACAGAGGTATTCACAATATTCATGAAGAAGGGGGGGAACAGGCACACGCATGATGCAGGTTTCTCAGCAGATTTATCTAGCCATGTGAATGCCTTACAGTAATTAGGGTTTGGAAATTCTTCAAGCTTATTCAGGATTCAGTAGGCCTATACTACAAAGATCTCCAAGCAAATGCATGTCCACTGTGGCAAACAATACTTCCAGGGCTGGCAGAAATCCTGGTGTTGATGTCACCAGTAAAAACATGTCTGCCAGGTTGGTTTTATGTTATTAAGGGAAAGAGAATAACTTTTGCTGGGTTGTATTTCTTCGCACAAAGAGGCTGTGCTGATGCAGACATGCTTCTTTTGAAGACAGGTTTGATGAATACAGATTTGCACCTTGACAACTTTTCTACTGTGTGAGCAGCCTTTTAGGGCTCAGTGTGTGCATTTGGCATACATAACAATACACAGCCAAATAACCTGGGTTCTTGAGGGCACCAGACCAAGAGATGGTGGAAAACAAAGCTAAGATTAGCTATCTTTAAGACTCCAAAGGGCTTCTCGTTATCTCACAGGAGGTAGCACTGTCTACAAAAGAGGCTGATATGCAGGGCTCATCTCATCTCTGTAGAATAATTTTTAATAATTGTAGTGTATTGTAAAACTTTGTTTCCTTATCTGTTAACATCCCCTTTCTCTTGAGACTCCCAACAGCCAGAATAGTGACTAAAACAAAATGGTTTAGCTTGTGAGTGAAGGGTCTAGGGAGGGGCCATGGATTATTGGACAGAAAAAGCTGCCAGACCTGCTCATTTGGCAGAAAATGTGCTTATTCCAAGAAATGTTCTTAGCTGCTTTTACAATCATACAAAGCCAGCATTCAAGGGCTTATCACTCTAGTGTCCAGTAAGTCTTTGTTACTTATGTTTAAAAGAAAAATTGCATGTAACTGCCAGGTCATCTGCACAGCAGAATTTAAATGCAAAAATCAAACAAGTTCAGGCACCCTTTTCTTTGGTGAAAACAAGGCCTGTAACTACCAGCAAGGAGCCTAAACAGTGGCTGTGAACTATCATATTTCTGGCAACCCAATCACCAGGTATCCTATTACGAACAATCTGTTGCTATAACAACAGATAATAGGATTAAACTTGAAAGACTGGTTAAGATTCACAAGGAATTTAATAACTGAATCTCATTCTTCCCAACCGGAACCTGTTTCATCAGAGGTTTGTTTCCGTTCCCTCTGAAGCCAGTAGCAACATTCACTAGTGTTCCATTAGGAACAAGGTTGTGCCTTTCAGATTCTATCTTAATTTTAAGAGTTAAATTTTTCAAACTCAAAGTATATAAAATTCCTGGATCAGATTCCCCTCAGAATTTTGGCATCCCAAAGGAGGCAGACAGCTGCCAATATGCAGTGGCAAACTGGGGTTCACCAGCTGACTGACTGCAGTTTTCCTATTCCTTCAGACATAAGCAACTGGAAGAACACATGGTTAAGACAGGCTTCCGGCAAATCCTTCCTGAAGCAGCAGCCTGTTGAAGTCTGTCACAATCTTTTGCACTGCAGGACTTACGCTTTGCTCTTCAGGATTTGTGCAAAGGGCATGATTAGTTCCAAGCTGTACAGAGAGGAGCATCAAATAGGCAGAGGCATAAAGCTGTGATTTTCCTCCGTCTTCCTATTCCACTAACAATTACTTCCTCTCAAAAACACCTCCAAGCAGATCTTTCTGAAGGGAAGGAAAAATAAAAGCAACCTAATTCCTAAAATAACCCCTTCCTATTACCATACCTATTAGCCCTCTCTGAGGCAAGCTGCTGTGTCCAGAGTGCTCTCACACTACTGAGATCTTTCCGGTACTACAAATGTTTATGAAGAGAGAAAGATATCATCTCACGCTCCAAATATACATTGCTAAGTTTTAGCTGGGTACCAGGAGAGTGAACTCTCATTCAAGTAAATGTGCTCCAGCCACATAAGGTAATCCCAAAGATGTGCACATGGATATATAGGGTAGATTTCCTAAGTCAGACTGATTATTCTTAAATAGAGGACTATCTAGCATCTCAGCTGTACCAAGAAACAGAAACACTGTAGAAAACTTAGAAGTATTTCTTCTCATTAGAGCTCCCCAACTTTCCTCAGCAAAATGGACAGCTAGTTCAACAGAGAAAAGCATTGCATGTCCAGAGTCCAAATGAACTACTTGCATACTTTCAAAATTACTGGAACTATTTCACTCTGGAAGAACTGGCACCTGCACAATGTCAGCTGTTACATTATTACACCAAGTGATACGATCTTGTCTTAGGAGTCAAGAACTGGTTGTTAAAAATTTGGTTCAGGTGGATTAAACTGACTGTTTGATGTTGAAAAATATTTTTCATGGCTTAGAATTTTAAAAAAAATGTTGCAGGGTCACTGAGACCACTATGCGCCAGTGCCACTTGCTGTGGCTGCCAATAATTTAAAATATACGATTTTAACAAAGAATGCCTGCACATAATTCTCTTTTACCCCATGTACTCTCCTTCTGTCCTCTGCTTAAACACAGCCTTCTTTGTCTCTTTCTTCACAACTTGTCTCACCTATGTCTCACCTACATATTACTTTCTTTTTCACACAAATACGCACACTAGCTGTTCTCTCTTTCTATACACACATTGTTTTTTTCCCTAGTCCTCTTACACCCTCAGACACCCTCACAGATATCTTCCTCCCTTTCCAATACTTGTAATTTTTTTCTCTGTCTCTTACACATACATAACAAAGACACATACATACCTGCCAAATCTAGCACAATTTGGCTATGGTTTTAATTGCACCTACTACTCAACTGCTTTATCAATCTTTTTTCTGTGATTTTCATTTGGGAACCCCAGGTGAACGAGCACTGCTCATGCTCATGCTCAGCACCAGACAGTCCACTTAAACCTAATTAGCTCAGGCTCAATTCTGGCATTGCTAGTGATAGTGCCAGTAGTGGGAAGAGAATGACAGGGTGTTTATGGTCCTAGAAGGACAGGGGCAGGGTGGAGCACAGACACAAAACCAGGAGCCGTTTGGAGATGGGGAACAGTGGCACATCAGCACCAGGGCTAGAGCCAGGAGCGGGGTGCTGCTAGCAGGTTAAGAAACTCAGCAGCAGAGCGAGTTGAGTTCTGCATTGCACTGAGCTAATTAGTCCCCACCCTCAGAGCCAGTGCCTTGCACTTCCTGCAGTGCTCAGTTCATGCTGCTGGATGACTCTGTACTGCATTCTCCAGCACATCCCAGATTACACAGGTTTGTATTACACAAGATATGACATCTCCCCTTCCCTGGATGGCAGAGAGCTGACTGAAAATCTACATTGTATCTAGGGATAACAAATGTCCACATTTTTCCATGACATAGTCTCTTTTTCACTAAAATAGAATTCTCAGTGAGTAGATTTTGAAGATTTCTCCAAGATTTCTGAAAGTGAACAGTCAGGTCAGCTTGTAAGTGACTGTGTTTCACCAGCTTTGCTGGGGCTGTTGCACACCCAGAAGTCCTACACACACTCATAGCAGAGCTACAGTGGCTCTGCAGCATGGGAATTTTGAGAAGCACTGCATTTACCAGACATGCATGAGAACTGTTGCTGTACAGTTGCATCATGGGTCTGACATCTCCAGCAGAATCTGTTAGACGGACAGAATGCATATGTGATGAATAGCTGATCCGTAACACGCAGTAATGCCAAAGCAGCTAAGCAGCACTGAATTTACTATAATCGCGTACTGGGCTTACTATTTAAGAGAAGCACCATGCAATAGATCAGCTATTTCATGTAAATATAGGACTTATTTCCACATGTTACGGAATGCATCTAAATATACTCCTCCCTGGGAAACTCTGGAAAGAAATATGGTAGTTCTGTATTTAGAAATCCAGCTTTATGCAGGCACTTAGGCTGGAATAGCATTGTCAATTCAACAGATTGCATTTGCTAATAATTTATGCAAACATAACACATGTGGTTTTACGTTCCAGAGAAAGCCAAGGTTCCCAGACCTCATCTAACTGGATCTGACCCTAGAGATTCAGCTGTCAAATGGTTAGGAACACTGCTCCGGTCCATCCCTCAAGCTCATATAAGACCACTTCCACCTAGATTTATAATGCCACAGCAATAATCTGTCAAGCCACCCCCTGTTGGAAGGGATAACCAATTAAATCCAGTGGACACATATATTTTCTTTCTGCTATGGGAACACCCCCACCATCCAAAACTAAATTACAGACTGTAGCGTTTTATTGCAGAACATGTGCCATCTGCTGCTTCAAGTTGAGAAAGACCTAGACAGAGATACGACTCACCATTTCATTCTCTTCTCCCTGGTTAAGCTTTGCATAATGGTTCTCAGCAGGATTTTCCCCCATGAAATGACCCTCTGGAGACTGTATAGAGCACCCTGAGGACAGATCTTCAGCGTTGTGTGCTTGAACTTCCACATTGAGGAAGTACTCTAAGTACACACCTTATAATTCTGCTGATGTTTGAAGAATGGAGCTCCTCCCTCTCTGTGGGGTTAGCAGGTAACATTCATCCCTCCTCCCTTCATTCTGTTGTTGGAGTTTTGTGACTGTGAGGGTACATTCATTCAAAGACACTGCAAGAAAGAAAGTTATATGGCACAAGTGTTTGCCACAATGTGACTCCAGGTCATAACTCTAATAGGTGCAAGCAAGTGCTGTTGGCATGCAACTTTCAGGGGAGGGCAAGAGAGGAATATTTTTTCTTCGAGAGATTATGGAATCACTGGAGACCAGGAGTGTGTCCAAATGAGAAGGAAAATAAGCATTGCTGCTGTTACACTCTTAGCAACCAGGCTGAACTAAGTGTCCAGCTGTGATCCCCACATACGTCTGGGAGAAAAATTCAAGCTCTGGCATTGCAAACAGGAGCCCCAGTTTGTGCAGGTGGATTTATGCACTGACTGTGCGTCAGGATCCAGCTATGTAGGATCTGTAACCAGTATTTTTATTCATTATTAAGAATATCATCATGGAATGTCTTCTGACCTCACCATATAGCTTTGGAAAACGTCAATGAGGTTATTTACTCACTCCTGGGGGAAACTGGAGTTCCCCACTAATGTCAGTGAGCTGGATACAAATGTCTCTGACCTCCAAATCAGGGCCAAAAGGCAGCTGGCAGAAAAACAGCAATGAGGGTTTTATCACCTCCTTTTTCTGCTATTGTCAGGCTGCATTTGTTTATTAGTCTTGTGATTCCTTCTCATTCTCACTACTATTTCCTTGTCCTTTGCTACTTTTTAAGAAGTTACACACCAAATATTTTAGGAATGAGGTCAGAAAAGGCAAACCTGTTCCTCCAGCAAATATGTTAAGGAAACTAAAATATTATTTCTAGGGTGACTGCAACAGATCAAGAGGTGCCAAGTTAGTTCCTATTCATTAGCATTTTACTTTCATGTGGCATGGACTTGTACAAGTCCCAGACATCTCAAGCACCAGGAAAGACCACTGCCTATCCTGCAATGGGCAGGCTCAGAGAAACTGAAATGGGAGAAATGCAGGGAAGGGAGAAGAGAAAATGAGAGAGCTAGGTCAATTAATACAATAAAAGTTGTCCATTGCTAATAATGTGAGCCAGGCACAGATCTGCAAACCCAGTGTGCATGTATGTACAGCACAGGGACAGATATGTTTGTAAAATGCTGGTGACAAGCAGTTTGCATTGAGCTAAGTTGTTTGGTCTTGACACATAGCACACTTTCACAAGGAACCCTGGCCAGAGGCTGGACAGAAAAGGATATAACTGTACTAAGCTGTGTTAAGGGTAATTTGTTGCAACACGACCAAGGGGGAACAAGATGCTCTGCAGACCCCAGCTTCTGTGTTACCCCTTCCTTCCCCCCACTGCAACTCTGAGGCTAGCTTTGAGCCTTTCAGCTTTTCATTTTGTTCTTCTCAAACCCAGCAACAGGAACTCCATTTATTACATGAGAATCACAATTTTCAATTAAAAATTAAGAAGAAAGAATGCAATAAAGTCCATTTCTGATAAACCTGATTACACGGGAAAACTGAGCAGTGCTATCTAGAAGCTACAAAAGACGGGAAAGAACTGCAAAGGTACCTTTTCCAAGGCAGGCTGATGATTTTGGGAAATGGCTCATTATTTTGGGAGGTGCCAGGGGTGGAAACAGGAGTGCCACACACGCTTTTTCTTCCTGGTCAGCTTTTGCTGCTTCCCCAAATGTCAGCCTTGCTCTTTCTAGTGTCTGTAGAAGACTAGGGTGTGGTAGGGGTCCTTGGCTGCCCTTTCACAGAGAAAAGAGATGAGCTGCATGCACAGCATCCCACCAAACCTGGGTCTCCAGGGAAGAATCAAGGCTCATCCAATCTGTTCACTATTCATAAGCTTAGTCCAGTTCCTACTGACAAATTCTGCTGCTACAGAACACCCTTATTAGGGAGAGTTATATCTTCACAACTGAAAACAAAGAAAAAACATATTAAAGGTGTAAAACATTCATCATTTCCATAGTTTGGCAACCTGTCATAATATTCCAGCAAAATCTGTTAATCCAGAACCAATGAAGATGGTGGAATTTGTTCATTTTCTTAAGCAGGTTCCCTGTCTTCTGGGGAAAACACCACTAAAGCAGCCTAAATTAGAACCTTTAGTTATATGATGCCCTCTACTGTTCAGAATAAGAATTACAGATTAGTTTATAAATAAGCTATTTGTATCCTATCCAATGGAGTATCATTCTTATTTTTAAATTGAAATTTGCCTAAAAAAACAGATATAGATCACAAAAATAACTGATCAAGTTAAAATACAAAAGCAAAGGTAAGATTTAAAATATAGTCACTTAAATTTATGAATAAATAAATAAATCTAAAAGCAAGCAAGCAAGCAAGAGACAAAAACGTGCCTCATCTCATCCCTACAACTTTTACCTCAGTCCTGAAAATACATACATGTATCATGTCATCCTTATGCAAGTTATTTTGCTCTGAAAAATCCCACTGTATAAATAGAAGCCTGGCTTATAAAACACCCCAAATCTCTCTTCTGTTTAGCTCAGCATGTGATACCCACTTCTGGGAATACTACAGAAAGGAATCTGTGAACCAACTGGCAACAGTCCACAGGACAGTACAGAGAAGAATGACAAAGGAGTCAGAAGACATGGAAGAGGGACTTAGGGTTGTTTAAGGTAAAGAAAAGAAGACTGAGAGGGTTCATGACAAGTTTTCAAACATGTAAATGGAGAAAATAATATTCTCTGTGTCCACTCTGGATAGAATTAACTTGCTGCAAGAAAGATTCAAATCAGGCATGAGGGAAAACTTGCCATTAATGTTAGCAAGCACTGGCATTGCCAGGTGAACACTCCAATGCCTGAGGTCTTAGCTGACAAGTGAGGCATGCACCTCTCAGAAATGACATAACTAGAGGCGATTCTGTCAGAGGGCAAATGGACAGATCTGCTGAACTCTCCTGGTTCCTCTGCTGCCTCAGAATTCCATGTGGTCCTGCCAGCAAAAACCCACCAACAACCCAACAACTCACAGAAGCCCATTGGGACACACCTTGTTTTCCAGCTTTCAAGGCAACACGGCCACCCATTTCACACACTTCTTCAGCGTAACAGCTGGGAACTCATCTGGGAATCTTATTTAAGATTGCGTGGAAGACCCTAGTACAACCACAGGCCTCGACTCGGGGCCGGGCCCCCTCACTGCCCCCTCCAGCCCCGAGGGGTGGGCCAGGCCGTGGAGGCGAGCCCAGGCTGCCCTGGCTGCCTCCACCCTCGCTGACAACAGCCGGGAGTGCTCTGGGCCAGCCCGGGGGCACAGGGGTGAGGCGCTGAGGCCTGGCCCTGCCGTCGCTGGGGTGGGAGAGGGAAACACAAGGCCCGGCTGTGGAGGAACCACAGCCCCCCTGCGCCTCCGCTCCTCCTGGCCGGGCAAACCCCCAGCGGTGCTCCCTCAAAACCCTCCCTTGCCGCCGCTGCGCCCGGAACCTTTGCGCGGGCAGGCGCAGTTTCCAGCCGGGCCGGCCGCAACGGACCGCGGTGCCCGGAAGCGGCGGCAGCCCTGTCAGCCGGCGGCCGCGGCGGCTCCACCTGCCCTTGCGCGCGGCAGCCCGGAGCCCCAGGCGCGGCGGCGGAGCCCCGGCCGGCGGCCGCGGTGCGTGCGGCTCCTCCTCCGGGCACCTCCCGGCCGTTAGGATGTGGCGGACGCGGGCGGCGGCGGCTTGGTGAGCGGGGCGGGCCGTGGCAGGGGTCAGGGCGGGCGCGGCGGGCCGCCGGCGGGCCTGGCCCCTGGGGCGCGGCGGCTGTGCGGAGCGAGCGGCCGCCAGGAGCCGCGACCCTCTCCCTCCTCTTCTGACCTCGGGGCCTCTGCCCGGGACGCGGTGTCGGTTGTACCACCCGTCCCGGCTGAGCAGGCCCGGGGCACCCGTGGGAACGGGGCTGCCCGCCGGGGAGGCCGGAGCCGTATAGCGGGTCGGGGGACGAGGCGGGTGTGTGTGTGCGTGAATGGCGCAGGAGTGAGCCTGAGGCCTGTTGGGGTGGGGCTGCTGCTCTCAGGCGGGCAAATTCCCCATCCTCCAGCTCCCGCGGGACCTGGGGGTGCGAGGTGGAAGGGAGCTGCGTCTCCCACATTTGCCCAGCGGAGTGCCGGCCACCTTCGCGTCCAGACGTTGGACCTCCCCAGCAGCTTCCCTACGTTCCTCTTGTTTGTCATTGTTTTTGTACACGATTCCAGACAGTGGCAGTGACACTGAATGGCCAGTAATCTCACAATGTTCCTTGGCAGATTTGGGGGCAGCACTAGGAAAATAAATGTTGTCTAGTACAGAATGAAAAAGAAAATATCACAGTGCTTTTTGCTGGGTTACATTTGAGAGAGTGTTTCGCAGTTATAGCTATTCAAAGTGTATATAAGCTATCTTTATAGAAAATTTGTCCCAGCGGAGATGGGGATTTTATGAACTCTTAAACTGGAGCAATATGTGTTAAATGTTAGGTATGACTTCCAGGTGGAATGCTTGGCTATCAACAGTAAGAGACCACGTTTTCTTCATTTACAAGGTATCTATAATCTCAGTGCCATACAAGAGTAGTCAGGTTGCAGGCCTGTAATCAGACACGTTCTAATGGCAGAGCTCCTCATATCTGGAAGGCTAATTTTTGGTGGTGGTGGTAAAAATGGCTTTCCAGAGGCTTTAAATTTGGAACTTACTAAATACTTAATTTAATAGTGTTGTTTTGGAACCCTTTTCAGTCTAACTGCACTTTTCAGTGAAGATCTTACAGTGATTTTTTTGGTCAGCATTCATTAGTAGTTTTTAGCAGTGGGAAGAGAGAAGGAAGGACAAAATGAAAGTTTTGGTATACTGATGGAATAGGGTTTGGGTTTTTTTAATGAAATACAAGATTTTAGATGTACAATTAAAGCAGGTAGGGTTTGAAATATGCAATAGCACTTAAAAGGCAATTGTTAATCAAGTTCTTGCTATGAACTCACTGGAACTCAGTTTTTCTTCAGTTTAATCATACAGAATGAATGCTATAAAAGACAGTGTATTTTAAAAGAACAATCACAGAGAAGAAAATTATATATTTTAAAATGCCTTTAGCCTAGGTGAAGACTAATAATAAGTGTCTGCCATAGTATATACTACCACCTCTTGGTCTCTGCTGAAAATATGAAATACCTGTGTAATGATAGTGACTGCAAAACAAAATAAATAACGGCCCAGTCATCAGCTTGCTGTGTACAGGCTTGCCACACCCTGATTTTAAAAACTGTCTTCAAATGCAGGAATTAAAACATTTCTAGTGTGGAGGCACTTTCTTTTTTTTTTTATAGTTATGTAGCTGCTTTTGTATTGGTACTATCTGTGGCTAATTTCTGAGCCTCTTGTAATTCCGTGTCAAAGAGGAGAAACTTGTCACTACTCTAGGGATTATTCTGCTCCTGCTTGTTATGCTCTTTCTAGATACTAAGTTTGTTACTGCAAAGGCACAGCCTTCTAGGTAGTGTAAAGAAGAATATGCCTGTCATAGACAATGTTATCTCTAGTACGTGGAAAATCTCAATGCAATCTCAATTATAGAGCATGTTATTAGAAAATGCTGTAATATTTTCTATTTTATATGATTCACTTATTGTCTTTAAGATCTGTTAATTTTAAATGATTTAGGGTTACGGGGTGAATAATTTGCTTTCTCAATAGTGTGAAGCACTTTTATTCTTTTGTATTTGTCCCCTTTGTAAGCAAATACACTTGTTAATATTGAAAACCCTGAAAAAAGCATCAAGGAACAAGCATTAATTTTAAGAACTGTAACTTCACTTATATTTTGCATCTAGTAAATGATTTAATATTAACCATTCTGATATGATGGTGAGACTAAAAAGTTGCAGAATTGTTTTTTCCAGAGCTGTTGTCTTTTCCCTAAACTAGCAAAGCCACCTCAAAATGTTTCAACATTTTGATAGTGTAATTGAAGGTATACGAGGAGCTGTATTCCAACCTAGGCATGTGCTTTAATATAGGCAGGATTGATAAGGTTCCTGTGTTTTAAAATGCGCTTTTCATGACTGAGCTCTGTTTTCAGAGTCCAATCTTTCAGACTTAAATTTTCACTCTTGCATAAATCTGAATTAATTTATTGAAGTCTTCAGCAAACGTGGTGCAGCCATGTCCAGAAGTAGTATTGTCTATGCATGACCTAAGACAAAACAATAATGCTGTAATCCTAGAGCTGCAGAATATTAGAGTGAAAGGAACAGAAAGATGTCATTAAGTACATGCTTCAGCTGCAAAGGAGAATCCACTTTGCCGGAAAAGGACAAATGTATTTTGCAAAGGAATTTGGTTTTTGAAATATGAAAATCCTCTACAGACTTAATGTTTTCTAAAAGTTTGTTTTGAACAACAAGATAGGCCAAACTGTCAAGTTTTCTTTTATGTTGCAAGTTGATCATAGTCTTCTGTGGACTCTTAGCTCCTGTTTGCCCAAACTGTGTTTTACCACAGACTTGTTACTTGCCTTAATCCAGTGTTGAAGTTAAATTTAATTCATAACAGACTTCATAGATGGTATTTAACATTTTATTTCTGTAATCACTAAAAAAGCTACACCCATTAACACTGTTTACAGCTTTTTATTTTCCTGGTAGCATAGCAGTGATAGCTGGAAATTGTGCATTCAGAGTGATGCTCTAATTTGTGAATTGCTTCTTAAGAGGTTATTGAGTTAATGGTGTGTTGAGGAAATCTGTAACTTAGATTTTTTATTTCTTTCTTTTAGTGTCATCTGCCGGAGTCTAGCAAATAGCAGCTATGGAATAAAAAGAAAATCACCACTTCAAAACTTGCATCTTGTTTCCCGAAGTATACATCACCCCTACTACCCAAGTTCAAAATTTCAAAGACCTCCATTAAGGATATCCATTCAGCTGTTCTCTTCTCTTAATCGTCTTCCCCTACGTAAAACAAAACTTTTAGATGTAAAATATGGATACCAGTCCCACAGGAACTTTTGGCTAACTAGACTAGCATCAAGGCTTCTCAAACTTCGCTATCTTATATTAGGATCTGCTGTAGGTGGTGGTTATACAGCTAAGAAGGTATTTATCTGTGGAAGATATTTTATGCATTTTGTCTTTGTTGTTATTATATGTTTCAGAACAAATATCCACAAAAATTGCAGGATATCATTACAGGATGACAATAAAGATGACTGAAAATGGAAAACAGATTGTTTAGAGAACTAGTATAGATTTTAGAAGACCCAAGTAGTATTATTCATATCTAAAAGATGGTGGGTTACTGTGTTTTTTATGTAGGTATTACTTTTCAATGGATTTCTCATATGCTTATCTCCATACATTTCTTTTTCTATTTCTACTATATTTTTTTCCTTTTTGTATTAGACATATGATCAGTGGAAGGACATGATGCCAGATCTCGATGAATATAAGTGGATTGTTCCTGACTTCATTTGGGAGCTTGATGAACATATTGATTTCGGTATCACAAAAGCTAAAATGCTATTCTATCTAAAGACTAGCATATGTACAACTTAAACATAAGGGTGTAGGTCCTTAGTGCCTCTCTCCAATGCAGTAGTATCTTTATAGCTGTAATTTGAGTGAACTTGTATTGCTGGAGTTTGGGTGGGTGTCTTAACAAAGTATTTGTGTCAGTGTGTTTGTAGGAAGAAATTAAACATTGTTTAGCATTGATATTGCGTAATTCATCCTTTCATTTGAGAATGTTCTTGGTCCTTTCGTGTGGTCATGTAATCCCATATTGAAAAGAGACTTGCAACACAATCAAGGGGACTTAAATAGGTTTCTGTAGTATTATGCACAAACTTCTTTCTTTCTATATGAATGACAGTTAAATGTAAATAATATAAATAGAGAAGTAAAAGCTATGTATGATTAAAAGACCAACTGAAAATGCAGAATAGTGAACCTACCTATCTACAAAATTATCTTGAAGATACAGAAAAAAGAAAATGTAAAATATAGACTCTCTTTTCCTGAACCTTCTGGTTACAGTAGGCATATTTCCAGATGAAAGACAGAAATCAAAAAAACAAGCACCGAGTTACTACTTTTATATGTGCAGGGTAGTAAGGTGGTGTTCTTTTTTAAAAACAAAAGTTTATAAAGATTTTACTACATGTATGAGCATTGCATAGATAAATGCAGAGATTGAATAACTGAGACAAATGTTTTCTTGTTTTTGTTGCTAGTGGACACTACATTTTTATAGTGCTCTATAGCTAATAAGTTTTTTTTTTAAGGATTACAAAATTGGCTTATTTATGAAATTGAAAAATAATCTTTTCTTAAAATGTACAAGAGGTGGGCATAGTTACAGTGTTGTGTAATTTTAAAACATCCTCTACAAAGTATGTGAGAGAATAATGCATAAAATGTGGTGAAATGCAGCAATATGTTTTAGAGTATTTTAAAGTACCTGAAGCAACCAACTTATCAGGAGGTTCAAAGTCTAAAAATGCAATTGGTTTTTCAGATCTGATAATCTTTCCCAACACTAAGGGGGGGAGGTGCATGTAGAAAGAAACTTTTTAATTCTTTATTAAAACAAAATTAAAAAGCCATGTCCTGAAACAGTTGCTAGGTTTTACAGCCTAAGCCATTTTTATTCACGAATAAGAAAGCAAAAATACTCATTAGCTGTTGTACTGTTTTTCCAGAAAAGCTTATCAAAGCCCTTCCTGATGCAGATGACATTGCCAAACTTCTGCCTGACTTTGACAAGATTGGAGAGAGCTTCACTTCACTGAAAGGATTTTTTTCTCCTGGTGAGAGCATTTTTCAGCTTAGTTTTAATTTTGAAAACATAAGCTATTACAAGGTGAGGTTACAGATATGTCCTTAGACACTAAAAGAAAGCGGTTCCTGAAAATGCATGCCTTTTCATTGAATATCTCGTCTGAAAGTGTTATGGACACAGGTAAGTGTAATGTATTTTTAAAAGCAAGAATTCTAGTAGCAAGTAGTGAGAACCAAAATGTGAAATTGTATAGAAAACTAGAGTTCTTCTACAACTCCAAACAAAGAGACTGAAAGCTAGGTTGCTTCAGTGAGTCATAAAAGCTGGACTTGTCCAGCTGGAATTTGGGGAAGGTGAGAATGGCACTGGACAGTAACAGTACCACAGCTGTTACGGGAGAAAAGAGTTTGATTATTAAGAATGGTGATTCTTAATGTTGCAAGCATGTGAAATAAGAGATTTGTGACAAAGGTATTCTTTTGGGTTGAGTGGTATTTGTCATCTGGACATAGCTCCAGAAGAACTTGCTTGAAGATTTAGCTTAGGTAGGGGCTGTGTTTCAAAGGAGTAGGTAGGAGTTCTAAATGCTTCACAGAAAGCAGGGGGGTGGTTTTTCGATTCAGTGTGCCTAGGCTTAGTGGTTTTCAGGTTTTGGGAGATATTTAAATAAGACATTTTTGATTGGTGGCCTTCTTAAAACTAAAAAATTATTGATTTCATCATCATGTCTGACTTGCTCTTTAGCACAGCTCAAAACTTCACCCAGCCATTCTTGTATTAGAGTGAAAGATTCTTCCTATTATATACCTTAATAATCACCAAACCATATACATTTGTATTTGTGAAAGATTATATCCGTGAGGTGTCACAGTCGTTGCTCTAAGTGTGTTTGAAAATATTTCCATGTCAGTGTGCATAAGAAGCATATTTTCATTTTCTTAAAATACCGTTAATGGTGGAACTAGTTTATTCATATTATAAACTGAGTGAGCAACTAAGTAGGGATGAAGTTCAACAAAGTGACAAGTAGATTACAATCTCCTATGTATTTTGACTGTTTGAAGTTGTGGTGTTATTGGCTGGTATCGTGAGATGTCACCTTTTATTTGTTATCATACTCACAAGGACATAGTTGACATTTATGGTTGTGTGGTCCTCCAAATGAGACAAAGATCCCTCATCTTTGTTTTGCATTTTGTTTTGTATTTATAATTTTTATTTCCCCTCTTCTGCTGATTTTTCACAGGTTACAATTTGGTTAGTGAAGTCATAGGAGCTTCTGATCTACTTCTGTTGTTAGGTGTGTAAAAGCCCTTTTTACTGCCCTTAACCTGCCTCTTTAAAACAAACTCTTAAAACTATACTAAGAGGAGTGAATATCAATGTAAACACAACTATTTACAGCAATTTAATATTGAACTACAAATACATTCCAATTATTTTAAAAATACTTAGATCCACCCCTGTGAGAATGAATAGATGAATAGTTGATATTTCTCTGCCAGAGTCCTTAGCAGATGCTTTTTATTTCAGGCATTTTCCAGGAGCTTGTTTTGAAAACCTATGTCATTACAGTAGGAAAGACTATCATATTTTTTTTCTTGTTACAATAATACCAATGGAATTTGTATTATACTTTCATGTCTATCAGAAATAATTAATTTTTAAAAAGTTTTCAGAAATTTAGTCATCTAATTGAAGCTGCCTATTCCCTTATGACATAACTAATTTGAGTTACAAACTACTTATAAAATTTTCAGATGAATTTTAAACAATTTCTTTTTCAGTTTCTTATGGTGAACCTTTTTTGCTTGATAGCAACTTCAAAGATTATTGAATTAATAATGCATAGGCATTGAAACTTCAATTTTATATTAGGTGTAGTTTGAGAATTTTTAAGTGCCTTTTGCATGCTACAATGAGTTTCTGTAATTATGTCCTAGGTTCTCCAGGAGAAACAGCATTCAGAGCTACTGACCAGGGATATGACAATGACAAACAGTACAAGAAGGTAATTACTCTCTTGCAAAACTAAAAATATCTGGACAACAGGTAATTTTTTTAAAAGTGCTTCAATAGCTAGTTGTAGATGTTTATTTGAAGCATCTTGAAAATGACTTGAGTATGCACTGCTGGTTTTAATATATACACAGTACAATGATAATAAACATTTTGGTGTAAGGAAAATACAAGGCAGTCATAAAAATCTTTAGGAATTGCATTCTTAAGAAACTTGGTCTGTAGTAAGAATGAAATTTTAGGTATTTTTTTGTGCATTTGCTGTTTTTTCGGGCATGTTCTCAGTGGCATTTGAGCTTATAGTTTATTACTGAAGTTGGTTTAGGCTTTTATGGTTATTTTCAAGTATTTCTGCTTGCAGCCTCATTTCTGTTGACATTTTCACAGTTGTGATTCTTACTTAAGGATCTCTGCCTTAATAAAGAACTTCAACTTAAAGCAGTTTGTGTTTTTACTCTCTTTATTTAGAAAGTGTACATCACATTTTTGTTACTATCTTCTGGAAAAAAATGTTACTGTATTTTGTTAACTAAAAGGTTTAGCATTTTTCTTTGAAGTAAAGAAGGTGAAGTTTAATTTTTTGCTTTTGTGAGTAGTAGATCTCATTTCTATTAAATTCCTAAATTCTAATGTTGTTCATTCTTTAGAAGCTTTTAATTTTTCCTGTGTATATTTAAAAAACTTCTTTAAAAAAATGAAAGGAAAACAATAAGTATCAGGAATTTGTAAATTATTAAATATTTATTTTTGAAACTGAAAACCTAGTGTCTGAACTATAACTGGGGCTTTTACATAAGACACTTCTGAATATGCAGGCATGTATACATTTCTTCTACGTTAGTTCTGCATGGCAATATATAGTGAAACCTGTACAAAGCTCACTTTTTATAATTAGTTTCTTCCCTTTGGAACAGTGATGGATTTCTAAATGAGAAAAAAAATTAGCTTTTTGTTTTGCCTTTGTCAGTAAACTGTCTATTTATTATATGTTGTTTTACTTTCTCTTGAGTGATTGTTTAGCACAGGTTTCACTGTTTAAAACATAAAAAATACTTTACTATTGATTTGTGGGGAAATGGCCATCTTAATTTACTGTCTTTGATAACTAAATTCACTGAGATTTTTACTGAGTACCAGTAATATCACTAATACTTATTCTGGTTTTTCAGATGCAGTGACAACTGCATTTTAATGTTGCCAACAAAACTTTGGCTGTGGTACAGAAAATACCAGCCCATATTAAACCAGTATGATTCATAAAATTTAGTCTGGTGTAGTAATTTTTGGTGCTCCAGTTATATCTGATATGTTACGCTTAGAAAGTGTTGTTTTGCTAATTTATATGATCAATTTTGGTTGTAATATTTCAAACAAGGCACATATGAATAGCTAACATATCATAATCACTTGGTTTATTGGCAAGCAAAATTATTATTTTCTAGACAATAGGTTAGATGGCCTTTTTTCATTCAATGCTTTCCATTGCCAGTCAATACTAGTTAAAGAATTGTGATTGTATGGATGCGTAAAGTGCTGTAGCATGGCATTAAATATGTCTGATGGCTGGTAAGCTGGTTTTCTTTGTGTCCTTGTGAAAAGATAAGTAACTGGTAAAGATCTAGGAATTGCTCATTTGGAGGAATGTTCTGTAGAACAGTTATTGGGCATGGTCTTCAGATGAGTCTCTAAAAACTTCCTGTAGAATGACTGAGAAACTAGTTAGTCTAAAAGATAACTTTGAGAGAGTGAATGTTGTCCCAAACTCTGAATCAGGCTGTACTGCTTCTTGCCAGCTAATGTGGTGTTTATCTCATAATCTCTCATTTAATACAAAAGGTACAACTTTTTGAAAAGAAAACGAAATTAAAATTACTGGAGTGTTCAGATAAGTAATTTAAATAAATGGAGTTTAAATCTGTTTCTACTGGGATTAAGTAAGAAATTTTGTTCTTGGAGAAAGAGGAGAGAAGAGAGTTTTAAAAGCTATAGAGTAGTAAAATATTTTATTGTATTGTATGTGTGGGACTAGCTCAGGCTTGCACTTGATATGGCAGTGTTACCTTCTTAGAAAATTATCTTGCACAATTGTCTGTCTCTAAAAAATTTCCTAAAGAGTTTCAGCTTCCTGTTAAAGCAAGTAAATTCCAAAGCTTAGCCCAAATTCTAAAGAAAATTTATAGTGGTTATAGCTGTGATGAAGTGGGTGTGAAAAATGTGACTCTAGTATTGATTTGGGGATTAGAAGCCAGATAAATAATTCAAAACCAACCATACAGTCCTTTCTCTGCCTTTGGTATTTTGAGAAAATCTCATGCCTTGAAGAACCTGATGCACTGTTGAGGAATTAGCAGTGTGTAGACTGCCCTGTTCAGCCAACACAGGGTCACCTTCAGTTGGTGTAAGAGGCGGCACAGTAACTCTACAGCTACAGCTGGAGAGTGAAAAGGAGGCTTTAGTAAGGAATATCGCTTAACTCTGATCTTCTCCCCCCCCCCCCCCCCGCAACATTCTAGTTTGTTTCGTTCTTTCTTGCAAGTTACGCAATAAAGTTTCCATAATTATCTCTTTTCTATTCATAGCACCATTATATTCCCAACTTAATTCCCAGTTTCATGTTATAGGTACTCTGGATAAAAATGTGACATTTATTCAAATTCTTAGAAATGGATCTCGTTACCTTCCTCATAGTTTCCACCCCTTTAAATCCCTCAGCATTACTTTTCCTGCAAGGACTTACTGTGGCTCAGCTTTTCTCATGAACAATCGCACTGAAGTCAGGGAGAAATAGTGGAAAGAGTCAAGACACGCGAAAAGACAGGGCTTTGGTTGCTCCTGCAAATGAGACACAAATACTTTAGTCATGAGGAACTTTAAATATGCTGTACTTCAGTTGAGTATGATTAACTTTTAATGTAAAATTTTTGTATTTTTTTTAAATCATATGGAGTAACAATGTCAGCACTTGTTTTGCCTGTTTTTATTTATTGTGCACTCAGAATCTCATGATGACTTTGCAGGGTTTGTTCCACTGTGTTTGTCAACTAGTGTTATTCCCCTTTACATTGTTTCTTTGATAATGAAAATAATATAATGATTGTAAACAACCTGTTGAAATCCCATTAATTGATCAATGTGGATTATTATTTTCTCCTAGATAAAATTATTTAAAATAAATACAGTTTTACACTGGAATGTTTGACTTTTTTGCGGGGGGAAACAGTGGTAATGTCCAATGACAGAGAGATGTAAACATTTTTGTTCATGTCCTGGTTCATACCAGCCTGGGTATTGTGCATATATTTCTGTGCTATTTAAGGTTCTTGATTTTTTTTTTTTCCATTTTTTTTTTAATTCAAACCTATAAAGTAAGAAATAGAAAGTAAAGGAAATAAGATTATTGACTGATACATACAAAGAAAGTGTTATTGAGAAGCCTTTTAAAACACTGTATTTTTTACTTGAATATTTCATTAAATGGGGTAACTGTAGTTGGAAAGGGCTTTTCATACTTTACTGTGGAGTAAAAGTCATATGGATCAGATGTCTTAGAAAGTAATTGCACATTAAATAATTAGATTTGGTGACTTGAAACATTTGTTACAGTTCCTGTTTAAATGCTAAAAGGCCTTCATGGCCAGTTTTGTTCAGTGATTTTTTTCTTGTATTTTCTTGACCCATAGCATAATGTTTAAAAGGACTGTGTCAGGTCGCATTGAGAGTTTCCTTGTTTGCGAAATGGCAAAATATTATTGTTCCTCTAGTACTAAGTGTAGCCTTGAGGCTATCTCTCCTTGCTGCTGTATAGAAATGAAATCTCTTTTTTTGCCTGAGTTCTTGGCACAGCTCTAATGCGTTTCTAGTCTGGCAATATAGAAATCCAATAAATCTTAAAGTGGTTCAGTAAAATACAAATGTCAAGATTTTTCTATCCTTGAAATGTTATACAAATCACTATTTAACAAATGTTTATATTTGGTCATTTGATTGTCTCTCTTCTTTTATCCATTCTCCTCTGTGTTGTTTATCCTTATGTGTACATGCCTGTGTGTGTATTTCATGCAACAAATGTATAACTTGATGATAGATGTCCTGAATTATTACACCAAAGTTCTATTTCAGGGTTTGTTCTGATTTCTGAAGTGCATTTTTGAAACCTTTCATTTCACTGAATGTTTTCTTAGAAGAAGATGTAATATTTTTTAAAGAGCTTTATTTAAATAGTTTGTTAATACTTTTGTCTACGTTCTCTGAAATAAATTGTACATAAAGTTCCAGTAGATGCTGGCATAGTATCTCTAAGCCAATTTTGAAAGACAGATTACCATTTCAAGAATATTTGGCGTGGAGGGAGGCGAGAAGAAAACTAAGCTTTGTGGAAATGTTGAATAAGTAAAGGAATAAACACCAAGTTGCAAGGATTTTGAAGTGATCAGGAAGGATTATGACAGCATGAATTTAAACCACAGCGTGTTACAGGAGTGGAGAGGGAGCTTTTTCTATCTTTATGTTCTAGAAACTATTTTGCTTCTCCTAGTTTGAGAAAGTTAAGTAGCAGGCAAAATCATCTTTCTATAAACTGTCTGTGTTGCTGGGAATAAGAACAAAATGAGAATTTTTACATTACTGACAAAGTTGAGCCGATTAGCTGTTGCGCACAACTTTGTGTACACTATCCAAAACACTCTGAATACATGCATGGTTAAGTTGTAAAAAATTGCTGATACTTGAGAACTTCTGGTATGAATAATTGAAATGAAATCCTCAAACCTTTGAGAATATTTTAAAGCCAAGATAGTTGAATTTTTTTCAGATTTAGATTCTTAGTTAAAGTTGAATATAATTATAAAATGTAGCTAAATGTTTATTGTTTTGTTCTACCTGGATTTGCAAAAAGCATGGTTTTGCTGGCTATATCCACTACCAGCTAGCTAGCAATAGATGTTGTTAATGAAATTTCACTTTTGTTTGAACTGACCCATTCATACCTGTTTTTCATCTGTCTTTGTTGTGCCCTTTGGTTTAACTTTGTTCTCCTTACACCCCAAATTTTTCCTCTCCTTTTTATTATAAACTCATGGCAGGGCCTGCTTGGTGAACTCATTCTGTTACAACAACAAATCCAGCAGCACGAAGAGGAAGCACGCAGAGCCGCTGGCCAATATAACATGGGCTCTTCCCAGCAGAAGCGAAAGGTGATGGCTTAAGGGACAATATGTACTGTATTCACACTAATCAAATACTTCAGCTTTCTGCATTTGAACTAGGAAAAAACTAACTAATTAAATCAAGGGCCCAAATAATTATTACAGCCAACTTATCTACAGATGTATAGTCCTGTTTCAGTTTAACCAAGTTGCGTTTAAAGCATGGTGTTAAAAGCAGAACAGGTACTTTGTGTCACTTTGAAATTGTATGTTCTCTGCCTCTATAAAAACTGTTATTTAAAGTTCATACATTAAAAATGCATTTAAGGAAAGTATGTGAATAAACGTGAAGTCTGTTTTCTCTACTGTTGCTTGCTTACAGCAGCTCTATCTTGTAAGAGTATGGCTATTTACAGGCAATATATCTCTGGGAACATTTTTTTCCTGCTTTATACTGTTACCAATCTGAAAATGACAGAAGCACCTTAGAAACGGTTTTGCACAGACAATTAAATATTGCTGTTAATAACAGTCTCTACTGTATATTCATCAAAGGTATTCCTTTGTCTATTTTCCCTCTTAAAGCACAGTTTGTACTGATATGCTGTGGTTGTTGAACATCTGCACATCACTTTACTTGCTTAATTTAATCTCTGATCATTTTATTCATTATTATATTGCTGAGATGAATTGGAAATGCTTCCTAAATTGGGATATTTTAGTTGCCTAATCTGTTACAACCTGTAATTTTTAACCGCATTGCGTTGTTGGCTGCTTCTGTGTCCTCAAAAATCTTTCTGATTATCCATATTTTTTAACAGCTTTGGAATTGAGCACTGGATACAGAACTTAATCTTCTGTACAGCTAAAGATAACTCCCACAGAAAGAGGAACACAGGAAATGTGAATTAAACTTTCAGACATAGTTGCATAGCTGCAATTGTCATGCTTCTTAGTCCGTCAACAGAGTAAATCAGTTTGTTCTCTGAAACTAAAGTAGCATTTTAAATTTAAATATTTTACTTTCTTGCCAGATTATTTTTTTATGGTTTAGAGTTACAGTCCCTGGCCACTCTAAACTGTTAATCTTCCTTTAATTTAAAAAAAAAAAAGCTGGTAAAAGGCAATTTTTCTTCATATTCCATTTTTCAAATTTATTTAGTTGGTATTCTCTCCGGATTTAAAATAACACTGATGTATTCTGTCCTTAGTTATGAATCTAGGCATTGTAAAACAAAATATAATGGAAATGCAATTACTTAAGATTATTTTATCTCAAAAGGTGTCCTACAAATGTCCTCATTCATTCCCTTCCAGATGTGTATTTTAGTAGAAGACTAAAGATGTCTTCAGTGGTCTGAATATTCTTTGTCCAGTTACCCTTTTTTAATAAAGGGAACTCCTTCAGCCTCTGTCAGATTGTATACAGTTTATTGAGAGAGTTGAAGTATGGAATAGTATCTTGAAGTTTATAATAAGGTATATGAAGATGTAAAAAAAAAACGGAAAGGCAATACAATATTAGATATATAAAAATGTATCAGCCTAGTAAACACAATCAGGAAAAAAAACATTAGCTTGATATTACATTTGTTTCTGATTGAAATTCTACCTTGTCTCCATACTTTCTTGCAACTAATTCTGCAATTCCCAAGCTGTGCAATAGCTGTGAGGGCTGTCTTTGTAATTGTTATCCTGACCTCAAAGGCAGGTACTCTGTGTCTTCTGAGTGTTGAAAGTCTAACTGTCCTTGCATATAAGAAGTTTTAATTTAGCATTCAAGTGTGCTGTGTGGCATACATGCCTAATGACAAGGCACATGTTTTTGTCACACTAATCTTTTTGCTTGAAATAAATTGAAAGAGATGGTAAACTATTTTCTTTAATATCTTGATATGAGGATATAACTTAAAGATTCAAATCATTGATCCAAATTCTCCTTTGGAAGAAGAAATTGTTACTGTCATTGAAATAAGTCATTGCATGCCCTTTTGACAGGGCATAAACTAACCTTGTTTATATTTTAACTTAGTTGGCTTGCTTGCCTGTCTACTGGAGAACATGATCATTTAATTTCCATTCTTGGAATTTCTGTTGCCCAATTTACTTGCACATTTTCCATTTTAATGTAATTACTCAATATTAAATCTACTTCAGTTGTAAATTGAATAGTAGTAAGAACTGTCTCACAATCAGGAGAGGGTATTAAAAATAATGTGATTGTTTCCTGTTGATTTTTTTTTTTGTCAGCCTTCTGATAAATATTTAGCAGTATAATCAATTGGTCTTGTATAGCTGCACTGTGCATGGCTGCTTCTTATATGCATTTTGTCTGGGCCTTGATATTTTCATTTATATTATTGGAAATCATTGTAGTTCTTTTGTAGATTTATAAATTTATTTGTAGAATTATTTTTAGTCTGGTTAGAGAATACACAAAACAAGTAACTGTGTTTTCAAAGGTACTGAATTTGCAGAGGCACATACTTATTTTATACAATGTGTGACAAAGGTTTCTGGAAAGCAACCGCTGTGCAAAATGAGTATCTCTATAAGAAGGTTCAGGTAGTCTTAGTAAGCAGGTATCTACAACTTTGTGTGCAGGAACCCTTGATTAAAAATGGCCCCACAGTTTTCTTTTCTCAAAACTCTTTAATGGTGGCAATGGGGGAAGAAGGAGGCATCTTGATGTACAAACCATGCTGAAGTGGATTAAACAAATATTGATGTGCCTATATAGAGATATTTTAATAGTTTTTGGGGGTTTTTTTGTGAGTAGAAATCATAGATCATAAATTAGTCATGTGACTCTTAGTTCTTCAGATTGTTATGATAGTTTTAGCTTTTATTGGCACCTTAAAAATTTTTAGCAATATTGTGAATTACGTTTTCAAAATACTGTATGTGCTAACTGCAGCTAAATGTTCAAAGCACACCTGAACCAAGTGCTGAAGCATATACATCATTCTAGAGCTGTTTCTTATTTTTGACATAACTTACCTAATTGTCCTTGTTAGAATTAATTATCTAGTGCTAGATAATTCTTTGCTTCAGATCTTGCAACATGTAGCTGTGTGCAATATTTTTCCTTACTGTGTTTAACTTAAGTATACTGTACATAAAAGACAGTACTCATGTGGTTAGAGGTAATCTGTGTATAAGTACGTACTTCAAAGATGGATCAAGGCCCCAGAAGTGCTTTCGGGAACAGCTTGCTTAAGAGCGGAGAGCGGGGAAAACGTTAACTGCTTTGTAAATCTGCATCGCGTGAAAACACTTTGTTTTACTTTTCTTTCCTTTATTTTCTTGCTTCTTCTGACTCTCTAGGTCATTCTCTTTTGCCCTTCTATTTTTATTTTCCCCTTATGTCTCTGAGGCATTTAAAGTGTGTGTATATGTAAATATTTATTTATATATACACCACCCTGTGGCTGCATGCATCAGGTTGTCTATGTGCTGAACTAACTGTGTTTCTGATGCGCTTTTGCTATCACTGAACTAATTAACAGAAATGAAAAGGAAGTCAATTTACAGCACTTCCTCTTTGCTGTTTATGAATAAGAAAATAATTGGATATAGACAGAAGTGTCAGCTTGGATTGCTTTCTGTAAAGTGCAGGCATGATGCTGTATATTACAGGTTTAATAGCTAAATAATATCAGTCACTATGAATAACTGTGAATGGTTTTCTTGTTAAATCTGTAACAGCCAGTGTGAAATTATAGTAACTAAACTGATTTGTGTCTAAATGACAGCTGTCCTCTGCATGTTAGGTAATATGCTCTTTCTTTTATGAAGCTAACTTGAGTTGTAAATGTCACATGAGCTTTATTTAAGTCTTGAAGCTTTTACCTATATCATTCTTCCAGTAATTGTTTAGATTATAATTTTTTTCTAAATTTAATATTTCATCAACCATTAGATTTTGTTGTTTGTAAATATTTACGTCATATGAATTTGTATTGCACCATTTATGCTTTTGTCTTGCCTTTGTGTTATTCAAAAGGGATTGTTTTGAACAAGTGTTAATGACATCTTGATGAACCTATTTTAAGAATATTTGACTAAGAATGGCTCTAATTGCCTGATCTTATTACATTTATGCATTGAACTTCAAAATGTTTCGTATTATAATATCCTAATTTTTCCAGGTTTTAATGTAATTTAAATAATTCTAAAATAACCCTTCAAGACTGTCCTGACTAACTACAATTTATGAAGTTTTGCATACATGTTTAGGATTATAATTGTGAAAAACACATATGAAATAAGAATCCCCTTGAAGCTTCAGAAATAGTGAATACTCACCTGAAAGTAGTTTCTATAGCAAGCAGGTGTTTTAGTGATTGTATCCCATTAAGATCATGCTAATTCAGGAGATGAACAAACGAGATCCTCGGAGTTTGACCACTAAAATTACATTTAGGGCAGTGGCCAGAAAACTGAGCACCATATAGAGTTTTGCTTTTCCCTGAGCGCACTTTTCTAGTATTAAGTCTTGAAGGGTTAATTTTTGCATTTGCATGTACTGGAATTTAGACTTTTTTTTTTATGTGAATCTCCTGTTGCAGATGGAACTTTCCATCAGCATTAAATCTCAAATGCTGAAGAGTTTTACTTGCTTTAAAATGCACGTAAAGTCAATTTTCTTATGTGGAATGAAGCTTTCAGTTTGTGATTTGGTTACTTGAGGTGTAAACTAAACTAAACAATGTGTTAGTAGACATGATTATTTTTCTTTGTAGGCTTCTGACAAAGAGAAGATTGATCAACTTCAAGAAGAACTTTTGCGCACTCAGGTAACTTTTCTGAGTTACTGATGTCTTAAGTATAGGTTTATGTGCAGCACACTCAGATTTACTAGACAAAAGCACACCTGAAATATAAGACATTTGGCAAAAATGCAGTGATCTTTTCAATCTGAGTTTATCAATACAGAGTTGACTGTGTTGGCACAGACCAAAGGTCAGTCTAGTCTGTTATTTTGCTGACATTGACTGACAGAGTGAAAGAGGGGAGTGTAAGAATAGGGGAAATATGTAATCATACTTTCCCAAAATACCTTCCTTGCCTTTAATGCTCTATATCTTTTATAACTTCAATGCTACTAAATAGATCTGTGATGTCTTGTATGTTTAAATGGCACATTTGTTGCAGAAGGAAAATTAGTTTACTGATTAAGGAGTTACATTTTAATCTCTTAATCTAGGAAACATAATTTCTGCTAAAGTAAAGAAGTTTTTAAGTGCATTTGCTGACCAAATATCAGAGGTCCAAGAGGACCAAGATGGACATCGTATGGGATATGTGGGGTGAGGTGTTCAGATTATAATACACTGACATTCAGGAGAACCAAAGTATCTTTTTGGTTTTCTTCCGTCAAGAAAAATAATTGCAGTTACAATGCTAGAGTTGTATATAAACGATGCAGTGTTCATCAAAATCTGTTTTGTGAAGCAGTAAGCAGTTCTTCCAATGAAAGCTGTTTCTATGATTGGACTATTTGGTATAAAAATTGTTATGGACAGATTGAAAGCTTTTTCTCTGCCCTCTCTTTGGGATTTAAGAGAACTTTTAATCCCTTTAAGAAACTGCAGAGGATGGTGCTGTTCAGAGTGATGTCCTTTTAAAAAAAAAATCAAAAAGTGAAAATTTGAACAATAATGACAGCTGTTGGTAGGATTTCTTAATATACGTTTCTAAAAAACATTGCTTCACAAAACCCAAGCCACTTTCAATTTCTGAATGTCTTCCGTCTAGTTCAGTTATTGTAATTTAATATGGTCAGAGAAAAGATACGCTTTTGCAAGTGAAATCCTGTTTTCAGTATCTCCTCTGTTACTTCTGTTCGAGAAGCCTGCTTCATTAGCTGGCAGAAAAGGAAAAGATCTGCAGAGATCAGCTTTAGGATCACTGCTTTTCAAACTGGGCTTTTTAGAATTGCGTGGCCTAACTTCAGAGGACCTAGGAGTTCAATAACAGACATTTGGAAAGCCCCTTTTTAATATGAATTTCTGTATATAGTGAATGCATACGTGTTACATTGTTTCACTTACGTAAAACCTATACTTAAAACTTGAGAATGTTAAAATAGTAATAAATCTAGTATATTTTATCAAGGGTGCAAGTACATAGGAGCATTCGTTACTTAAGAACAAAGTCACAAAAATAAAACCGTTTTCACATTCTCCGAAATCTGGTCTTGCATTAGTAGCTAATTCAAAAATTCACTGCATCGGCTCACAAGGACCATTTCCAGCCCTTCTAGGGGGTAGCTTTCATAATGCTGGGCAACGCAGTGTGCAGCTGCAGATCTGGATTACAAAGAAATATTTCATCCCATAGGCAGTCCTTGCAGAGCAGGAATCATGATTCCTCAGCTATATGACTTACAGTTCTTTGTTTAGACAGCAGCAGTTTTTCCTCCTAGGTGTGTTGCCTTACAGCAAACTTGTAAGGGTTTCTTATACTATACCTTAATGGGGCTTTTCAGTGCAAATGTGGTCGAAGATGGGACTCCTTCCTGTCTCATGAGTTGACTTGAACTTCATTTCATTCCAACAAGTTTCATTCCAACAAAGTTTTAGTGTCCTTAACTAGCAAGGCAAAACTAGTTATTTTTGAGCTAGACTTTTTTCAGGGTTGATGCATATTAGTCATTACTTTGGTTTGCTTGCTTACTTTTCTTAAGTTAATGTACAATTAATCTTTTGTTCTATCTGTAGGCTTCTAAATTGATTGGCTCTTTGGCTCAGCCAATTTTTGTTTTATATGGGGGTTTGTAACCTCTTTATATATTTGCTAGTCTTGAAAGCATTTATTACCTTTTTTATAACAGCTTGAAATCTGATTTGTTCTTAAAAGTACACTCAGGCCAAATACATTTCCATGTCATAGAAAACAGTTTTCAGAGTACGTATCAAAACTATATTCATGTCTCATCTTCAGAGGACTATCATAATCTCCTTCTAAACAGGACTGAGCTGGTACAGTTGTTTCTTGAACTGAGGTTGTGTACTGGAGAAAGGGTCTAAACTAGACTTGCAAATTCACATTTAAGCCCAGTGATCTTTTTGATTGAATAGCCAGTTCCCACTGATGTTAATTTCTGTCTGACTGCATATGTGTAGCTCCTTTGCAAATGATGTTCATTTAAGATACTTAAAGATTGATTTATGTATTCACAAGTTTGAACATTGTGGTCGTCTTAAATTTTTTGAAGTAAAGATGTGTTGTGGGGGAAAAAAAAAATTCTAACAGTCTTCTCTCGATGGCCTTGTATTTTAATAAACTGTAGTGATTACAAAGGTTTCTATATTTTTGAAAAAGTTGCCTGAAGGATAAAGTATTTTTGATAGGTAAAATTTTGCTGATATGAGTACTATTTCCGTAATGTCAAGAGTATATTTGTACCACTGTTTTGTAGCTCAAATACCAAAGAATGCTTGAGCGATTAGAGAAGGAGAACAAAGAATTAAGAAAATTGGTACTGCAAAGAGATGACAAGGGAATTCATCAGAGGAAGTTAAAGGTACTTATGTGTTACAAATCAGCATAGAAATATAATTATGCCATATTTTCCATGATGCTATTCTAAATTGTATTTGTTAATTCATAGATTAACTTTTAACATTTGTTACATCTCTGCTAATTTTTTGACATGTTAAGGCTTTTATACATCTCTCTCTTGTTTTTTTTAACTATATAACTTTAGAAAAGGGCTTCAGTTGAAGAGCCCAAATGGGTTACCAGGTCTAACTAAATGACTTAAGTGGGAAATGTGGATTGGGTTTTTTGATGTAGCTTCACTGTATTTGCTAATAAATATGCTTACAACTCTTCTTACACACAGTCTGATACTCTTGTGCTTTGTCATGGGTCTTACTGAGTTTGGTAGGAATATAGTTATGGGATCAGGAAACATCTTTTGATGGTCCTATATAAATCCACAGAGGTTGAACTAAGTATGCTTTTGCTTTTGTCTGCCAACATCCTGAGCATTCTAAAAACGGACATTTTCTGCCTCTCTCTCCATCACTTGCTGACCAGTATGGATCTTCCTCTTTCCTCTGGGCACTGGAAGATAAGGAGTTCTTATTTTTACACAATGAGGTTGATGGTTCTATACCCTTTTAATGTTTACTGTTCATCAAGCTGAAAATATAAGTCTAGATGTTTAATGGAAGAAACTTAATTCAGCTTCCTAACTTAGAAACTGAAGTCTGAGCGCTGTTCTCCTTTGCTGTATGTAAGAGCTCTCATTTCGCTCTTTCAGCAAGATGCATCTGCAGCTGTAGTATTTTCATCCACAGAAGGCAACGGATGACTTTACTTGGTATTGTGCTTCATAAAACAGATATGTGTGCTGCAGTATAGATAGTTTAGGTTTCAAACCATCAGGGGAGAATAAACATGTGATGAGGTTACAGAATATACAGATGAAGTAGTCTGAAACCAATCTTTGTTCTGTTAATTGGCTGTGTTTTCTCTCTGTACTTTTTTTTTGTAGAAATCCTTGATTGATATGTATTCTGAAGTACTTGACATCCTGTCTGATTATGATGCCAGTTATAACACTCAAGATCACCTACCTCGAGTAAGCAGATAAAGAATTCAAGGCTTTTTACTGAAACACCAGTCTTATAATTGAATAGAACATATAATTATATTCCAGAATAATCCAAAGCTAGGGCTAGGCTATTTTCTTGTAACTCCAGGGTTTTTGCTTAAGACATGTTCTCCATTTTCAATGCAATGAGAATTTTGAGAATAATCAATGTAACTTTAAGTCTGCCTTGGCTCATAGATAAAACCATATCTAGATACAGATATTGCTGCTGTGCTCAGCCTTTCATTTTAAATGGTTTCAGTGAGAGCACCTCAGCCTTCTCAGCAGTGTAAAATGACTATTGTTTCCCGGTGTGTACCAGCGGAGCTGAGAAAGTAAGATGCCTCAGCTAACTCTCCACAGTAGTGCTGCTGTTGGAGGGGGGAGCATGAGAAGGGGTTTCACTAGCCTGACTGCTGGTGTTGGGGAGAGCCAGGTGTGCTTCCTGCTTGCACAACCACCTGTAGTACTGGTGACTTCTGTAGGAAGCCAGTAAGATGGGCAAGTGCCAGTAACTACATCAGAATTCAGCCTTCTCCAGGCAGAAGCAGCATCTACCAGATGAGTAGTCTTCAGTGTTTTGCCTGCTGCAAGGATTTTGTACAAGGAGAGAAGAACTGCCTGCCACAAGAACAGCAAGCCCTTCCTCTCTTCGTTAGGTGGCCTGGCAGGTTAGGCCTGTAGGGTGCTTGGTGGACTGTGCTGTCTTAAGCGCAAGTCAATTTTTTTGCATGACTAGAAGTTAGCATTTATTCAAGGATTCCATATCTAAACCAATGCATTTATTGTCAAACATAATACAGCCAGTGTTGATACAGAGTAACATCTGCTTAGTCAGCTTTTGTCTAAGCTTCCAAAACATCCTGCTGAAAGCCAATAGCTGTTTAAACTTTCACTTAAGGTGGTGGTGGTTGGAGATCAAAGTGCAGGAAAAACCAGTGTGTTGGAGATGATTGCCCAAGCCCGCATATTCCCTCGAGGGTCTGGGGAGATGATGACACGTTCCCCTGTTAAGGTAAGAAACATCATAATCTCTGAATCAGCATTTGCTGTATTGTTCTCCTTCTGATTATGCCATTAATTGAAGTATATGTGAACATTCGTTTATAAAATGGCCTCTAAGGAAGTGAATTGTTGCAGTCTATGCCAAAACTTCTGCAGGCCTATGTATGATCCACATATACTATCAGAGTAGTAGTAGTTCCCACTGCAAGTAGTCCTGTGCTAAATAAGCTTTACATACAGCTGTATGTCTGCAGTGTGAAGTATATGTATGCTATGTACTTCTCATGTTTCTCTGTGTTAGATTTACCATATTTTCTCATATAAGGCTTTTACCATTTAGGTAACTCTTAGTGAAGGTCCCCACCATGTGGCTTTATTCAAAGACAGCTCTCGGGAGTTTGATCTGACCAAGGAAGAGGATGTAAGTATAAAGTGACTGGAAGTTAATGTGACTTTTATTAATTCTCTGAAAAATTTTGTGTCTTTGTAGGCTGTTAGCCTCTGTTTAATTAGAGTGAAACATATTTAGTGGGGCAAGGCATTGTATTAGTTATTAAATTATCTCTTAGTATGGTTTTTGGCTGGCAACTGAAGTGGGTAAAATGTAGGAGGAGCTCTTGTGCCAAGACGTTTTTTGGAGTATGCAGGGGTCTGCAGGTAATCTGTTGTTTAGCGCCCCATTTACTGGGCTTAGTTATTCAACATGCGTTTGAGACAGTATTTATAAACAGAGATCTTAATCCCTAAGTCAACTTTTTTACTTATGTTAGTGATTTTTCTTCTAGCGTGATTATAAGGAGTTTGATATTGTGCTTTTCTCAAAACAGCTTGCAGCTTTGAGAAATGAAATAGAAATCAGAATGAGAAATAGTGTGAAGGAAGGATGCACTGTTAGCACTGAGGTAAGACTTGTCTAATATTTAATGGCAAATATCTGTATGTGTGTATCTTTTGTAGGTATTCTTCAAATAGGAGACTGTATAGTGCAAAATATTGAGTATACACAAACTGGATTCACCACAAAGTGTATTTGGACTGTTAAAATCAGTTTTATACCACAATTACATGCACATAAGATTGGACTTCCTATTTAAAATTACAGGCCGTTGCTGATTTAAAGCCTATGTGTGTGTAAATATGTGTTTATATAATTTTATATAGGTGTGTTTGTGTATGTAATTACACACAAAGTGGGTGTGTGTATAAACCTTAAATTTCAATTTTACTTCACAGACCATCTCCTTAAGTGTGAAAGGTCCTGGTTTGCAGAGAATGGTATTGGTTGATTTACCTGGAGTCATTAGTGTAAGTATGCAATAAATAAAAAAAAACCACATCTTTAAGGCATGAAACTGAGGTAGTGTTATTGGTGAGAACATTAGCTGTTGTTTTTCTTTTTTACATCTTTGTTTTCTTTTTTCCTTTAAATATATATCTCCATATGCGTATTAGACTGTGACATCAGGTATGGCTCCAGATACGAAGGAAACTATTTTTAGCATCAGCAAGGCCTACATGCAGAATCCTAATGCCATCATCCTTTGTATTCAAGGTAATAAAAGTCTAGATGATTATCCAACTGGCAGGATTTTTTAATTTTTTTAATTCTGATTCTTATGTGACTCTGGGGACTCTCCTGATTTATAATTTTTTTTTTTTTTCCATTTGTGGTAATTTGTATGGTGTGCAAAACAGCATGCTGTGGAATGTCTATTTATAAATTAAGGCCCTTTGGTATCTGTGGCAAAAAGCAACTTTTTGAGAAGAGTTTTTTTATCATTAAAATAAAATTCAAGATTTCTTCAAAAGTGATTTTGGAGGCAACAGACAATAATAGAGTTTAATATTTTGAGCAAGCTGGTACTTGTTCAAAACTTACACAACTGCAACAAACTAATTTATTTTATGATACTGGGCATAAAGCAAATTTTCACTGTGTATACCTAAAAATTGAATATAGGTGTAATTTTACTGTTTTTCAGTTGTAACATGAAACTTATTTGATGCCTACTATATCTTCAGTACTGCATGTTAGATTACCTTGTCCTGAAAATGTAACTTTGTTTTTGTTTATTTTAGATGGATCAGTGGATGCAGAACGCAGTATTGTCACAGACTTAGTCAGTCAAATGGATCCCCAAGGAAAAAGGACAATTTTTGTGTTGACTAAAGTTGATCTTGCTGAGAAAAATGTGGCTAGCCCAAGCAGGGTGAGCTGAAACTATTTTTCTCATATTGTGATGGCTAAAGTCACATTTGAAAAAATATTTCAGATGCTGTCGGAAATACTGGACCTTACCTACCTGTTCTAGATGTTTTTGAGTGCTTATTTCTGATTCAGTATGACTTTTCTTTTTGGGGGGTGATGGTTGTTTTACTCTCTCTCAGTCTTTGTTTTTAGTGATCAGCTACATGAGTTCAGTCACAGCTTGGCTACAGCTTGCTATAATACTGATTCCTTTCATGCAGGTGACCTGAGCAAGTTCCACTTCCTGAGGAGGCTTTAGGATATTCTGGAATAGGCATTTTCACATTTTGTGTTTTGCTGTGTTGTGCCTTATTTGGTTTATGCCTTTATATATATTTTTTTTTTTTTTTCTTTTAAACATCGGTAGAACTCATTCCCATGACAAATTGCTTCTTATAGTAGTCTATGCATAGGTCCAACTAGGTCTGGCTTTAAAACTGAGCTGAAGAAAAGAATGTCTCTGTGCAAAGTTAACCGTGTTTTTTTAATCCTTTATTTTCATAGATCCAGCAAATAATTGAAGGCAAACTCTTCCCAATGAAAGCTCTGGGTTATTTTGCAGTTGTTACTGGAAAAGGTAAAGAGAACTCTGGCTCTGCTTATTTTCTCCTTGATAGCAGAGAAAGCTGTCTAAATCGAACTGTTGCAGCACTCTCTTCTTTCTGCAGGAAACAGCAGTGAAAGCATTGAATCTATCAAAGAATATGAAGAGGAATTTTTTCAAAATTCAAAGCTGTTGAAGTATGTTGCTATTTATTCCTTGTACTAAAATGAGGCTGTGTTGGTAAATGCTAGCATCAGTTTTTCTTATTGAACTTAAAAAAAGGATTGCAGTGTGGAAACACTATTTGAGATTTAATCTCAAATATTAATCTCAAATTTAAGCAAATTAAGTATCTTGTTGAGGTGACCAAGTTAGCCTGCTCTCCTAATGCTTGCTGTAAGTCAGTGGAGAGAGACAGGCATCTTCAGGCAGCAAGTGATCCCACTGCAGTTCTGAGCCTCTATTCAGAGGTTTCTGTATCTCTCCGTTGGCTCTAGAACAACTAACTTCTCAGCCTATGTCTAGGCACTTGATACAGCAGGGGGAAGTGAATCCAGCCCAAATATCAGTTGTCTTGGTGTGACAACAATGTTGTATTCAAAGGGTTAGCTTGTGTGTTCTGCTGGAAATTCATTGAGCAGAGTTTTGATTTCACAGGCTTGTCTTTCTCAGGAAAGTAAGCTGCATGGTATTTAGGACTGCAGTACCTGCACTGCCACCTCTAGGAAAAAAAATTATTTGTGGTGGGGTTTTTGGTGTTGTTTTTTGTTGGGTTTTTCCCCCTTGCTTTGGTGATTATCTGCATTGAGTATTTTGGAGGAAGAGACTGGAATTTGGGTTAGGTGCAGACTGGCATGTTACTCTGTTATAAAAAGCAAAGCTTTATTCTTGTGAGGAGAAAATGGGGGCCACAAAGCATGGGTGTACATAGAAGAATTTCCTCTGGCTGTCTTTCTTTACAGGACATGTATGCTGAAGGCACACCAGGTAACAACAAAGAACTTAAGTCTTGCTGTGTCAGATTGCTTTTGGAAAATGGTGAGAGAGTCTGTGGAGCAGCAAGCAGATGCTTTTAAAGGTAAACATATTTTCAAAAGTGAAGTAGCAACTGGCTGTTAAACAGTTAGTTCTTCCACATACGCATAACACTGTTTTGCCAGCATGCTTGGGCGATTGTGTTTTATGTGTTTTACATGATCATAATTTGTCGTGAATTGGTAATTGCTGCAGTTAATCTTTATAAAAAACATAAAAAATAATTCATGGTATGAAGGCCCCATTTGCTCTAAAAGCCAAAGGAGTAAATAAGTATGAAGAAAATTCAGGTTTTTTTAATGGGCAAAACACAATTCTTCCACTGGATTCAGATGTTGTTTAAAATGGCTTCCTCTATAAAGATACCATCTGATCAGCCAGGGCAGGACTGATTTGTACAGAGCTGGAAGTTGAATGGCTCTCTTTCCACTACATTTTTTCAATGCATGAATCCTGCGATTTGCATACATAATATCTAAGCATAGACAGCAAAACAATTTGCTCATTTGCACAGTCCCTTGAAGTTCTTGAAGAGTTTGTCATAAGCAAGATTTGCGGCAATTTTAGGAGCTGCTAAACTTTTAAGATAGTCATGAAGTGCATGTAGACAATTAAAAAAATTAAGACCTTGTTTCTGATTTTTGCAGCCACACGTTTCAATCTTGAGACTGAATGGAAGAACAATTATCCCCGGTTGCGAGAGCTTGACAGGGTAAACTACATTACAGCTTTAATTTGTGTGCTACAAAGTGTTGAAGATTAAATGGCATAAACTTTAATCCATAATCTCATTTGCAAAGGTTTCTTAAAGTTAACATAAAGTACTGACATTTTAAAATGTGAGGACAGTGTAAATTATTTTAGGGGAAGGAAATACTGAGCTCTCTGTTTTATGAAATAGTGTGCTTCAAAATTGTGATACTTCAATGCTTAACAAGTCCTTCACTCTTCTAGTATACAGTTAACTGACCTAACTTGGCCACAGGAATAGGTCAGTGTTTCTTTGTGATCATGACAGAATTGGCAAAGAGAAATTACATTCCCTGGTCTTTCAGACAGATAGAGTAATAAAACAATTATGATCCCATTCTCTAATTCTTTTATAGGGATCCTGAATATTCAAATGCTATGCCTGGGCAGAGGCATGCAAGAGATGGGTGGGAAGATGTATGGTAAACCAGGGTAGCTTATGACAGGCACGTACGTTGTCCAGAACCTGACCAGAAGGTACCATTTTAGGCTTAAAGGCTGTAAGAAAAAGATTTTGGTTTTTTACTCTTTGTATGGAAACATGATCAAACTGTACTTAAAATCTTATTTCATATTTTTCCTTTTGCATAGAATGAACTGTTTGAAAAAGCAAAGAATGAGATTCTTGATGAGGTCATAAGTTTGACTCAGGTCACACCAAAGCACTGGTATGGTAATTTTTTCTTTTTTCTTTTTTTCCCCCCTTTTTTTTTTAAATTAACTAGCAGAAGTTTACCTTTAAAATATAAAGAGTTTTAGTAAACAGAATTCTCAAATATAAGTAAGGAACTGTTTTTCTTAGGACAATGTATTGTTATGTCCTTTGTCCCTGTAGAAGTAGTCTATGTTTGTTTATTATTCTGAATCAGCAAATACTTGTATAATCCCTTGACAAAAATTATATTATGTCAGTTTGTGTTTTCTTCTAGTTTTATACAGTATAATGAACAATAGATAGTCCTCAAAAATGAAAAGGAACAGTCATAATACAGATATTTTCAGATGTTCATTTGAAGTATGAATCAGTAATTCCTCTTACCTTGATGTTTGGGGATTATCATTGTGCATATCAAAATAATAGAAATGACCTTGCAAAGAAAGAAGTTTTGTGTGTCTGAATCAGAGATTTGGAAGTTTAAAGATTATGTAATTCCTGGCTGTAAAAAGGGCTGATCTAGATGTTTGAGAACTTCATCCTACGTGTGGATCTCCTTGGTAGCCTCAACCAAGTAGCACCATGCTATGCTGCCCTACTTCTTTGTAAGGCAGACATAGGTGTGAGAGAGCGAGCTTAGTTTAAGTATTTTAACAGTGTAGCATCACTGTATACTAAAGCCACTGTAGATGCAGGCTGAGAGGAGAATAGCCAATGTAAAGGATTACTTTGATGACAGTCTGTACCACAACTGAGAACTGTGAAAAAAAGATTTAATACCTTTGCCTTCAGCGAATTGAACTGTTAATTGGTCATAGATTAAAAACCAAGATAAAATGTCTGACTCTTAATGACATTAGAATAATTCTGGGCATGTGGATGTATTCAAAGTGTTGCAGGCAGTGTATGAGTCTGAAGTTATGTTCTAGTCCAAATGTAACGCAGCTTTGCCATTGTGGTGTTTGCTGCTGTTTGCTCTGTAGTAGACACTGAAGTACCCTGGCCCATGTCTAGTCTGCTTCATTTTATGTTGTGGAGCAGGTGGGTGCATAACATGAATGTTTCTGTGCATTTCTTTTGCAAGTTAAGATACAGTGGTGATTCTAGTTTTAGAACACTTAACGAGCTATGAAGTAGAGCGGGAAACCGAAGTCATGAAAAAATGCTTCTGTTAGCCATTACATGCAGCCTAAAACCAGCAGGGTATTTGATGAATGCAAATGTTTCTATCCTGTTTAAAATTTCCATTCCTTCCAATTAAGTTTGACTGAATTAAGCAAAGCAAAAGTGTAATTTTTATTGACACATCAATAAAGAAGGAATGAGATTGCATTTGTTCTTAATTGGAGGACTGCCCTTCTCCTACAGTGCATTTGTAAGTGGCAAAATCCATAACAGATGATTTCCAGCACACCCTGTAAGTGAAATTAATTTGCCACATCTCCAGTTCTTTTAATGGTGATCAAGAATGATCAGTAATTTGTCCTTCTTTGAACGCTAGCCAAATCATCGTATTTTGAACAAAGCTTTTTAAGGAAAACATTTTTTTACTGGTTGCAGTATTAATTTTTATTTATAGTGAATTATTTCAACATTTAAATGCTTGAGTTCCTTTTAATTTTGTATAAATACTTTTACTATCCTAAATATGCCAAAGATCTGTTCCAACAGTAGAAAAACTAGTGGCTTTGATCCCCATTTATACTGGTATATCAGACGGACAGCTTCAAAATTTTTAAATCTCAAAGAAGGATGCTTTAAACACAAAAGAGAAATTTTCAATTATGCCATTTTTGAAACAGGGGGAGGAGTGATATTTATGAGAAGTTCTTCAGTTTTTGTCCACAGATGGCTTAGTTAGAGTAGGGGCATTATTAGGGATGAGGCTTGTGTCCTGAACTTCAGCCCACTTGGAGGAAAAGGGTTTGAGTGAATCCAATAGTCTTGTACCACCAAAAAAAGGCAGTCTTTATTCTTTGGCTCTTAGTTCTCACCACTCTGCCAAATCTGGCTTTCATATGACCTGTTGGTAAGCTGATTGAGCATTTGAGCTAGCATAAAATTAACCCGCAAGAAACCCACAACCTGTACTGGAGAACTGTGGCAGGAGCAGAAGGAGCATGACTGCCTCTGTGAGTACCGGCTGCATGTTACGCTGGCTCAGCTGAGTTGTCTTGCTGCAGCTGCAAAGTTTCCTGAGTAAGTTTATTGTCATTTAAAAAGGTTAAAGTTAGATTGTTTCCATTGTTACTTCTTGAAACACATCATAAATAGGAAAGTGGTGCTTAGTTTTATAGTGATGTGAGGCATGTTTATAAATGAATGTCAGTACACATTTTGGTAAAAGGTTGGACTTCTCAACTTGCTTCATTGATTGTTCACAGATTTGATAAACAATGAAAATCCCAGATGGAAAACTACAGCATGTTCCAACAAACAAATCAGAATACTACAGAAACAAATCCCACATGCTTTTTTGAGAGTGTGGACTTTTTAGTCAAATAATTTCAATACTTTACAGTCTGCCCCCTTGTCGTTCCTCCATCTGCCATGCATATGCACACACAGCTCTGCATGGTTATACTGGTATAATTAAAGACTGCAAGGAACTGTTGTGTTGTGTAGTGCCAGTGGCAGCCATAAGATTTGTAGAGGCCAACTTCTGAAGCTGTCTTTGCTGAAAACATTGTGTATTTGTGTCCTTAGATCCAAGCGGATTTTGGTTGAAGTTGTGTCTTGATGTTAAGGAGTGTTTCCTGTGTGCTGTAGTATTGTTTTCTCAGTGTTTCTAACAGTTGAATGCATACTTGTTAGACACTTTTGTATTGGAAACCATCATATGTGTTACAACTTTCTATTTAGGGAGGAGATTCTTCAGAAAACTTTATGGGAGAGGGTATCTACTCATGTGATTGAGAATATCTACCTTCCAGCAGCACAGACTATGAACTCAGGGACATTTAACACCACTGTGGACATCAAACTGAAGCAGTGGACAGACAAGCAACTGCCTAATAAAGCAGTAGAGGTGAGAATTTAGTTATTTTAAAAAAAAAAAAATTAAAAAAATGTGTGCAAAGCCTCTTCAAATGAAAGCATAGCTCCAGAGAAATAAGATGGTGGTTTGAAGGGCTGACTGCAGTTCTTCTAACCAGCTTACATGTCAGAAAAGGCTAGCAAGATCTTGATGTTGAGAAGCATATACGGCAGGAACTTTGTATTTTGCTCTTCTGGTGAATTTTCCCTATTAAAGACCAGAAAAAATCCTTCAAGCTAGGTGTGTTCATATTTAATAGATTTATGCAAGTTTAACAGAATTCTACTTGCTACAACATAGCGAAGCAAAGTTTAGTGTTGGCTTTATTAGGAATGGATAAGGCAGCCAAGGAAGAGTCCATTAGTTACTCTTATGTTTGTACGTTGTTTTCAGAAAGTATGCAAATTTTCATACTTGCAAGAGTTGTCATAAATATTCCTTTACCAGCTGGTGCATGGTATAATGGTCCGTTTCAGTAGGTGTTGTTCGCTAACTTTCTAGGTGGCATGGGAGACCTTGCAAGAAGAATTTTCCCGTTTCATGACAGAACAAAAAGGAAAAGAACATGATGATATCTTTGATAAACTGAAACAAGCTGTCAAAGAAGAAAGTATTAAACGACATAAATGGAATGAGAGAGCGGAGGATAGCCTGGTACAATGTAGTGGGTTTTTTTGCATTGTTGACTAAGTGCTGTTGAAATCTTTTTACTGAAGTTGTATATTCAGTATTTTTGCATTCTTTTAACGCGATCATAAAATGATAGGGAGATGTGTCCATCTCTCCTTTTCTATGTAATGTTTTAATTCAGTGTTTCTTATTTTATTATTACCTTTTGTTAATTATTTCCCTAAATAACATCTAATAAAATTGTTTTGGTTGGTTCAGGAAAAAGTCCTCCATAATCCACTGGCTGCCCAAGGACAGCCTTGTGAGACTTGTTTAGCAGCAGCTCATTTGTTCTGTTAAGTGTAGCCACATAAAATAATAACATTTCATTGCCATCTTTATAGATTCTGTAATCCGGCAGGATTTTATACTGTTTGCTGCGTTTTTTTACATAATTCATGCTAAGGCTATAGAAGAGAGTCAAATTAAAGGCACAAGAAAATATTTTTGGCAATGCTTTGAAAATGCACCTCTTGAATAAATCCTGTGTGCCCAGTAAATGCTGTTTATATAGACACCAGAAAATGAAAATAATGTGAGAAATCTTTTTTTTTACTAAATCCCGAATAAATGATTTATTGTATGCTAAAACTATGTTCTGTATCACAGCGAGTGATCCAGCACAATGCCTTAGAAGATCGGTCAATATCTGATAAACAGCAGTGGGATGCAGCTATTCATTTTATGGAAGAGACTCTCCAAAGTCGTCTCAAAGACAGTGAGTTGTGTGATGTATTCCACTCTTGTGTGCTTTTTAATCTGGGCCAATTTCCATATCTAGTTCATTTCACTGTAGTGCAAGCTTTTCTATCAGCACAACTGAGACAGTGGTGACAGTTTAAGATGGTACCAATACTGATAGAAATGTTTAGCAAAATACAGCCTCAAAAGCTAGTGCTCTTGCTCTTGCAGTGAGGCAACAGAAAGATAAGTAATAGAGATCTGTAGAGTCAAAAAATGGTACAGACACAGAGGTAGAAGAATAGGATATGTTCAGGGAAAGTAGTTGGTCCATTTATGGTTATCAAGCATAATTAATTTTGATGCAAGTTCCAAGAAGGTAAGATTTTTAAATGCCTGACTTGGAACCTAGAGGGTTGTCTCAGTGGATGGATGCTATGTTTTTTTATATACTTCCTTGAAGTATCTACCGGTTGGCAGTCATTTTTAAATTTTAGTAAAAGGCATCAACTGTTGCTTTAAGTAAAAGACATCTAACTCGACTCAGTATGGCATATCTTATGTTCTTAGGCATAAAATGTCCCTTCTTGGTTTTATACCTAATTTTAGAACTATAAATTTGGCTGATTACATATGTTTTGAGTGACACTTAACATCATGTTTCCTTTTTTAGCTGAATCTGTTATTGAGGATATGGTGGGTCCAGACTGGAAAAAAAGGTGGTTATACTGGATAGGCCGCACCAAAGAACAGGTAAAAGGAAAAAAAATTGTAAATAATTTGTAGTTCGCTATCTTTAGAAAACTTTTATTATTACTCAGTAAATTTTCAAAAATAGCAACCCTCTTCACATGATTTAGATGATTGCAAAAAAAAAAAAAATCTTTTAAATACTTTACTTTTACCGTTCATTGTTTTAAATATTACACCACAGAGAATTCCATATACTTTTTTCATATTGCAGATACATAATGGTTTGTAAACTGTATTCCATTCTTCAGTTGAATTACATCTTTACTATTATGCCATTGACCTCAATATTAAAGTTCTTCCAGGAAAAAGAAATTGATGAAAACAGGGTGGAAACTGGGCTATTCTCTTCTATACTTTCCAAGCATACCTTTTAAGCAGAAGTCACGTGCAGTTTCCTATCATGCTCCATTTGGATTTAATTAGTATGTGATAGCATTATCTTAGCATTCTAGTCACAGTTGTATCTTCTGATTGACCGTTTTCATCATAACCTCTCTTCTCATTTGCTCATAGCTTTTGGAAATTTCTTTTGAATTTACATAGCACCTACCATTCAATGCCCAGAGATGATGGACTTTCTATGTCACTTTTTCTAGATATTTCTCATACAGAATCATACTTTAAAGAAGTAAGTAGAGTTTAAAAGAATACAGTAGAAAGTAATTGTTTCAGAGGAGGGAGTTGTACAGTCAACTGTATGCAGCCAGGTATGGGAGAACGATAGTGACTTCAAAGTATCTTACTTGAATTTAATGAACAGCAACTTAAAGGTATGAATCCATGGAGAGTTCTTGCTAGCTGTTAGGCAAAAATTACAGTTCTTATCAGTGTCACAGGTGATATGTGAACGTGAACCCCGCTAGCAGATGTTCATGGAGGGGAAAGGAGGCTAACACCTATGATTATTTTTTTTTTTCCACCCTACTCTTCCTCTTCAGCATTTCTGTGCATCATGAAAAAAAAATATATGAAAAATTGACAGGGAATTATCCATTTAAAAATACTATATTTGAGATGTCTTTGCACAAATACCCTTTTGAGTCACTTAAATATAATAGTTAATAGTGTCACAAGTATTTTCTGTTTTGGATTATTAAGCAGGTAGACTGTTTATTGAGGAGGTGCTGATGATCTCTGAGTCTATAATAATTAATTTTAATTTTTCTTATCCTAGAATATTCGTAATGAAACAAAAAATGAACTTGAGAAATTAATCAAATGCAATGAAGAACATGCAGCTTATCTAGCAAATGATGAAGTGACGACTGTAAGAAAGAATCTTGAAGCAAGAGGAATAACAGTGGACCCATGTCTGGTAAGATGCAGAATTGTAACAAAACATATGGAGGTCCCCTGTGAACATTTGAATGTTCTTTCTAGATAGCATACAAAAGACTCCATCTAAATACTGAATTTGTAATCCAGATGTTTCCAGATGAATTACTAAATGACTGCTTGCACGCAATTCACACAGTTCTGTTGGCTGTCAGACAAATACAGTATAAAACTTTGGAATCTGTCAGTTTAGACTGAAATCAGAATCTGCTGAGCAGATTTGCTTGCCTGCATTATGACAAGACTTGTTTAAAATTGTTCAGATGTTATATAGCGGAATCAAGGCCTTTGTAAGCAAGGTACAATAAAAACATTGTGCATTCCTAAGCTTTCGGTGTAGTTGTATGTGCAGTTTGAAGTTCATAGGTACATTGAAGAGAGAGGAATTTTGTAAAAATACTTGGAAGAAGGCAGGGTTCTTTAGAGTGCCCTGAGGAAATGTATTGTATGTTTAAAATGTTCTAGAAAATTATTTGTATCGTTGCAGTGTAAGGCTCTTAACCATAATTAGACCTTTTATATAAATAAATGTAAGATTTTAAATAAATGAGAATTCAAACATTAATAAGTAATAGATGTAGATGTGCTTTAACAGTGATTTATTTTCCGCAGTAACTTTGTCTACCTTTTCAACATTAATACATGTACTTATTCAAGGTAGAAGAGTTATTTAAATACCTGCTGCCTCTTTCCTATACAGCACTTACCATAGTTTTTGTAAAGGTCAGAGTAGTGATCCACATCCTGTACATGAGGAGACTGAGTGCAAATTGAGTTTCCTTTCTAGCTAGGCAACTGATTTTCCTAATTTTATGCTATGATTTTTTTGAAGAGCCATATCTATATACATATTTAGTTTTGAAGAACCAGAACACAAATAAGCCTAATCAAGAAAAGTTACAAATGTTTGTTTACATAAGAGCCATTAAATACTTCCCTATGCTTTAATCTGGTTTAACTGATAAATTAATTGGTACCACTCAAAAATGTATTCTCGTTGTTAATGTGAAAATTGCAGCATGCCAAGAGCAGAACAATTTGTCCTGTTTTCTAGTATATAATTTGAATGTATTTTGGCTGCAGACAATATTTTTAAGCATTCAGTTACGTTACGAGCCTGAAAAGAGTAGATTTTTAAATTGACAATCATCTTGTAATGTTTGCCAAATGTAACTAACACATTAATCATATCGCAGTTGCAGACAAATTGCTGAGAAATATTTAAACATGCTACGTGACAGTGGTAGTGGAATTTGGAGTTATATTTTAAAATTAAATGTGATCATTAAACTATGCACGATAATGAGTGTATGTATTTATTTAGTCAAATGTAAGTACTGTTTTCCTAGATTAAAGACACATGGCACCAAATTTATAGAAGATATTTCCTGAAGACCGCTTTGAACCACTGCAATCTATGTCGACGAGGCTTCTATTATTATCAGAGGCATTTTGTGGACTCAGAGGTAAATTGAATAACAGATATACACTGGTGTTTTGCCTTAGTATTTCCATCTCAGTTGAAAAAAAAAAAATCTACAAATACTTTAAACTAGCCTAATCTTTCTTTTATATACTTTACCTTGAAATAGCTGGTGATCTACAATCTCTCTACAATTACCTGAAAGGGGGTTGCAGAGAGGTGGGTGCTGGTCTCTTCTCCCAAGTGACTAGTGACAGGACTAGAGGAAATGGCCTCAAGTTGCACCAGGGGAGGTTCAGGCTGGATATTAGGAAAAAGTTCTTTACTGAGAGAGTAGTGAAACATTGGAATAGGCTGCCCAGGGAGGTGGTAGAGTCACCCTCCCTGGAGGTATTCAAGGAGCGTGTGGTTGTGGCATTGTGGGATGTAGCTTAATGGGCATGGAGCTGTGTGGTGTTGGGTGGGTTGGGTTTTGGTGTGTTGTGGTTTGTTGTTGTTGTGTGGTGTGGTTTGTTTGGGTTTTTTTGGTGGTTTTTTTTTTTTTTTTTGGTTGGACTTGATGATCTTACAGGTCTTTTCCAACCTTAGTGATTCTGTGATTCTGTGACATGGCATTGTGGGACATGGGTTAATGGGCATGGTGGTGGGGTTTTTTTTTTCTTTTTTTTTGGTTGATGATTGGACTTGATGATCTTACAGGTCTTTTCCAACCTTAGTGATTCTGTGATCTTAGATATGTTTTACATGAGGCTTGTAATTGATAAAATGCCATCCTGGTGGTAATTATATAAAATGACCACTAGGTATCAGCCACGACCTGAACATCTGTTACTTATCGTTGTGTATTGAAAATGCATTGTTAAAAGCAATATTGTACAGCTATCGATATCTTGTTGGTATCCATTTCTCCCACTTTGCCACTGATATTTATTTACCTCACTGACACAAAAAATTCAGAAACCATTAAGTAAGAGATTTTTATGGAATAAGTATGATAAGTAGGTGTTTAGAATTAATGTTTGGAACCACATGTGATCAACACAAAAAAACCCCACAAACAACTATGGAGCTTACAAACAGATATTTTAAATGACCTTCCAGTTTTGTAAACCCAAGCTTGCGCAACAAATGAAGGTATGCACAAAGTCGCACAAAGAAAAGAATACACAGGTTTCTTACCATTACATTTTAAATCAAAAAGAAATTACTGGAAAGGTAGAGCTCTTCACTTTCTGTGGAGTTTGCTTTTCTATTTGATGAGAAACAGTGATCCCCATGGAGCCAGAAATCTTTACTACTGCAGAAATACCTTTGCCTGTAAGAGATAAGAGAGAATGAGATCACAGAGTGGAAAACTGCCTCTCCATAACACTTAACCTCCTATTCTTGTTACTGTCTTTTTAAGGTGTCCTAATGTGAAGTTAGTGCTCCCTCCTGCCAACTTTGCAGGTGTAGAAACTGTCTCTTGTGTTGTTAACAAATACAGCCCTTGGCCCAACACTGTCTTCAGAAGCATTTGTCAGACAAGGAGTCACAATATGGGGTTCAGCTATTGTTTATAGCAAACACATTGAAAGACAAGCGTGGTGTTTCAGTAAGCGTTAGGTTATACTCACCAGCCTGCATATAGTGTGTGCAAATTGTTTTTCTGTGATATCCCTTGATACGGCTCTTTCTGTTGAAAATAACATGGGATGCAGGGTATTAAATAGGGCTGACACGGTTCTTGAAGTTTTTTTGGTGTGTTTCCTTGTTACTTAACAGCAGCTATTCTGTGGGATTTTTGTGCAAGATCAGGGTATGTATACGTGAGTTTACAGTTGCAGCTAAAAGTGTCAAGAGATTCTTCTAAGTGTAGGATGTTCACTGGACATCAGAGGACTGACACTACAACTTCACTCATTTCAGCTCGAATGTAATGATATTGTCCTCTTCTGGCGAATACAGCGAATGCTGGCAATTACAGCAAATACGCTGAGGCAGCAGCTTACTAACACTGAAGGTAAGGCTCATGGTGAGTTGAGGTGTTTGAATCAAAAAATTGTTTAGAAATTTTCTGGTATTCCTCTAGCTGTGTGTTCCTTTCATGCTTAGCATGGCTGGCTGATTTTTGTGTCCTGGTTAGGTAATTAAAAGATGTAGAGTAATAGAGTTTGACGTTCTATTTACATTAAATGATTTAGTGTAAATAGAATGTCAAATAATTAAGACACTCTCCAGTTTAAAATATTTTCAGCTTACATGATGCCAATTGTCAGTATCTTTTTCCAAGCAGAAAAAATTTCAATAAATAGTGACTATATTCTTTTGTCTCAGGTCAATCTGGCTGTAGATCTTAATTTTAAAATGTGTGATATAAAAAATCAATTCTAATGGATTTTTTTTAAAGCCATGCAAAATGTGCCATGTAGTATATAGACAAGCTTATACAACAGCAGCTTCCTTATAAAGTATCATTTATGTAGAAATCTGCTGGTGCCATGGTACAACTACTAATAATGATCTTTGATCTGTAAAATAGTTTTCAACCTGCTTCTTGAAGAAGGTGCAAGTAAAAGGTTTGAACCTTGTCATGTGATGCAAGTCACCCTCCATGGAGAAGAAATTGCCCCTGAATGTAGAAAGCTAGGTCCTCTTTCTTCAAACCACCTACCTCATTGGCAACTGCTGGGCTGAAAATCAGGAAGTTTCATTAGGAGGTATTCCCTCTAAGTATGAAGGGCAAGGATATGAGTGTTAAGATGGACATAATACTGCTTTAAGGAGCTTTTGATTCCTCTTGGCTTTGTATATACAGCAACACCCCTCCGTGCGTCATCAGTCCTTCAATACCACACTCTGCTGTTATCATTAACTTCTTTTTCTGTCTTTCACCTTTAATTGACTTGGCTTTGATTCATCTGATGAGGGTGATGTTGATAGTGAAAATGTAACTGTTAAGAAGAAGGCAGCAAGGATGCTTAGAATAAAAGAGTTATTGGACCCTCAGTCTCAAAGAAGAAACTGCTGAATTTAATAGACAGCAAAGCAGTCTACAGATATTGGTATCTCCTCCTAAAAAAGCCATCCAATAATAATTTAATTCAGAGAGAAAATATCCTTTGAAATTTAAACAAATTTCTCAAATAATTTCCTGTCTTAATGGCTCAAACAAGGGACTTACGTGTTCAGAAGTTTGCCTTTTCTCCAACCAGATTAGTTAGTCCGGTAACATATACTACATCTCCCACAGACCTCCGGAAAATTTTGTCCTTAGGTCACTACAGGTGCAGAAGTGTTACCACTCACTTCTTTTTGGTTGGTTTGTTGTTTTGCAGTAAGGCGCTTGGAGAAGAATGTAAAGGAAGTGCTCGAAGATTTTGCTGAGGACAATGAAAAAAAGGTGAAGCTCCTAACTGGGAAGAGGGTCCAGCTTGCAGAGGATCTCAGTAAGTACCTACTCTATAGTGTTTTGGAACTAGCTACTAGCTTGAAATGAAGCAAATTCTGACCACTGACCTTGAGAACATTTAATGCTCTATGGGTTGTTCATGTGCTAGCACTTCATTAATATCACAAATGGAATTTTTCTTAAATATGGTCAGATGTTACTGATTTAAAGGGTAGTATAGTGTGATTAAAACAACATAATTTACACTAGATGTAAATTCACTGATATAAATATATTGCATCAGTATATTGAAAAATGTACTTAAAACAGAGTAATATTGTAAAGGGAAGTTCTTGTTTTTCTAGTACAACATGGTTAATCCATACCTCAGAGACCTGTCTCTGGTTGATTCAGTATGAATCACAGTTGACTGTGTAAGGAGGTTTTGATCCCATCTTTTCTTAATTATTGGGTGAAATACACAGCCTTCCCACAGATAATACTGACTTTTAATACAGATTAGCCAGAAATGCCTGTGACTTACTGGCCAACTCATTTTAGGCCATGTATACAGAAGCAAAACCTGTCAGACATGAAGATCTGATATGTTGTGTTTATTAAGCTGAGATGACCATTATGTTAAGAGATTTAACAAGGAAGAAAACCTAGCAGATTTAACCTTTCAGAAGGATTGCAGTAGTTTAATGCTTTGAGTCACTCAGAAAGTGTTAAGGGTTTTATGGTTAATATAGTAAGATTTTAAACCATGAAAGTTTTTAAGGAGACAGTCCGGGCTGAGGTGATAATCCTGTTGTCTACCTGCACATCCAATAAGGTTTACACTGACTTTTAGCTGATGGGGCTTGCTCTTGCACATATATTGTTGTTTTTTTGGCTCGTTCTGCTATTATTCTGTGAGACTTCCACTTAAACCCCAGCTGAACACCTGGAGCAGTAGGGGAAGAAACCAATGCTGTGCAAAAGGGAAAAGAAAAAAAGCTTGTGATAAACAAATTGCATGTAGATACATAAATATCTGCATCTTGAGGTCACAGGTGACCTTTCTTCTTATACGTTTGTTTTGTGTTTGATGTAGCAGCTAATTTTGTCTTAAAATATGACTTATGGATATTTAATTCAGAATAATGAATGCTGTGGTCAGTGTTTCTTCTTTTATTTAAAATATTAAAAAATGGTTTGCTTACAATAAACTCAAAATCCAAGGACTTATTTTTGATAGTGCTGGTTTGGTTACATTGGAGGTGTTATCTTATTATTGGAAGTATTGTTGTTAAAACCCCAGTCAGTTATAGTATTTGTTATCCTTTCGAAAGTGTTGGTATAACATTTTGGAATTGTGAGTGGGGGTTTTAGTGAATCTAGAGCAAATTGTCTGGATTTTTTTGGCTGATCTCTGAAACAGCTGGTATGACTATATAATTTTTATTATAGGTTCATAATTCTCTCCAAACATCTTGTGTGGCCTTTGAAACCCTGTACCAACCTTCATGTAGCCATTCTTTTAGAATGGGTGGAGTGTGTTTTACAAAATCAGTCTTTTTTCCTTTCTGTATATGTATGTTGAGGTAAAACTAGTGGTAACCTGCATAGTGGGACACAGATATTTAATGAGGAAGTTATCTCCTTTTATTAGTGAGCAGTGCTGCTTGCTTTCTTGCTTTGATGCTGGATATTAATATTTTTCTTGAGCAAATATTGGCATAGAGTGAAACTTGATTTATCCTTAAATATTCTGCGTTTCAAGACAAAGTAAAGGAGCACTAGAAAAAGCATAATGTTTAAGTTCATCTGTCTTTATTTTGCACTGAAATCTACTCGGAATTTTTGCATTGTCAATTTTGCTTCTCACCAGCATTAGGAGTAGCCTCCCATTTCCAAGCAGTAACAGCTGGGGTCGTTATTTTGTAAACTAAGACTAGACCTGTAAGAACAGCCTGCCTGTGTGTTTATCATCTTAGGTATCTGTGTATTAGTGTATATGCTTCAAGTTTGTAGTATGTGTTTCATAAATTACTGTGTAGTTGAAACAACGTTACTGCACTGTGTTTATTTAGATTCAGGAGATCACAGATCCCATACACATCTTTCTAAGGAAATAATTGTTATTCAGTACAAAACAATGTATGATGATATGTTCTGTTTTATTTTGCCTATGGGAAGATTTTAAAACAACCACTGCTTAGCTCTGTAGTCAAATCAGCAATATTCTCCCTACTTTCTGCATGCTTTTATTGCTAAATGGTTGTATTTTTTTTAATGGGAAAATGACATGAAAAAGGGATTTCTTCTTTGCCTTTCCCCTAGTGAACAGAGTGCTTTTTTGTAATGCACGTTTTTTTTATACTCCCAAGACAGACTTTGATAGCGTAGAGCATTGAACTCTCAGGTGGCTGTACAAGTAATTTCCTTCTTACAGCATTTAGTGATAATCAGGACTCTGCTTAAGGAAAGAAAATCCTGACCCCCACAACACACGTTCATAAAGTATTTGTATTTTAATTAGGAATGGAATGCAAGGGATCTTCTGAATCAGGAAGTCCAGTCTCTCTCTGTTCCAGGCAGCTGTGTTTATATAACCCAGCTCATTCACATATCTTGAGCTCCATCTTTAAAGCAGTTAACTTGTTGGGACTCACTATTCATACTGAAAACATGTTCCAGGACATCATTCCTCTAATGGCTACAAATGGTCTTTTAATTTCCAGTCTAAATTTGTAAACACGAGGCTGGGATTCACTTCCTGATTGGAAACTGTACTTGTAAATCTAAATTATTTATATACCTGAGGTTGGGATGCTTCCTCTTGATGCTGATGATAACAGCAAGACTGTGTCACTTCTGTTACATCAGTCTTTTAATGCTGAAGCACTGGAGGTGTTTTATTGTTTTCTCAGGATACTAGTTAATGTCAAACTGTTTCTAACATGGGTGACCCAGTCTCACAATGAGAGCTCGTATAAGACTCAAAACTTATTTGAGCAGGGTTTGTTATCTGTGTTCTACATCCTGGAATGGTATCTTAACCCTGTATATGAATGTTCCTTGATGACCTTTAGGCCTTGAGTCTTGCTGCTTCTCGATGTTTACTTCTCAGGTTTTATTCTAGATATTTTAAAGAGTGTAAACAGATCTTTTGAACGGTTTTTAACAAATTATGTATTTTATAATGTACTGAAGGTTACTTCTTCAAAAAAAAGGCTTTAAATGTAATGTAAATATACTCCTTATCATTAAGTATCATCATGATACTTGTACCAGTGAACAGTTACTAAGTTTCTGGAAATAAAGAAACCCTATGACTAGACAGCACCTGGAAGAAAGGATTGTAAGATACAAAGAGGGGCAGAGCAGAAGATGAATAACTGAATTGGAAAAAGTGACTTTAAAAATGTCCTAAAATGCAATCAATCCATAAGGATACCTGCACTGAAAGAGCCCTGTGGTCAGTGTATCCCACTGTCCTGTCCCTGGCAATGAGCAGGCATGGGTAGTTAGGGAACAGGTTAAGCACACAGTAGTACTTGCCTGGTGTGCTCTCTCAGCATCCAACAATCTGTGGTTCCAACATTTCCTAATCCTGAGGTAAAATCTTTGTGATTAAAAGCCATTCATGGATTATTTTTTTTCCTCCTGTGAATTTCTCTAATTGCTTTTTGAACTCATGTAAACTTTGGCATCTGCAACATCTTGTGGCAATTAGTTCCAGAGTTTAACTACACATTGTGTGAGAAAGTACTTCCTTTTGTTTGTTTTTGAGCCACCTGCCAGTTTCATTTGGTTCTCCTTAGTTCTTGCACTGAAAAACATTCAGTAATCTTTCTCTATTCATTTTTTGTGCCACTCATGACTTCATAAATGTTTATGCTACCCGCATTTGCTCTTCTTTTTCCTGACTTGAAAAGTTCTCTGTGTAGTTGCTCCTTGCATGGACATTGTTTCATAGCTTCAATCAGCCTTGCCGCTCTTCTCCCCTTTTTTAGTCCTACTAAACCCTTTTTGAGATAAAAGAGCAGAACTGCACACAATATTAGAAATGTATCTGCATTATGGATTTATACAGTTGCATTATGCTGCTTTCTGTTTTTTAATCTGGTCTTGTTACAGTAATTCCTTGTAGTCCATTTCCTTTTTTGCCTGTTGCTGAGCAGTGAGCTGATGGCTGCACTGGACTATCTGCTACAACTCCAAGTTCTTTTGTGAGAAGTAACAGCCAGTTCAGAGCCCGTCAGCCTACTCATTTTCCATGCCGTGTTTTTAAACTGTAGGGACAGTTGAGATATATTTATTGTTTTGCTGTGGATGCATAAACAAAAGGAAATTGCTGTCTGTCTCTTACATGTCTAACTGGGTACTTTAGGCATATTCAGCAATTGGTAGGAACCTGTTTTAATGCAGTTGTGTACAACCTCCCTCGCAACTCTGGTGCATTATTCATATCGAAGTTCTCCGCCAAAGTTGTCTGTCAGTTGAACTTACCCAGGTCTTTTACCCTATTTTGGATAGCCTCATCAGCAACAGGAATTGAATTACATTTACTTTCCGGTTGGCATGTGCATCTTGATTGCTGAAGGACAAAATATTTTGTCTTATATTGCACACAACTTACTGATTTAACTAAGCATATAGTAAAATACTATCTTAAATATACCACGTGCTAGGTTCTGTAAGATGTAAAATGGGGTAGAAGGAGCTAAAACTACAATGGTAAATGTTAATTTTTTTAAAAGGAAAATTTCCACTTATAAAAATGCCTTGTGTTATTTTATGGTTGGACTTTATGATCTTACAGGTCTTTTCCAACCTTAGTGATTCTGTGATTCTGTGTGTCAGGACTGCCCTGTTTTCTGTTGCAGGCTTTAAGGCACTGCTTGTGGCTGGAGGGAAAATCTGGTATATAATGGTGGCAAGTCAGTCCCTTCAAATGCCTACAGCTGTGTTATGCACATGCGTGTAGCTGTACACAAAGCTTTTCCACTTTCTCTTTTTTAAATTATTAATTACCCTTTGTTTCTACAATACCTTGGAAGATGGATCAGTCAGTATGTATCTTCTAATTCTATCAGTAATCTTTTATAGTATTTACTAGTTCATACTGTTTTCTCCTGTATTCGTGTTTAACTTTTCTGAAGTGACTGACATTGAACATTCATACAGGCTGCCTCTGAACTTATTGAAAGTTTTTAAATTTTAAATATATTTTAAAATGGGAGGTTTTTCTGCAAAATTTGTTAAAGCAAAACTGCTGGCATCTGCTGAGTTTCAGGATCTTTTTGATGGCAGTGCTAAAGTGGGTTGATTATTTATAAAAGACAATTCTTTGAAGTCACACCTTCCCTAGAACTATATCTTTTTAGTTATGTTTTTCAGTATTGGGTAATACATTTTTTTCTGGAAAAAAAATCAGTACATAGGTGAAATAATTTTATTTCAAGATAAGTAATATCTTTTCTGCTGTTTTATTTTTAACACAAATGATAAAGCAGTAATTTCAGCAGAAATACTCTATAGTTCTATGAAAAATTGATAGCATGTGGATAAATCTTAACTTTCTGTAGACTACTTTTTAACATGGCAATTTTTTTTTAATGTTGAACCCCCAGTGAAGGGCTTCCCAGAACTACCTAATTGTTTCCAGAATTCCACTCTGCTGGACTTGCTCTTTTTATACAACGCGCCAAAGCAAACTTTGTCAATAGTGTGAACTTTGTACAGTAATCAAGTTGCCGTACAGCTTTCCAACACAAGGTGGCAATGAATGGCCTTTATAGGAGGAGTGGGGAGGATGAGCATGCAGCAGAGCTGGTGCCAAGCCTCCTGTCTCTGGTTACTATTTCTTGCTTTCTGATGCATGAGCATGGCTTAGACAGTAGGCATTAGTTTCTTGGATGTTAGGTTTGTTTCCTCTGGGAGGAAGATGCACTTGCCTAGCCTTGTCCCTCTTGTTCTCCACTCACTGTGGTTTTTTGTTTGTTTGTATGACATAATTTATGAAGATTGTAAGGGATGGTCATTTTTTCTCAGTTACACATTTCTCATTAGCAACAGCATGGAAAGTATTAGTTTATTAAGCTTTGTTACTAAAAAAATGTTATGAACTGCATGCTTTAATCACTTTGGAAAGGAAATGGAATCTTCTAGTGTCTTATCCTTATCCTAAACCTAGGCTACATATATTCATATTGCAGTAGCATTTAAAACATGCTAGGTGGTGCACGTGTACATTGAATACGTAAGGTGAATCCTAGCTTCGGGCAGTCAGCAGGAGCTTTGCCATTGACTTCACTAGAGGTGAAATTTCGTAGACCCCAAAGAAATACACATGCTTTATCTTCACTTATTTCTTCTGCTTTATTCCTTTTAAACAGCTAAACTATGAATGTTGCAAAGGCATCTTTTATGTGCACAGGGTAAATGCATATAAGGATAGTACATGCAAAGCATCTTTCCTAGGTCAGCATAGTATTCATTCAATATCCTGTTTCCTCACAAGCTAAAAAAGGAAAAGAAAACCCAGAACTTCACCAAATTATACGTAAAACCATGCGCATTTACACAGGGAGAGTCATTGGCAGGAGGTGGGAAGGGACTTGCAGAATGCCTGTGGAAACTTGATCCTGAAATTACCAGGTATGAATGTGAAGGGGTCAGCCTCCAAGTTGGTTTGTCAGTAATATTGACACCTGGACAGGTGTTGTGGGCTAGCTGAGACTTCATTTTGCACAAAAGCTTTTTGAAACTTTTGAGGAGTGAGCCCTCACATGAAGAAAAGATAGCTTAGGGCCATTTATTTAAATACTGTCATACATTTGTAAGGTATGAAATATAACAGTTTTCAGAACTTAATTATTTTCTTGTAAAGACTAAAACATATGAAAACTAAATAAAACAGTGTTACAGTAAAATACTTTCAAGTTTTATATCTAAAGTCATTGCTTTAAAGTCACTGCATGAAATTCTTAACTTTTTCTCTTGTGTTGAATCCATTAGTGTTGAATGTAAACCTTTTGCAAACTTTGAGCGTGAATGATTTAATATCATATATGAATATAATAAACTTGCCATTTTAATGGAGTTAGAAAGCTAATGTTAGCTAAGGTTGGTACTTCCATATGCAAGTTGCTGACTCAGGATCTGGAATTCCTGTGATGTATTTGGCTAAGCTGAGTGGGCTCTGTCATATCTGTCCTATGTAACAAACTGATTTAAATCCAAGCAGTCTCCTTTTTTGTTATGCATTTATGTAAAGCTGGGGATAAAGTCTGAGAGCAGTACTTTGCAGGTAATGACTTGCTCTGTGGTTACTTGTTTTTTTTCTTTCATTACTGTTAGCTGCAGAATAAAAATATTGTGTGAAACTAATCCTATATTGTGGTCATCACTGTAGCCTAATTAAATTTCAGTCCCTTGAGATGACTGTTGTTGCTGTTTTGATTTGTCATCTGTCCTACATGACATTGTTGATTACGTGTGCTCCTTAAAATCATGCTTTGACTTGGCCTCCTAAAGCCTTTGCTTCCATTTTCTCTTCTGTTATGAGCTTCAACTTTTTTAAAAGGTGACAGTGTTTCACAGGGGGCAAAACTCAGCTGTAGGAGGAAAGATCTCTCAAATAAACAGATCTTAAATAATTTTCCCCTAGAAACCAGAGGCAGACAAAACAGCTCAAAAGGCATTGGTTAGTAGTCCTTAAGTTAATGGTTAAGGTGTTTGTTCACAACAAAGATATTTGAATGTAGAGCCCAGATGTTGCCCCGCTGCTCAAAGACAGACATAAGAAAGAGGAAAGCATCCTAGGAAATCCAAATGGATGAGTAATTTTATTAGAATATGTAGAATTACGGTTATTTTGTGTTCTCATTTCTTCCATGATGCCTAAATACTGGAGTTCTAGAAGCTACATAAGTAAAAATATGATCACTTCATAGTTGCAAGACAATTTACAGAAGTGGAAGCAGTCTTGCTTTGATCCTTTCAGCTGGTCGTAGCAGTGAGGAGCACTCAGTTATAGTCTGATCCCAAGTTGGCAGAAGGTTACATCAGGAGATGTTGTGGCCTTCTAACCAGACAAAAGCAGACTGGCCGCTTCCCTCTGGGAATCACCGAACACATCTCTGACTTCTGATAAGCGTGTGCAGGGTAGCTGCTATCTTTGCAGTCCCCTGCCAGCAGCTTCCCCTAGGACGTTAATATGGTCTGCATCTTATCAGAGCCTGGCTGTCATTTAGAGCACATTCATTTCTGCCAAAATCTCAATCAGTCAAAGTGCTCACATGGGCCATCTGTGTCTAACCAGTTCAAGCTTGTGCTGGTGTAACCGGTGTGCTGGTGGCAGTATGACTCCTGTGTACCCTTTGAGCTCTGTAGAGGTCCTGGTGCTCTGTGGCGCAGGAAGTCAGAGGGCAACATGCTTGGAATCAGCCTGTGTGGTCGTGTCTTCAGTTTCCCCTACCTTTGAACACGAGCAAGTCAACAACAATGCATCCTGTTATTTTTAGTAGATTTGCTAACTTTCTGGTACTCTGTTAGAATGTAAATTAATTGTTTTTGCATGATTATCATGTTTTTAATTCCATGTAGATAATTTATGAAATTAAGCCGAGCAAGTGTGCTTTGACATGAAAGACTGGTTGAACGTTTAAGTTTTGGGGGTTTTTTTCTTCCTCTCTGAGTTTTGGGGCAGCTGCATGAAACTAATGAATTAAAACCAGAAGAATGTGTAGGACGGTCTGTGTCAAAGTGCAGATAAGGTAGTTCCTGCTTTGTGTCATGGTAGAAAGTGCTTTAAAAAGCTGCGTCTTCTCAGAGAGGGAAGCAATCCTCAAGGGAGAACATACATCACTTGTAAACCTCCTGTGATGGAGTGATGGTTTACTTAACTTAAGAATCCCAGATGACCAGAGTCTGTCTGCTGTGATTTCTTAAAGTTATTGATGAAGAGTTAGGCACTGATGTCCAGGTTCTAAAATGGATCCTTACAAAGTTCAGCACATTTGTCACTGACTAAGCGAAGCCTATCACTTAAAGTTGACATTGAAAAATAATGATAAACTGCTACATGAGTAATGACATATTTAATGCCTGTTGATCTTACCCTAGACCCATGTCTCTTGTACTTGAGGGTCATTCTGGTGTTGTCTGCCAAATTTATTTTTTTCCTAAAATTTTCTTAATGATGCAAGGATCAAAACATCTAATTGGATGCTATTTTCTTTTTAGTACTGGTTGCTTAGGAGGGTACCTATTAATCAAAATTTAAATAAATACTTATTATAGAAAGATTACTATTTGTATAAATGCAAATGTTTAAACTGACCAATGTATGTATTTGTTTTGAACTCTCATGGAACTGTGGAGTGTAACATTCACATTCCCAAAGGCTGGAGAAGTCAGTGTCATGTATGTTACACATTGTTAGTGTAGTGGACTCCACTTTGCTTCTAACTTGGAAGTCTATATAAAAACAAAAGGGAAGGAAATATGTTCAGCTAGGAATGATAACAAACTAAGAAAAAATGCTAGAACAACCTGGTTTTTTTCAGGGCATGATGACTTAAGTTTCTGACTATCAAAAATGAAGTTTATTATTATTATAATCTAAAAATTTCTCATCACCATTTCATTTTCTGACATCATATTATAGAGAGACTTTCACGTAAATAGTCCTGATAGCATATTATTTTATTATCTAGCTAACTAATGGGTATGCTTTATTTTGGGTGGAGAACTAACATACACCAGTTATTTCTTATGTTAAAGTCTCTACAGTTTTATAGCCTTAAGGTTACAGTAGCCTTTACATGACTAATTTACCTTTATAGCTGTATATGTCCTTTCTGCATAAGAAAAAGTTAATTATTTTTTTTACACTGGATAAATCACTGGGTAATATTTCTAGTTTGCCTTTGTACTTTTCACTGTTTCCAACCAAAATAATGGGCATCATCATGTTCTGATTCATTCTAGCTTAACAGTTTTGATTTTGACATTAAAACTTTCTGTGTTTGTAAGTCTGATTCAAGATGTGAGTCTGTTCTATGAGGTTGCGTTGTCATTCTGCTACTAAGCTCCTTCTAGCTGTCCAGTAAGCAGCACAGCTAAATCCTGTTGAAAGATTGAGTTATTAGAACAGTTTTTAATTAAAAATGTAAGGTAGAGACAGAGGATTGAAAGGTGCTGAAGTCCTACCTTGCTATTGCAGACACTGTGACTCTTACAAACTTGCAGCTTAATATAGATTAATAATCATTTGTACATTAAGCTAACCTTACTGACAGTATAGAAATGTATACTAGTTTGTGACCTCACATGACGATTTGGTAATATTTAGTTTCGTTTCTGTAGACAAGCAGGGCTGATGGGTAATAGCCCGTAGAAACATATCTTACACAAAGTCAGAAGTCTACATAGTTGTCAGTTTTGCTTGAGCCCTATACTTCAGTTCTCATATGCTCTGTCAGAGAGAGAAAGACTTTGTGCTTGCCAGCCTGAGGGGCCCCGGAGACTGCTCCAAGAAATGGTCAGCTTCTGTGCTGTTCAGCTGAGGAGGGGAGAAATGTATTGCCGAAGCCGTTTCATTAAGCTACAGAGGTCTCGCTTGTGAATCTGGGGCAGCTATAGGTCAAGACGTTGATTGATTAGTAATCTACAATTTCATCAGCACAATGCACAATTCCTTGTTTCTGGTGCTAAAATGCATTATTAGTAATGCTAAAATGCATTATTAGTAATGCTAAAATAATGTTCTAATGCTCAATACCTTGTAAAAATAGCTGAAGTGTTTTCAGACAAGCTCTCTTCTATTGCTGCCTGGTTATCTTTTGTCTGAAATAAAGGTGATGCTGTTTTGTACGGGCAGCTGATAGCTTTGCTCAGATATGATATGCAGGGGATTAATAATTAATAGGATACTAATACTTGCAACAAAAGTTACTTCAGTGATAGCTGTGATTTTATTTTATTTTTTCCCTGTCTAAAATGACTTCTTAAGACTGCGATTTTATTATGTTTCTACAGCAGGCTAAATATACAATCTGGAGGTGATCTTTTCCTGTTTTAGAGGTGGAGTGGCCTACAAAAGGGAAAAGAAAAAAAAATGTACACTATATATATGTCTTTGTAGGAAACAGGCTCCTTGGTGTTTTCTCTTGTTCATGCCATGCAAAAGGAGATTTTTCAACCAGGTCACCAGCAGGCAGTTGTTCATGAACTCATATCCATGAAATTGATATGTTGACTGACCCTTGGAATTTTAATAGTGATATTAAAATAACATGTTTAACGCCTTGTCTTGTTCTAGGATTTAAAATAAATATTTCTGAAAGGACACTGAAATATTATCTTCATCTATTTAATAATGAAAGCATCTCACCTGATGCACTTGCGTAGTTAGAGCATGTCCCCATCCTTCTCATTGTCTTTCTGAAACTGATAACTGGAGTACAGGTATTCTAGATGTTGCTCAGATTAAAATACCTTTTATCTCAGGATGGCAAAGGGATTTAAGGCAAGTAAAAAAGTTGTCAGTAACTCTGAATATAATAGTGGATATCTAGCTGTATATGTCTGAAAGGGGAAGTCTGATTTATAAATGTATTTACAACATTTTTGTATCATAATTATCCCATTCTAGTGAGCATACTTTGAAGTCAGAATTTATAGAAAGAACTCAATTAAACTGGCTGCAAATTCAAATCTCATTGCAATACACCTAAGAAACATTTTGTAACAATAAAGGAAAGCTACTACGATGTAGCATCAGTTAGCGTCTTCATTCAGTCTAACTACTAGTAACTAAAGAGTATGCTAGCTATTTTCTGCAAGCTTGCATTTTAAAGGCTGTATATTTTTAATGATTCATGGATTTACTACATGAACTATTATAAATTCCATTTAAACTTTTCAGGGTTCTGCAGTGCTTTTATTACACTAATGAGCTAATTGTTTAAGAATCATTCACATGATTCATCCTCCTGCTCAGCCTTTTTTAAAAAACTTTTAGCTGCTGAAACTCTCTTGACAAACCAATATTTATAGCAGTTTGACAGCAGGATGAGGAACAGCGTTTGTCTTTGTAACAGCTTAAAGAAAAGGCCTTTCCAGCACCCAGCCATGCAGTTACAATCTTGACCTCTTTCTTATGCTGGGAACATATATACAGCAGACAAGCAGCACCTCCCATGTGTTTTCTTGACCCTTTGACTGTCCATTCACTTCCCATCTGTTTTGCAGCCTTAAAGGAACAGAGGGGGCCCTCTACTTATAAATCTGTCTTTGCAGCTGATAAATGATGTTCTGTCTCTTTAAGGGCAGCCTGGGTGGTTTTGCCTTTTTTTTCTCTTAGAACTTTAGCTTTCCTTTTGGCCTCATCCAGAGGAAAATATGGTATGTGAACAAGAGGAAACTGGCAAAAAATGTGATGGGTAGTTTCAAAGGATTTTCTAAAATTCAGCAGGACGTGACCTTGCGATGATCAGTAAATTATAGTAGCTGTTAGGCTGTGGTTGTGTGGGACATGAGAAAGCACGTTGATACAGGTCTTGTAACTGCGTGGAAAGTCTGCTTTCTGGGGCGTTATTTGGAATGGCTGTGAGCATGCTGCCTCCGGCTGCTTCAGCAAGAAGTAAAGCTTTTGCATGGCCCTTAGAAAATCCAGTAATGTGGTAAAAAAGGCTGAACTCTGAAGAGATTTTTTTCTCCCTCCCTTCTCCACCTGACTGTTCATAGAGGGCTGTATACAACTATGGGGTTTGTGTCTTAGGTAGCCCTAAGCTAAAATTCAGCTCTCAATAGGAAACTGCGGATCGACATTTCCAGTTTTTAATGGTGTGCTTCTGGGCATTCTGATGAAATCTGACTACAGACTGAGCTTCCCTTTTTACTAGAGGAAAGATGATGCATTCACAGCAGTAAATTCAACATTTCTGCCTCTATGGTTAATTAACCGTAACATAGAAGTAGCACAGCAAGCAGTGAGAATGTTTATAGGCAAGGAAGGGATTAAGAAAAGAAGCAAGATTTAAAAAAAAAAAAAAAAAGGGGGGGGTGGACACGATGACTAAAGTCTAGGCACAATTCAGAGCAAAAGGAGTAACAACCATGAGCTTTATTAGTTGGAGGTAGAAATCACTTTAATGTAGAACAGGGGGATTTATAATGAGGTATTAGCACATCTTTATCGTGGTTATTTCATGCTGTAAGTTTCATCAAAGTACAAAATAAAGATGGATCTGTGTCCAGAAAGATTCTACAGTTTTCCTTGATGCTGCAGCTGAAATTTGATGTAATATGGGCAAACTTGTAAACAGGGGAAGGGAGAGCTTTTTGATTTGGCTAAAATACTCACGCAGTTTTCTCCCTGTTGTGGTACAGACAGAGATGAACATCTTTAAAATTCTGTGCTAAAACCATTGGTTTTTTACAGGTAAGTATGTATGATTTGAATGTCTCAAAATTCATTTGTCTTCAGAAGCATGAGCAAGACAGGTTTTGTGGGCAGAGGCCACTTCTGTTATTAAACCAATTAATGCAGTTGGAAAATATCTAGAAAACTTTTTCTTGCTACTTAGAGCATGGTTGAAAAAAATCAGTAATGTACTTTGCTTTTGTAATTTGTGTTTAATATTTTTTTGAGATTATTTCGCCTTACCTCAGGAGATTTGTTTGATAACTTACTTTAGCTGTTTGATTTTAGCAATGACTCCCCAGCTTTTGCACAGTTAATTAGTAGATAAGCTCGGCTATCTAAGGCAGCAATCAGTAAGCAAGCAGTCCTTGTAAGACTGAACTTTTCAGGGGTTTCCCTTCTGACCAGCTTATGATATTAGGAAAAGCAAACTTCATCTGTGGCTGTGTCTTTCTGTGTTCACGGTGTATCCAAATCCTCATTACAGATCAATTAGTCTGGTTTTGAGCCTTTCAGATTTAGGATCACAGGATTAATGAAAAGAAAATGAGTGGGATGCAATATCATTTCATGTGGAGATAAGCAGAGACTAGGCATGAATGAGGATCTCAAGACATCTGAATAAAGAATTTCCTTGTTCTATCAGTGAAGTTTTATGGGATATGGAGTGAGGATTATGGGAATATTCATGACCAGATCAAGAGGCATAATGAGTTGATGTATGAACCAGCTTATCTTTTAGGTAAACATGGGGTAAATGGGAAGTAGAATAGCCATTCATTGCCCCTAGGCCTGTGAATTTTACTGTTCTAAAGATGGAAACAAGGGTTTAGTTTCAGTTATTCTTCATTCATTTCATTTGATTTTTGATCGCTGTTTAACAGGTGCTGGAAGAATTATGTATTTGTAACTTCAGGTCTGCATTAAAACTGCCAAAGATCCAATGTAAGCGATAGTATATACTTAAACTTCTGCAGTTCTGTGTAATAACAGTGTAGGACTTTAACAGCCTTCTGTGCTATTGGAGCATTGTATAACAGTGGTGAGGTAGCTCAACCTGTTACAAAAATAATTTGCTAGCAAGCTGAATGCTTTTAATATGTGACTGGCTTGTACATGAAAAAACACAGTATCACAAAACCTAGAAAGAGCAACAGGTCACCTTTGTCTATCCCTTAATTTACTTACATAGTAAGTATTCTTATCTGAAACCCAAATGAAGTTCTGGGTTTGGCATGTTGATAAACCTTCCTCAAAACAAAATGTACTATAATGTACAAGTGTAAGTCACTAATATTTTGATCTAGGTGTCAATCAAAACCCTGCAAATGGGGGTACACAGCTTGTGCATTTCACAGAGGAGAGAACTTCCCCAAATAAAGATGGGTAACATCTGACTCTTGAATTTGTAACAATTAATTGTTGTTCCAAATGCAATATCACATGGTGCTGATGAAACTATGGGCAGTTATCCCAGAATTGCAGACCCTGCACTTGCACTCATTAGAAGAGTTCTGCCTGACCATTTATAGATACTGGTTTATTAAGATGTGTGTTGTGTAAATGCATAACTCTGCCATTAGCCTATTTAAAAAGTAAACCAGTTTAGCAGACTGCTTCTCTGTGCTACAGAATGGACTTGTGGGAAAATGTTACAGGTTGGCTGGGGTCTGCTGCTGCAAAAGGCTTTACTGCTGCTAAGAATACAGGGCATAGCATGAATAATTGCAGCTATTTGGCAGTCATTGTGACTGATCTTTTTTAAGAATAGCCAGCATGTTTTTTCAAAGTATTAAATTACCTCAAGACCTCATAATTATTACAGTTAAGCAATCATTTCAATTCAGTCCAAGTATAAAAACTAATAAAGTGCTCATAATATGGTGGCAATTTTAGTATGTCTGTTCTCTGAGCAAACACAGCAGATTCAGTATATTCTGGTGGAATACATATTTGCTATCCTGTTATTTTAATACGCCTAATCAGAAAATTAAAATAGATTTTGTTGGCACCAACTTTTTTTAAGGGTGAAATAATAATTACAGATTTTTGCTGATGCTATTAATTTTCAGCACTGGAATATTTCATTAGCAAGAGGTTGAAAAGGGAAAATATTTGCATTTAATACTGCTAAATCTGCCTGCTTTCACTGAGTCTAATGGCCTGATCAATATAAAGAACATACTTGGGGAAAGCATGTAGCAATTAAAAAAAAAAAAATCCACATCAAAAATAAAGCTATTGAAAGCTTTATTAAGAGATCTTCTTGATCGTGAGATATAATCTGCAGTTATCACTGGCAACTGCTGCTCATTTTGGAGAGTGAGGTCCAGGATTAATAATTTCCAAAAATATGTCAACTCTGTCCAAGATAATAGGACATTATTTCAAAGGCTAATTTTGTAAACTTACATAGAGCATCAGTATTGGAAGCCGAGCTAAGTAGTTGCCTAAATAAATGCCATAGAATTAATGTTTTCATTACATGAGAAGTTTATATACTGACATGCAAACAATACTCTTTTTTTATTTAAAAAGATAGTAATGAAAACACTTTGAATGTGCTTAGTAAGGAAAAGTGTTCGTGGGACTACTTTTTTTTTTCATTGGCAGCTTTCAAAGATTCTCTCTGCTGAACTGAATCGAGGATTTTTTTTAATTTTTTTTTTTCCTGATAAAAATCAGCTACTGCTGTTTCTTAACTTCCAAGATACAGCTTTTGCCCTGACACAGTCTGTAATCTTCATTTAATATCAAAGTACTTTAAAAAAACAAAATCAGCTGAAATTCAAGAAAATTCTTTGGTGTTTTCTTTAGGACCCAGAGCATGATTCAGCCTCACTGTACATCTGTGTTTGCAGATAAGGACCACTGGGGAAGGGGACACTGAAGTGTTGAAAGTATAAGTGGCTTGCTCTTCATCACCTAAGAATTGCATGATAAAATATGTTTGAGATTTCTTCATCCTCGTGTGGGCCATTTTCCATATTTTATTTCAAATGCTAACTAAAATTCTCTACTTCTCTTAGAACAGGACTGCAGGGTTTTGTTGTGTATTTATTATTATCATTATTATAATAATTACTCTAAAATGGATTTCATAACTGTCTGTGGGATTGTCACTTTGTTACTGGATGGAGCTTTCAGTTCCCTTAGCTACATTCTTAGAGCATTCTCTTTGGAGGTAACTTTTTTCCACCACTCATGCTTATGTGTCCCATTTAAGGTTAATTGTTTTATTTTTCTTTCTGTTTTGCTGCTGTTTTAGCTCAGCAAAGCAAGTTTGTAACATATGGTATGCTAAAGAGAAGAAAACATTAATAAAAGATTTTAAAAAAAAAAAAAAAAAGGCAGCTCAAACCTTGTATCTCATACAAGGGAATATACAGCTTTAATCCAAGACTATTTTTAGCTCGGGGAAAAAAAAATTTTGTGTTTATGCTCTTCTAACTTATTTTTGTCTGTCCTACTGCTCTCCCCCCATTCTTTCATATTTCTGAAGTGTGTGTTTTTCATGGCTATAATCACACACAGAAGGAGCTTCAAATGAGGATGTGGTGACAGAGAAGCAGGAAATATCACAGACTTTGTATTCCAGCTACGTTCTAAATCTTGCTTCATAAGCAATTCAATAAATCAAATAGGTTATATAATGACAAGTGTTGTATGGAATTGAGAAAAGAGTGGAAAAATGCCTAAACCCCTGAATTGTTCCAAATCAATGTTGCCTTTTCATTCTTAGTAACTATTTGTAGTTGTGTTCAAGTCATGTTTTTGTAGAGAAATAAACTCCCAGCTTTAGTATTTCTATAAAATAAGAAGCTGCCCACATCCATCTGGTTACTGCTGAAATGCAAGGAAATCAAGTGCAAGTTTTAAACATTCTTAACAGTGCGTGTGCCCTTTTGAATAGATGTCTTGAATATTGACGTTTGGTTCCCTGAAATTTTCCCTGCTGAAAGGGCACTAGCTTTCAACTGTTTTTAGAATGATTAGTAGTGTTTGTGACACTTGCTGTGAAGAATAAGGATATTTGGTTAAAAGAGAAAGGGACTAGTGGGCATTATTTAAAAGATAACAACTCCCTACATCTAACAGGTGTACAGTAATTCTACTGTGCATGATCTAATGGAAATTTTTTTAAATACAACATTTCTAGTATTGGATTGCTTTGGTAAACTTTTGAATTATTAAATTAGCATGATAATCATAAAATATGTTTGTAGAATTTCTTCAGATGGGACAGGGTGTCATTTCTTCTGATGTAGAAAAATGCTTGAAACCTTAGTAATTAAGAGACTAAATGCAGACGGTAATGTTGATGACAGCGTTAGGCTTTGTTCATGTTTGCAGGTTGTTTGGTGGTTGGTTTTTATTTTTTCCTTTGTGGGCATGTCCTCAATTAAGGAGTAGATATTTGAATGGTGATCTTATTAATTCCTCCAGAAAAAGTTCGGGAAATCCAGGAAAAACTTGAAGCCTTCATAGAAGCCCTCCATCAAGAAAAGTAGATTGTTCAAGCAGGTAATCATGTTTATCTCAAAAGATTGCTACAATTTTCTCATTTTTCAATATAAGATTATTAGCCATCTCTTTTAGATGCACATGTTTTCATACAGACTTTGTGAAAAATCCTTTTTGTTTTATTCCAGTGCCTGGCTGCTGCTGCTTCTTGCTTCTAATCTGCAGAACTATACTTTCATATCTGCTTGCAGCATAGAAGCTGAAACTTAGTAGAAATACAGTTACTAGCTAGTTATTCAGATATTGTGAAACACTGTAGGCTATTTGATTACTCTCAGTTCATTATTTTTATCTGTGTTAAGAGAAAGAAGGCATAACTAGCTGGAATCAAAATTAAGGGAACACTTTTCTTGTCTATAAAAGCATTTTGATTCTTTCGTTTCCTTAAAGGCACTATGAATTGTTAGCAGAAATACTTGCATTAAGGTAATTTCCAAATGTCTTCTATATTAATTCTCAAAAAACAAGCCGAGGTGCTGTCATATGTTTGCACCCATTTTAAAATAATCTCCTTTCTGTTTCAACAGCAACTTCACACAAGAATGCAGCCTTTTCCAGGATACCTTGCACAAAGAAGACGGAACAGAAATGGCTTTTGTGTCCCATTCTCTTTCCTATCTTTTGGGGAGCATCCTGAAGTGTTGGAGGAGAAAGAAAATAATGTTTCATGGGATTGAGAAGTTCAGTTAAAATCCACCTGCTCTTTTAATTTTTGAAGCTAACATGCACGTGACGGAAGAATCTGACTTGTGTGTCAATGAGATAGGTTGGGAGCTTGCTGAAGTTGTACATTTAAGGTGATTTTTCCCTGAAGAGAAAAAAAGCTTTTATTTTGGGGATCTGTCTTGTATGGTAGAGCTGGATCAAATTCATAAAATGATTTTATCTGTTGTCTCTTTCTTGCCTGCAAATGATCCTGGGAGTTTGACATAAAGTTTTAATATTTGTATGTACATTAAAACGCCCTTCTAAGTAATGCCATTTGTATTTGTTATGCTCTGTGTTGAAGTGTTCTCTGATCACTCTGGTACAGATTTAAAAGCATTGTATTGGGATCTTGAGAGGAAGTTGTGGATTTTGTTAAACTCCTAAACTCTTGAGAGGCATCATCCAAGCAATTCTTGTAGTGCTTTCAAGTGAAAGTACAGACTGCTGTTCACTGACACCTTAAAAGGTTTGGCTCAGGAAATAATGTCAGCAGCTGCTCCTTTCACCCGTTCTTTCCTAATATATGTTGTTATTCTTGAATCATAGCCGATTACATTTCACTTGGGATTGCACAGATTCAGATTTCCATGTTAACTCCTCCCTTCACCACAGGTACAAAGTAACCTGATTGAGTACGTGTGAAATGTAGAAGATACCCTGTACAATTCCAACTTGTCCAACCTCCTTAACTAAAAAAGGAAAAATGTAATTAATTTAATTTTTCTAATAGCAATTGTAAGACAAAAATCGCTCTTATAAGAATGTTGTGCACAAGGTCCTTCCACACCCACTCGATTTCTATCATTCAGTATAGTAAAAATAGTAAGTAGTCTTTCTTTTACTGCCTTTCAGTTTTATCATAGAAATGTCACTTTCAACAATTTAAGCATGATATAGGCTCTATCATAGGTGCCTGGTGATTAATCACCACCATATTTTTCTGCCCACACTTTGCCACAAGTGATCTGGATATACTTCTGTGACAGAAGATATTAGGCCTGAAACTGTTTTGCAGTTGTCTGATTATGTACGTTGAAAATTGACCTAAGTTCATTTTTCCATTTTGAAAAGGCTATTGATTTTGATGTGTGGCTATTTAAAAGAGAGGAATCTGAACATTTTCCAACAGATACTGTTTCTGTTTGCTCTCAGAGGAAACAATACAAAATTTGGTAAGATGTTCCCCAAATGTTCAAACATAAAATATTTAGTCAAGTGGACAAAAAGTTAACATAGAGCTATTCATAAAATGGTGTTGAAAGGTTAAATATTTCAAGGTAATCTAACTGAATGTTTTGGGATTTTCTGTTTAAAATTACTTCCTGAAAATGAGTGTTTGAGAATGGAAGAATGAAAAAATGGCTTGTATCATCATCATTCTCTGAAGATAACTTCAGAAATGTAAGTTTGCACAATTCTGAAGGCTGAGTCCTTAAATTGTATATCAAGTGAAATAAGTCTGTACTTGTGTTAAATCCCTCTTTGTAAAAAACAAACTAACAAGAAAACCAACAAAAAAAAGAACTTTTGCATTTACCTAGAGATCACTGTTTGAAACTTCTGTGTAATGTAAATGTTGCAAAATGTCACATCCAGTGGCCCAGCATTCATCTCTTTTAGTGTGATGTTCCTATAGTTTTAGTTCAGACTTCTCCTGTGCTGCTCATCTAAGACTTAGCATGATGTATTCCATGAAAACTAGGTATTTATTGAATAAAAATGTAACTGAAGGAATAATAAAACGTTATTACAAATGTACTGATATGCTCTATTTCACCATCAAGGATATATTGAACCTAAACTGAGTTATGATGTATTTCCAGTGCTAAAGTTTAGAGAATTTAATTTTCGTGTATCTTAAATATAACTTAGTAACTCTTAACAATTCTATTTAAAAAGTTGCAAGAGATTTCATCACTTCCTCAGTTGAGAAATGTTGAAATATGGGATCTCTAAGTCTGACCCAGGGCCCCTTGACTCGGTTAGAACTCTTTGTTCTTGGTAGGATTTGGTCCTGGAGAAGTCTATGGGATATTTTTATGTCAGTGAAGGTGTTGCCATTTGAACTCAGTCTGTGATGATACCTCAGTGGTTTTGCAGAGTTGCAGCATGAGCGGTTTTTTGACTATTTGGAATGTGTTTCTAGGTGTTGAGGTGGTTTAGGAACTGTTCCAATTACGCTTCCTCACACGGCTGGGATGTACAGTGGTGAAGATTACTCAGATATTGGGGTACCTCACCAGAACTTAGCATGTAACGCTATCTGAAAAAACAGCAGCTAATAAACTAGCGTCCCATATTTTCCTTTTACTTTCATTTCCTCATTGAAGCATCTGACTAGAGAACTCCATTGACTGAGAAGTAGAAACCTGCCCATTTCCGAAGTCTGGAGAGAAAGTAGAGGTTTGACTACAGTTCTGATTACAAACTAACATGCTAGACTAAACTACCGTATTTCCAGTTACTGCTGTCTTGTGTACAGACATGGTTCTTGATGCTTGATTTCCAGGCTAGGAGACGTTTTATGAACACTCTCTGATCACCTACATAATGGAAATCAATATATTTTTCTGTAGAGCTTAATAATTGGCTTAAAGGAAAAAAAAAAAAACTTTCATCTTGACGTGAAGATTTCAAGCAGTCTTAAATCTTGAAGGATTACTTTCCTTGGTAGGATGCCCTTGTAGTGACTTACCATCTCCAAGGTACTCATTTATTTTAATTTTTATGTCAGTTTAGAGCTATTGGATCCTGTTCTGTTTTGTAATTAGTTCAGTAATCCATCTTTCCTTGTAGAAATCACAGACCATGATCAATCACTTGCTAGTTTTTATTTGCTAAGAAAAATAAAATGCATTGTAAAGCCCTTGCAAGATAGGTCCTATGTAGTGAGATAAAGCTGTAGTTTGTCAGAAGTGCTGTATGTTCTATATGGCTGTGATCACAGACCTTTTACAGAACAACGCTGTCGTCAAGAATTTTTCAGTATAAAATACTATACAGAAACAAAGGGAAGAATCTGAAAGGATACAACGATTGTAATAACTATGCTGCGGTGCTGGAATGGCAAACCCATGCATATTTCTGTGTATGCAAATCTTGCTTGCATCTGCCATCACCTCAGTGCTGTAGCGCATCAGAAGGTGAAATTATCCAAGCTGTTGTTCTGTAAGAAATTCTAAAAATCACAGGCATGGTTTTAGTTTTGACTGTAGAAGTGATTCAGGAAATAGTTCTGAAAAGGCTTCTGGAATGGCTTGTGAAACAACTCTAGAGCTAACCTCCGAAACTGTTCTAGAAACCTTTCTGGAAATTACTCTAGATAAGTTTCTTGGGTTGGTGCCATCAATGGGCGAATTTTTCCAGAAGCTGCTCTAGAAGCGATTGTGGCAGTAAGGCTGAGAGTTGAGTCTAGCAGCTATTGTAGTGTTTCTCAAATTGACTCTCAGTGGTGTTCTAGGCATGGTTCCGGAGATGAATGGCAGGAGACCCTGCCATTGACTGTGGGACTGATTCTGGAATTGGCTCTGGGTGCTGTTCTAGAGCCAATTCCAGAAGTATTTCAAGCCATTTCTGCTGAAAAGCTGTTTACTGTGCATAGCTACAAACGGTTGTGTGTTTGCATTGTGTTTATTTGCTGCTGTTGGATGTCTGTAGGGTCTAAGAGGGCTTCAAGAGCAGTGCGTCCTGACCTGTGTGGTAATTTCATATTCTGACTTTAAAATGGATTTCTGAATTATCCTTGGTAGTGACAACCAACAAGATGAGCTTTGTTCAAGTTTTTCACCCAAAGGGCAACGATGAACTTTTTGAAGGTTAATCAGAGTGGTGCATTTATTAACAACTTGGGTTATACCATTCCTAATATAGGGGAAGATGTGAAGTTTGAATTAAAAGGGTATTTTATAATAAGTTTTATAACAGAAATAACTTAAGTGTTGTATCCTCTTCAACACTGTAGAAACTTTTTTTCAGGAAAGAGCTGGGCATCACTGGACAAGACTGACAGCTGCCACATCCTTAGAACTGCAAAGGACAAGCACGTTCTGTTTGTGCTCTACTACTGTCAACCTTACCATTTGGAAATGACATAAACTCTACCCTTGACTGAACCTATACATTCATGTTTCATAAAGGAGCATCTCTTCCAGACTGCTGGAATACAGTAGATTGCACAACAAAAGCCTCTTTAGATCTAGAAATTATTTCGCTACAGAAATCGTAACCAAAGATGATTTTCACTTCCATTTCAAGCAACTGTTGTCTCTTTGCTGGCATCATGAAATAAGCGTTAAGGTAACAGTATGTCCTCTATATTTAAGAACATTTGAAGCAGCATTTTGCCTCATCTCCACACGCCAATTGCCTATGGCTTTTGATGTTTAGAGATGGAACATTCATTGCAACCTTCCTTACAATGAGTCTGTTCTGGTTCATGTGAAAATCAACATCCTTTTTTGTGTTGCTGCCTGACAGGATGCTACAATACTATTAGCATTTGCAAAGGGTTTGCTCCGTCTAATAGTGCAACCCCCAGATCACAGGCTGCTCAGTTTGTGTTTCTCTATTATGTGAAAGACACAAAGAAGCTGAAGGCTGGCAAAGGCCTGTCAAATCTTGTAATGTAGCGAGCGACCCCAGAGCTTCATTCTGCTTTATCTCACCCCTTGTTCCCCATCCCACCCCTTTCCTTGAATGGGCTCTGAGGTAGGTAAATGAATTCAGCGGTATGGTAGGCGGATGATTCCTTTCTGACCTCATTCCTGTACCATTTGTTTCCAGGCTTGTTGGAGGGAAAGGGACATATCTGAACCTTTTGTTTCAAATAATTTTCTTGCAGGTTGGGAAGTTAATGCAGACCTTGTCTGAACTTACCCGAGCGGAAAGTGTTCTGGGTACAAGTTGTGACACGCTTGGTCCCTTGGAATTGCCAGATTAAAGGAGAAAGCAGTGAATTGGAATTCTTTCAGATTTGGCATTGCTTAAACACCTGGACACCTTTTTTTTTTTTTTATCCCCCGGTGTGCATGTGTTTATATCCTCTCTCATGCCTTGAAACATCTGTCTTAAGAGCAGACAAGAAGCAAACAAAGAACAACCTTTGAACAGCCAGCCCAGTGTTATGTGTTTTAGTTGGGAAGAAGTTGAGGCTGAGGCAAAAGCTGAGTACAGCATATATTAAACAACAGTGGATTGTAAAGGAGTATTTCAGACCTACCTGAAATTGGCCAAGCACTTCTTAGGTTTGAAGAGAGTCATGTTGGTTTGTTTAGGGATTGATATTGGATCATGTGTTTGATGGTAGGGAAAGCAATGGTTTCCTGCATATCAGGACTGAATCTTAGGAGCGAGTTGCCAGAGCTGTGCATCGTTGAATATACTTTTGTAGAAGGAAGACTGGAGGAATGCAACCAGCAGCAAAATGTGAGGTGGGAATACCACCACAGCTATCCTGAATAGCTGTAAGTTTGCCCTCTGAGCTGTCAGTGCCATGCATGGTCATTCTTACCTCCTGAGTAATAGATTCCTAAGGCGTCAGACATAACACAGAAATATTACTCCCTCCAGGTTTTAATTGTACATAGCAGTAAGTTTGCAGTATCTGAAGTGTAAAATCATAAGTAAACAACAACAGGAACCAGTCTACATTATTTCATGTACATTATTTCACTCTCAATATTCATGGAGGTGTTCTGCTGAAGAGGAATGTTGTGGATAACTTGAACTGCTACAGCAGCATACATCTGGGAGGAAAATGGGAGATGCACAACAATCTCCATCTACTTAGCCCAGTAGAAATCTAGCAAGAGGCCTGTGTATTGTTCGGGCTCATCACTTTGTGTTGCATGTATGCTTTACAGAAGGCTTCCATAAGCCAAAGCAGACATTGGGACAAATCTGCAAGAGCATCAGGCCTCAGAGTTGGTATGACAAACACAGACATAAAGGGGATGAAAGAGGATGGTCATATCGCAGGTAAGGGTGTTGCCTTAAAAAAAATGTAGATATAGTAATGATTTTATGTTGGTGGACTATAGCTTGAAAGTACAGACATAAAAGATATTGTCTATCATATTAATGCCTGTGCATATTAACATATTTTCTGCATGCACTTACAGAACTACATGATAATGACATGTTATGAAATAAGTAGTATTAAGCCTGAAAAGCAAAATTCCACATCCTGCACAGATTCAGGGCATCCCCAAAGCAAACTCTGTGCATGCTTCGTTTATGATTCCTCTGTGGTATGTTTGTATATCCCAGGTGGAAGATGAGTTCATCTAACAGTTGTAATCTCAAACCCACCTAATGTGAAAGCTGTTTGCATGTGCAAATTATTTTGTAGTTTAGGACTAATTGTGGACTAAATATTTTATCCAAATAGAATAGCTTCCTTGCCCCACCCCTCGGATTTCTTGCTTTATACTTTCACAGGGTTCCAGTAGTGATGATGTATAGCTTTGTGTGAGGCCTTTCCTCCTTTCTCACAAGCAAGACCAGCATGAATATTAACTGTATGAGGCCCTTTAAAAAGTATATAAATAACTAAAAATTTAAAAAATCCCTCACCAATAACCAGGAAAGCAATGCTATCCCTTTTGTTCTTATCATACAGTACCTCTGCTCTAACCAGTGGACAGAAGATTAATTTTTATCTTGACTTTTATCTGGCAGCTCTGATCAATCAGATCTTTTTGCAAGGAATGTTTGTTTCATGGCCCAAGATTGGTTGCCACTGGTTACTATTGCCATAAGGAAAATAAGAGCTTCCCGTTTAAAAAGGCCTTTTTCCCTCCTGTCAGTTTATGTATAGTCTGTCCCTTCAGCTGGAGGAGATAGCACTTCCCTTTGCAGTAAAAGAAAATAATTTTCCATTGCCCGGTGCCTGAAAATTAGAATTCAACAAGGCTTATGGAAGTACAGCTGGCCATAGGTTATCTTGTGAAGGTTTATCTCTGTACACTGCTTTGTTAAATGATTTTACACACCCGGTTTGCTTTTGGGGCCAGCACAACCTCCTTCCCTGTCCTCCTCTGCCCTATTGGCATGTAAATTACAGCCACACCAGGTGACATTCTCTGGCCTGTGATGTGCTGAAGGTCACATTAGATGCTTACAACAGTGCTGTCTAGCTTGAAAAATATACGGTATAATTCCCACTACTGCTCACATCCCTTTTCAGTTTTGTTCCTGGTGTCTTGGTTTTAGCTACAAGTGTGTAGCATGTTTTATAAATACACTTGTATCTCAACGTATATACTATGTATGTGTATGTATGGAATGAAAAAAACATGCTGACTACCTCCAAAATCATGACTTGCTGACTGGTCTCTGCATAGCCCAGAACAGAATTTATTTAAGTATCTAATACAGTCTGAAAGACAAATGCTATCAGTAGATGAATAACAGAGAAGAAACATTGGAGAGTGGTTTGTGGCAAGAGGCTGTTTTCATGTGGAAACAAGGGAATATTATACCACTTGCTGAAGCTTAGAGCAACTCCCAGATCTTCACTGAAATCAAGCTTTGTGATGAAAAGGCTTGTAGCCTGTTGGGCCCAGAGATGCGGATTATAAGAATATTCATGACTCCTGAGAATCAGCAGGTGAGACCTAATGCATACATTTGCCCCTCACCCCTTTCCCCAGCTCATCCTTTTGGTAAACAGTACATAAAGGCTGGGTTCCCAGAGTGACTGAACTCAGTTCCTGATCTTTTTTTTTTCTCCTCTTTTTTTTCCCCTCCATTCTTTCTAAAAAAGATTGCAGTGTTTTTGCCACTTGTCCCAAGCAGAAGCACGGACTCTCCTTTTCATTTCTAAAGAGCAACTGTGTGGCCGAACCAGAAGTCTTGTGACATTACTTAAGAAAGCAGAATGGTATTTTAGCATCCGAGATCTCTTTTAAAATGTAAAGAAAAGCCTTTCTGAGAGCTTGGATAAGCTGGAGAGGAATCTCTGTGACATATGTACATTGTCTTAGGAAAGCATAGGCTGAAGCCAACTGGTGGGCCTCTGCCTTTAATATACAAGGTATTTGTCATGCCTGTTCTGGTGTGCTTGCTAGTTAGTAAACACGCAGTACGTAGAGTCGATGCAGTTAGAAGCAGTCACAGTATGTGATTGATGCAGGACACTGTTACAGGAGGGTGAGTGGCAGGGGATGCTCTGTGAGAGGTAGATTCCTTGGGCAAGATGGGGAGAAGTATTTTGCCAGCTTCTCCCAAGTGAAGCACAAAGGCACGGTCTATAGCAGGTTTCACCAATCAAGCTTTTGCAAAATTGTCTCGCTCTTTCACTGTGGTGTGGGCAAAGAGGGATTCTCGTGAATGCTGATCCTGTCCTGATTCTGACAGACTTTACCTGCAGGCATGAAGTTGCATGTTCAGCATAGTGGGGTAGGGATGATTGTCAGCTCTTTAGCTGAAGCCTGAGCATTGTCAGCCCTTTGAGGCCTGAAACAGTGTCTGCAGAGGAGAACACGCTTGATTTTTGCTTTAACTCAGTGTCGTTGCATGCTTTTTCTCTGCAGAAATGTATTGTTCACTCTGCCCTGTGATCTAGCACAAGCCCATTCTAATGGCTTGTCATGCTCGTGTGCATGGATTGGAGCCACAGATCAGTAATAGTGATTTGGCAGTGGAAGGTGTCACACTGAATGCAAGGGAAGGACATTTAGGCTGCTGTCAGTCTGGGGTCTGTGCTACTTACCCAGGACTGGGTGCAACTGGAGTACTAATCCTCCCTGCATCTGCCCTGGTGTAAGTCAAGGGCAGGCTCTTTCCCAGGTCCATCAGCCTTCCCAGCAGGAATAGCCAGCTGAAGCCTTTCTGGCTCTGCTGAGACACAGGTGACTGAACAGAAGTACAAATGTACCACTGTGCCAACATTTACTGCAGCCTAAAACTTGCAGAACGTCTGTCAATGAAGCCACAGCGATCACTCTGCATTACGGTGAAAGTACCTTTTTTTAAGGTTTTCAGCCTTTCCAGGAAGGATGTTTACAGGATTTTAAATCCCCCTTGGAATTTCAGTTTGCAAGAGTTGTAGAGCCTGGCTCTGACAAAACTGTTGTTACACTTGGTTTGAAAGTGTCTCAAGATAAGGGCGCTTGCTTGTTGTGTCCTGGTGACAGCATCCGAACAAGATTTCAACAGTTTTCTTGTTAATCTGAATGTAACTCGATAGCACTTAGTTCTGTAGCTAGAATTTGGTTCCCAACAATTGAAACCGAGCTGCTGTCTGCTCAATATAGTTTTTCTAGTAACTGATGCATCTAGGTCAACAAGCTGACAGGCATTGCTCATTTTACGGCTTGGCAAATATTGAACTAAAGTCTTCAGCACTGTAACACTGTTGACAATTGCAGGATAATGGCATTGTCCTCTTTTGTTAAGTGAAGTGCATCTTTGCATCGGATTCTGGCATAACACACTCTGTAAACAACAAGGGATGTTGTGATCTGGAGTCCCAAGTGTTTGCTCTGACAATATAAACTTACTGCCTGCTCTCTGAAACCAAACATCCTGTCTCAGCCATGGTTACTTCAAACTGATACTGAAACAAGTCACTCTCTTCCCGAAAACCCTGGAGGGTGAAGGGCATGGCTGCTGTTGAAGAAGCTCTTTTCTCTTTTGGAAAGCTATCTGTACCACCCTCCTTTACTAAGCTGCAGGTTTATGTTGAGGAGTCCAGACTAGGCTTCAAGAGTCTGAAAGTGAAGAATAATACTTGGCAGAAAAAAATCACTGTGGATTAGTACAATTAACGCTAGTCCCTCTGGAAAGGAAATGCTGTGTTGCAAACCCACTATCAGTTCTTTCTTTTCCATGACAGCATGTGTAGAAGAGACAAAATGGTTATGAACCAAAACACAGGTGACAAAAATATCCATCGCGTATATCCTGTTACCTGAGCAGAGCACTGTTCCTTGCCTCTTCCTTGTCCTCTCCAAAATTAAACCTCCTCATGACTTCTGTGAAGGTCCTGGGTCATTTGAGTCCCAGCCTCCATAGTTTAATTCATGGTCTCTCCCTTCTGCTTCACTAGCATTTCTGGCTCACTCGTTTGCTAATGTGAGTCATCACTCTGGATCAGACTGGAGTAATTCAGCGGTGTGCAATTCAGTGGGGACATGCCCCAGAAGAATGGTGTCATTAACAAAGATTTTTTTTTCCATGCTACCTTTGCTCTTTGTTCACTACAGCTTTGTTGTTTATTTCATATTTAGGTCAAGGGTGAAGATTAAAGCAGATCTGCCTTTCCTTTGCTTCACACCTCCACTTTCACCTACAGTTTGTTTTGCGTGTAAATTGCATGGAATCTTTATTTAGGCCAGTTTGCAAGCTAAAATGGTAGAGAACCTAAATTCACAATGAATGTTTGAAAAGTGTCTAGCTGCACATCTGCAGTTACGATATTCTGTATGAAACATTAACCCAAACACTGTTAGGAGGTGAACCTGCAATAAAGAGCCTTTGCAGACAGTTGGACCCGGCTTCTCTAGACTGGTGCCCAACAGCTTGTAGGATTGGTCCCCCCCATAGATGTATTCAAAAATCAATCCACAGCTTTTTATACCCTCAGTGGACACACAAATAGGTATAGCATGTGCTGTTTATTGCCTTTTTGGGTTGAACTAATGGTGCTTCCTTTTCCTTTGAAAAAAACAACAGCTTTGCCTTTGAGGTTGGTGCAGTCACATGCTAAAAAGAAGTCTAAGGTCAAAGAAAAAGGAAGAGGCCAGCATGGATTTCACCACCAGGTGCTGAGATGGGACAAGTCCTATGATCCACTGTTCACATTTTGCCATGTTGCAGACTTGTCTTGGGTAATTCAGAGCTGAAAAGAGTGGGAGATGGGATTGTAATTGTGTTCCCAGCAAAAAGGGAGAGGTGAAGCTTCACGCTTCAGGAAAATACCACCGTAATTCTTCCTATATTAGTTCAGAGAGGCTCGTTGATCATGAGGCTGGAAGCTTTTGTGGCTGATGTCAAGTGACTGCTTTTGGGGATGATGCACCGATTGTCTATAAGGTTCCTTTTATCAAAAAGCAGCTGCTGAAGCCTCTATTTCCCCTAAACAAAACTGCCTTGAACTTCCAGGGGAGAACAAGGCCTTCACTGTGCTGGCCTTGACTGAAATCCCAGCCAGGAGGGAGAAGTCAGACCTGTTTCTTGCTTTTGCAAAAGCAAGCTTTTTTTCTTTTCTTTCCTTTTCTTTTTTTTTTTTTTATTTGCAGCAATAGCTGTGAAACGGACAAAGAAAGTTAGCAGCCATCAGCCCTATGAGAGAGAAGAGCCTGTCCATCCCATAAAGCTGCAGTATTTTTGCGTCCACCTGCAAATGTGGATGGCAGAATTGGCTGTTGTTCTGGCCGAGCCAGCCAAAGTCATGTACAGCAGAAGCTGATTTCCCAGCTGCTACCCAGTTCAGGTGTCTGGGTTTTTCACGTGTTCAAAGCTGATACTGTCCCTTTTTATACAATAAGCTCAGCTCATGTGCTACTTGCTTTTAGATGATATACATCCCTATGCACTCTATGCTAGGAGTGAGGCTTGCAAGTAACTTAGCGTCAGTTCACTATCTCTGGTCCTTTAGAAACTGTTGGCTTCAAATATATTCTTCAAAATAATCCAAAACTGTATCTTAACCCCAAAAAGGTCAATTTTTTGTTAAGAAAATATTTGAGAACTAGACTTTTCTCCTAATAAATATGAAGTCCAGTTCCTAAGTAAAGAAGCTCTAGATATTCTCAGCACTTTCACTTTCTATTCAACAGCAACAATGAAATCATCTGGGATCGGCCAGCTAGCATTAGAAATTTTATCATGAACAGTTACATCTTGGTAATATTTTTTTAGCCACTGAGGCTCTAAGTAGCCTCCATCAACTCCACCTCAGAGAAAATGGAAATGTGCATTAAGCCATATTCAGAGTGTATTGTGAGCATTCAGCTCGGAACTGTTGGCTGCACTGGTTGTTACCTGCACAGTTGATTTTAGGATGAGAAGTAGCTAAATATCCCTGATTAAGACCTTTTCTCTATCAAAAATGTTTATTCACGCACCTCCAAAATGTACGGCAAGAGGGTTTTTCCAGAATTTGTCAGGTTCCTTGGGCCTGATAGTTTTACAATAAATACTAACGTGAAAATTGCCTTCTGCTTTAAGGAAATACTCACTGAACAAAGGCTTCATTGTGACCTGAACTAAGTATTTCCTGGAGTTTGCCAACACCTCATCCTAGACATTATCAGAAACACTGCTCAAGCACAGCAAAGTAAAACCACAACTCCTTTCCAACAGCCAGGGAGAAACAGGTTTGCGTGGAGCAGAGGAGCTGCCATGGGCAGACAGACCTGCAGAGAGAAGAGAATAGGCATGGTATGCCACACTGCACACTTACATAGGGCTATTCCGGACCTCAGCAAAGCCCTGGAAGAAACTATTGTGTTTTAATTGTGCAAACCCACGTGGCTGATGAGAAATAGAAAGGTGGCTTTTTTGCTTATTAGACTTGTAAATCCAGTGCTTTGGTATGACCTTTTTCTCTGGAAATGCCTCACTGTTGAAGTATGCTGGGTCTGAAATCCCCTTTCGCTGAGTCCTTCTGGAAATATCTTTCCTGTATGTAAGGCTTAATTTAGAGTCAAGAGACAAAAGGATCCCCTCAGAATCGCATCTTGTTAGATGGCAGATGACTGAAGGGGTGTGCAAAGTCAAAAACATTTTGGGAGAACTATAGCATAAATTCTCAAGTGTTTGTGGAATTCCTCTTCAGTAATTTTGCCAGTTTTCACGTCCTCCAGAAGGTCATTCCTATTAGTTATGTTTTGCTCAGTCCTCACTGTGATTCCACATTGCTGTGGTGTTTCCTTGCAATTACTCTAATGAAAAACAGGGGCAGAATTAACTCAGAAAAGATTGTCCCAGTCAAACACCCACATGCAAAACTGAGGACTTCAGGTGATAATAAAGAGAAAAGGGTTGGCCAGTTAGCTGTATAACTTTTCAAGCAAACATTTTCAAGATAACACACATTGGTTTCATTTATAATAAGCTGAAAACAGACCTGTTAGGTCTAACATACACCTGAGGTGAGGTGTTTGCTTGGTCAACAGGAGAGAGATTCTGAGGTACAATGCACACTGATGATAATCTTTGTTTTTTCTGTCAACATTAATCTTGGATTTTCAAGGTTGCTTGATATTGCTTGGGTAGGGGTCCTCTGACTCAAGTGAAGTTTTTCCTGCTGTTTGTTTCCACTGACACTGGAAATCAAAGGAGTTCAGTGATCCTTGGCGTGATGTATTTGAACCAGTCTCAGTTTTTGTGCTTTTTCTTGTTTGATTGTTTGTTTTGACAAGGCCATTTTCCAGTGCAAGATAAATACTTCATAAAGAAAAGTATGTTTACACCTTAGATTTCTTCCTTATTTTCTTATAATGGATTGTCTTGGGCAATTTAGAGACATCAGGGAACAAGTAAAAATCCATTACCTGCTTGTAAGCAGTTTGTTACAAGTGTTTCAATTCCTACTGCTTGGTATTTCTAGGTGGTAAGACCAGAATGGGTCACTTGATCATCTGTACCAAACTTCTAACTTCTGGCTGGGCTAAAAGAGACCTGCAATAAAGAAACATTGAGGGCAGATCTACCAATCCTCTGGGATGAATCTTGTTGCCAGGTATGTTTGCTAAGCTTATTACAGTCATTGATAAACATTACCACCCTACTTTGACTAAGTTTGTGCTGTAGCTTCCAGCACTGAGATCTCGTTCTGCTGAATTAGGAGCTGTCTTGAATTGGACGTGTTTCCCCAGAGTGTTAATTATGACTGAATGTTGAACTTGGAGGTTAGTAATTCTGCTCCCTCCTTGCCTAAGCAAAGGTATTGAAGCTGGGTTTCTAAGCAGACTTTCCCAGCTTCGGCCAGAATACTTTGTGCTGTTGCTCTTCAATGATCGGAGTATTCTGTGCCTGCAGAGATGGTACCCTGCTTTGCTGATGGAAACTAAGAATGGCTGAATGAGCCAAACATGCAAACGCAGCTCAGCAATCCTGGCTGCTGCCCCTCCACTGCCTGACTCCAGGCCCAAGATCCTGGTCTGGAACTGGGTCATGGTTTTACATCTGTTGTGGCCGTATCCGGCTGGTTGCCATCCCTTGTGGGCTAGACCTTGCAGTGGGCATTCCCGAAGGCTGATGGGGTCTTTGGTGCAGTGAAGAAATCCTTGCTTAGAGCTAATGATTGCCCAGAGTCCCACCCTGGTCATCTGAGGGTGACTGGCAGGTGCACCCCTTTCATCTTTGACTTTTTCAACTCAACTTACAGGGTCTGGCAGAAACTTTAGATCACTTTGCTTTTCATTTGGCATTAGCACACTTGAAGTAAGAAAGTTTATGCCTGGAAACAGTTGGTCGAGGTCTGAAAGTAGAAAATATTAAATCCAGGCATGGAGAGCTTTTAAAAGAGCAGGAATTTCACGGAAATAAAAACAGTCTAGTCCATTAAGTTCCTCTCATGGACTTTTATGAGGACAATTATTAATACTGTTGAAAATTATACTCGTGAAACATGTGTTAATGGGAGCTGTGCTGGCTGCTGCCAGAAAAACTGCAACCTTTACAGCTCATTTGGAGACAGAAATACTCGACAAAGTAACCTACAGGGTGCAAAGGTTCGCGTGGTGCAGTCTTAGACTAACTTAACATACGCCCTCTGTAGCCCTGGTATTGTCCAAAACCTAATGCCCATAATAAAAGAGAGAAAAATTGGACTCCAAGTGGCAAGGATTGTAAGCCCTTGGAATTCTCCTAATCAGAGATATTCAGCTATTTTTAGTTTATAATGTTTAGTCAAATAGCAACAATGATTTTTCTTCTTTTTTCCAACTCAGCTGCACGGTGTGTTGGAGGGGGTCTTGATGGCCTGTGACCTTGCCTTTATCTGTCGGTCTGTCACCACTGGTCTTCAAAGTGCAGCTTAAAGGATCTGAGGCTTCTGTGTGGCCTTGATGTGATCTGCTTTCCTGGTAAAGTTTTTCATTAACGGGTGCTTTTTTAAGCTGGCTGGAGCTTGCTTTGCTTGCTTTGTGGGATGCTGCTGGCTCTGCGGCTCTCCTGACCCCCGCAACCAGGTTTAATAACCCTGCGTGGCCTGTATTTGCGAGCTTTGTGTGCGTGGTGGATGCTGCTTCTGCAGGGTGGATGCTGTTTCCTGCCACATTGAACAAGCTCTTTCTTTTCTCCTCCTGCCTCCAAAATCTCCATCAAAGGCTCTCAAAAGAGGAAATATTTTCTGAAGTACAGTTGGTTAGATATGGTGGCTGAGCAACAAGCCCATCCATCCGCACAGTGCATACCTGCCTGCTAATAGTACTGCCCTTCCCTCCAGCCTGGATTCCTATCGCTGCTGTGTCAGCCACACATTTATTTTCCTCTGAATCTTAAGAGAGAGAACATACGCAACAAAAGAGCAGTCATGCTGCATCAGACCAGTGGTCTGGGTAACCCAGTATCCTGTCTCCAACATTTGCCAGCAGCACATGCCTAGGGTAGAGTGAATAACAGGACAAGGGTGCATGATACTCCGGTGTGGTCTGCCAGCAATTCGTGGTTCAGGAGCTTTTTGGGCCAGACCTGTTGTCTACATATTCAATATAACTTAATGGAGTTTGCTTCTATGTCCAGAGGCTTTTTGCCAGCAGAATTTTAACCTCTCTCCTGTCCTTTGTATTTAACAAAGGACAAAAATCCATTCTGGGGACCTGTGGTTCACTTACATGATCCCTGCATTTGAGTGGCTTTTTGTGGACACCTGGAAGCAATTGTTGGTGAGGCTAAAAGACCTGTCTCAGTCACCAAAGGAAAGCTGTTTGTTTATACACCCATGACTAGAGCAAAGGAGTTAGGTGCCCCTGTGCAAAATGAATGGAAGGGCTGAGTGTGAAAAAACCCCTGTCACAGCTGTGGCTGGGTCTGGGAGACACTGACCTTTCACTGGTGTGGCAGATGGGACTGGCTAGTTCCTCTCAGTTAGACGATTACCACGCCGTTCCTACAGTATGTTCTTGCAAAGAGACTTTCTCGCTCCGGTTTTGCTGCAGCACAAAGATAGACAGCCAGTCCTGTGTATTTTGTCCATCAATAAACGTGTGGGACAGCAGGGATTGATGGACTGGTGTCCCTGCTCAGCAGGTTCCCCAGGAAATAGGCTTCAGCTTCTTTGCTTAGTCTGTATTCGGTCTCAGCCATTTGGAGATCCCATGGAGCACTTCTGGAGAAGTCCAGACTGGTTGGTATGCATTGGTGTGGGGAGATGCAGCCCTTACCTGTGAAAGGGGTGTATGAAAGGCCCCCCTACACTGGGGCCCCCTTTATTGCAGGCTTGACCATCCACACACAGCAGCTCTTTTCCCCCAGTTCCAGCAGAAGGGTCTGACAAACACTAACTCTAAATCCAAGGGATGGGCAGAAGGACACCTCCAAAATGTTTGATTTGCTTTAGTGCAGTTTGTGTAAGGGGCAGGCCAGAGCAATTACCAGCATGCAACAAGATGCCTGCTATGTTCATTGGAGTGTGTTTCTTTACTGTGTGTCAATACAAACCTAGAGCCATTTTTCAGAGTTTGCCAATGGCTATAATTGAAAAGGCATGAATTGCCCTCAAGAGATTCCCCACTGCTCTGCATTATTATCTGCTGGATGGCAGCTCTATAGACCATGTATCATTTTTTTCAAATAACCAGTTAATTACTAAATAAAACAACCCAGCTTTCAAGCTGATTAGCCTAGATTAATGACCAGCAGCATGTTTCACTCTCCTCAACAATTTATCATGGAAAAGAACTATGTCTTTAATGATTTAGGTACCTGGTCTATTGAGGGTTGCTCCAATCTGTACAGCCTCCAATTTGATTTAATTGCTCTTCTTAGTTTGTGACCTGGAAAAAACCAAGTGACAGCTCCCATTAGTGAAGCCCAGCTTGCAACTCGCTTGCAGTGTTACAAAGGCTCACTGGGTGTCTTACTCTGCTGACTTCATTAAGAAGATATATAGAGGTCAAGTGTCACTTTGGCACAGAACAAGTACCACGCCGTTTATCAGCTGAAACAGGTTGAATCAACCTGTGTATTTTATTTAAGTTTATTCATTCTTTTTTCCTCTTACAGTTTTTAGAAGCTCCTTGTTTTGTTTAAGCTAAGATTGAATTTACAGACTGGTCCTAAAGGCATTAATTGCAGTTCGTTTATTGTTACTTTGGCATGAAAACTTTGGCATTGCACTCCTCTACAGTTATTCAATAAAAGATCTTTTGTTATAAGGGCCTATTCAGGGCCCTTGAGTTTGCTTCCTAATTAATATTAGACTTCCTCGCAGTTGTGCTCTGGAGTACAAATGCTCACTTCCCAAGGATGTTGCTGCAAAGGCACATTGAATGTGTCTTTAAGTGCATCCTGAATTACTGACTTATTATTGGGCAAATCCCTGAAGTCTTCACTTAGCCAAAACTCCCACTTAAGACAATGGGCCTATGGGAGTTGTCTCATCATTAACTGAGCTCCAGCAGTTGTCTGGCACTCGGTGAACGAAGTCATGGTCACTGCCCCTGAGAGTTTACCATCTACATTAGAGACAAAGACTAAACAAGGCTGAGAAAATAATGAGGCAGCATGAGCTGGAGCTGGGCTCCTGGACCCGGCATTGCACTTCGTTCTCGAGGTGTTTATGAAGGGGCAGGGGGACCGCTGCTAACAGCACTGGTCACTGTGGTGGTGTCGTACCGCTGCTAGCAGCACTGGTCACTGTAGTGGTGTTCAAGGCAGATTTTGACATGCGCTGTTGCTAACGGGCTCTTCCATTGTGGTTTTCAGCAGAGAGGCCAAAACAGATTAAGTCCCTGCTATGTTCTCTCCTTCTAGGGAGATTTGTGGCCCTCCTGGACTGGGAGCTGCTGACTGCTGAAGGGGATTGCTTTGCACCGTCTTGTTCTGGGATTTTCCACCTGAGGGGAAGGTACTGTCAGGCTGATGCTCTCTAAGGTTTTAAATCCCTGAGGTTAAACTGCCTGGTGGCAAGGCCAGGACAAGCCCCTCACAGACACTTGGATAAATGTTTGTGTGGTTCCGGAGAGTCCCTAGCTGCAGCTCCCTGATATTGGCTGAGCAAGTCACTAGACAGGGGAAAGCTCTCTTGTGAGGAACAGACATAGCCACCGTGTCAGTAACACTGGGTCAAGTGGCAGGAGACCATCCTGCCCATGTCAAGGCTGACTGCATGGTGCTGGTCACCCGTGGGGGCCAGGAGGAGAAGCCTGGAGGACTAAGGGGCACTGATGGGCTGGTGAGGAGGAGAAGGATTAGGAGAGAGCAGGAGCTGTGGTTTGTGCCTACGGAAAGGCAAGGTGGAGAAGTGTTCAGTGTTTTCACAGGTAAATTGTTACCTTGCTGTGGGGCGTAAGCAGGCTCACAAGGCAGCCAAATAGCCCAACTCCCCTTTCTTTTTTCTGCTATCAAAACCATAGCAGGCCTAGGAGGGGATGGCTGTGACTGCCTGACATACATTCATAGGGAGCTCAGACAAATCCATAATTTTTTTTTCTTCCTTGCCACAGGCAACTGTTATTGGTAATCCTTTTTGCAGAAAAGCAGGATCTCAGGGAAAGGTGGATAGGATTGATTGGTACCAGTGTCAGCATCATTATCAGTGTCCTGGGACCTGTGTCAAGTGTGCCATAAAGATTCCTGCCAAGCCTGCTAGAAAGGTCTAAAGGTCCACAGCCTCTTTGATCTACCCTCTGTATAAGCCTTATTACTGCTGCCATCCCCTCAGCGCTGTCCTACATGAACATTGAGCTCTCGTATTACCATTGCTGGAGAGGGGACTCTTACCCCTAAAATAAAAATCCCTTGCAAAGAAATGCAAAAATATTTCATTTCATAGTGCTTGCCACTACTCTCGGGGGAAAAATACTGTACTAGCTACTAAGAAGAACAAGGGAAAACCAAGGTCTGTGTAGCAGAATAACTCCCTGCACACAGCCTTGGAGCTGCTTTTGTGCCATGGATAGGTACATGCATATTCCTGCCTACCCTGTGGCTGAACGACCCTAAGTATAGAATTTAACATAATTGAGCAATTGAGGGTTGCTGGTTCATTTGCCAAGCACGTATGTGAAATATGGGCAATATGTGATCAAGTTTCCAAGTTTTTCACCAATCTTTATTCCTCTAGATAGAAACCCATATGTCCCTATGGTGTGACCCAGTGCAGAAAAGCATAGGTCTGTTCCTGCAGACAGTCCTTGCCCTCAGAGTATTGGTGCAGGAACCGCTCAAGTAGCTGTCATTCCCTGGGGCTATGCAGCAGGATAGGGGACCTGGATGAGAGATGCTGGTGGCAGTCGCAGAGCACGACTGCTCATGGCTGTGTCTGAGGCGGGTCTGTCTTAATCACCTTGCAACGGCCACAAAGCTTCATCCCCCAACCCCTTCCTTCGCGCAATCCCTCCTGCTGCTACGCGCTGTTTGATCAGTGTATGAAGCCAGCTGGGAGTGAACGTGGGCAGGTGTAAAGCCCTTTCCTAATCCCCTGGTCATGCACCTGTGTTCCTATGGTACACTTTGAACATGTGCCTCAGATCTTCATTTCGGGAGGTAAGAGCTGCTTCTCACCTGTGCAAGCGAGTGTCTTATGCATGCATTTTGGGTTTTTCTAAAGCAGCCTAAAATCTCCTAATCCTCCCTTTCTGCCTCATATTTCCTGCGGGTTGCACTCCTGAGCCCTGGTGCCCACTGATGGCTCATTTTTGTCACAAGAGAAGGTGGGTGTTTGCTTTTCTAGTGAACATAGCTGCCGCCAGCTGACAGAAGAGATGTGTGACAGAGCCAGTGTTGGTCCCAGCTGCTGGTGTCTGCACCATTTGGCTGAGGACTGACACGAGGGATGCATGAGGGCAACAAGTCAGCCAGAATCACCTTTGTTGCCTGCAAGCAGCTATCGGTGCTGAGCGGTACAGACCTCTCAAGGGAGAAAGAGGAGAAAGGGAGGTCTCTCCCATTTCAAACCCTCTCCTGTTACTAATGGGGACAGGTCACAGCCATGGGAATAAGGCACGAGGCATTGATTCATTGAGCTTTTTCTTGTAATGCTGTAGATCTTCATTAATGTTCCCAGTTGTGCTTTCTGCTGTTCCCAGTGGGGCCACTTAATGACATAAAGAGCTTAATAAGGAGAAGCTGTGGTCACAGCTGAGGGGAAGGGTCTGTCTTACTGCTGCCAAGGGTTGTGCTGTTTATCACATGCAGCATCAGCCTCTAAATATTTCTTACCATTGGGACTGAGAGAATCACTTTGCAGAGAAGGTTATCCAGTAAATCTGGCAGGGCAGAAACAGAGACCAAGAAGGGAGCATGCCTTCGGACCGTACTGGTCCCTAAAAGCTTTTGGCAGGTATCTAGAGGGGGCTGTTTACTGTTATGGACTGTGGTTGTGCATTGGCCATGGATATGAGGTCTTATGAGCCATGCAGTGGGGTTTTCTACTGGAGTGTTTTTCTACCTTTTCCACTCTGTCTCCTGGGGGGATCCTAGAGCTCCAGGCAAGGAGCTTGCTGATGCTGGGCCCAGTGCTATGGAGCTGGGGGAGCCCAGAGCCCTGGGAAGGGTGGAGGAGCAAGCAGAGGGAGGAATCTGGTGTAACTGCGAAAATAAGGAGCCGTGGAGAAGAGAAGGCACCTCTGCATGCTGTCCCTAGTGACACCATCAGGTGCAAATATATTACAATTTTTCTTTTTTGCTTATTGAAGCCATCCCACAGTACATATTATTTGCAAGCATACTGTATAACTGTACAACTATATAACTGTACAAATGTATCTTAGAAGTAGACTTCCCCTTACTTATCTGAACTGACTTTGCTCCTGCCTTCCCAGGACTTGAACACTTTTGCTAAGCAATAACCTTTCCAGCGATATTTCAGCTGGACAAGTTTACTTTTCAGCTTGGACAGGCATATTAGCCCCAAGTAGATTATGATAGTTCCAGATCTGGAAGTCTTTCCTTCAGTGGGAGAAAGTCATTGTGTGCAGCCACAGCTCAGATCCATACTTCAGGGTCTTCCTTCCAGATGTTCACCCAAACACCCCTCTAGCAGAGCTTGTTGAGCCTTTCCCATCATTCAGGATACCTTCACTAGGATATTGGTGTGCAGGTGGACAAATCTGCAGCCAGGGTAGCAGTGCGGTCCTGAGCACTCTGTCATACTAAACGTAGCTACAAGCCCAGTTTTCACCTTAGTGTGAATTGATGCTCAGCATTTAGTGCAGTGCAGGTGTTAATGGAAGGTCATCTAAGGCTTCTCTGCAGCTTAATTATGGGGCTATTTCAAGCTTTCTCCTTTGGTTTTAATGCAGATCAATGTCGTAAATTGTCAAGAATCATGAAGTGAAAGTGTCTGTGAGGCTGGTGGACCATCTGCCTTCCAGAACTGCTTCTTGCATATTAAATTTAGAAATTCATCACCTGAGACCCAAACTTCCAAGTGTTTGGAATGCTTTCCAACACTGAAAGCATTACCAGAGGCTAAAGGTTGGATCATTCCACTAGCATAAAAAGCATGCAGATGGAGTTGCTGCTGGCTCTGCAATGTATAAACCCTGCGTGGAGGCTGTGTGGGCTGATTTCCCCAAATGACAGTGTTTCTCATGCTCATTCCCATTAGTCACCCAGTCACTGCTCTCAGGCTCACATCTCTGTATGCACCAACTGGGGCATTGTGATCATTTAGTTTGGGACTTACTTAAATTCTCGTTCAGCCCACATATAGCAGAACTGCCCCCTTGATTTAAGGAGTTAAAGGATCACTGGCTAGATTGGCTTTAATATCGTCTGCAGTATCAAGCTCTCCTTTCAATGAGTACTCCTTTCCTCCTGCAGTTCATGCTCTCTAACAGCTTTCTTTGCTCTCCTCGCCTTTCTTTTCCCCACAATTTAAAGGCGCTTCATTTAATGTCAAGAACTTTTTTGGAGGGGAAAGAGGTGATTATTGATTCAATGAAAACTGGAACTCTTACCTATGCTTTTCATCCTAGTTTTCAGGTGCAGTATCCTTATAACTTTTGCAGCCTGGGATTTGCTGCGGGTCTAATAGCACCAGCAAAGCTCTCCCTGCCTGCAAGCTCCCCGCAGCAGCGGGCTGGTGGTTTACTTTGTTGACAGACGTGCATGTTGCAGCGCTGCACCGCAGCTCTGCTACATCCCTTCCACACCAGGCATCCTCCGATCGCCCTCCTTCCGCTCAGGTTGCCTCTCTCTTGTTGCTTATCGCAAGGAACAAAAGTAAGTCAGAGGGGAATTGTTTTTAAAATCAGGACCAACGCCTAGACTTGGCGGGGCTCCTAAAACAGGGATTCCCTTTGCTGGGGCAACCGTAATTTTTCCGGGGTGGTGTTGCTATAGAGATGGTGTCCGATCTCTCTCTGTTAATATTGCCTTTTTGGAAGGGCCCTGAATAGGCGCTGAGGTAGGTAAATGTATGCGGTGACACCGAGCGGGTGATTTTATTCTGACAAATTCCTGCAACGTTTGTTTCCAGGCTTGTCTGAGGGCCGGGACGCAGTGTTGGGCTTTTTGTCCCACGTGCTGCCCTCGCGGGGACGGAGTTAATGGAAGCCTTGTTCAGAGCCGCTGGGGCAGAAATTTTTTTGCTGAGGGAGACAAAAGCCGAACAGGCCACCTCAGAGGTTGCTTTGGGAAGGCCGTCTCTTGTGAGCTCTCAAAGGAAATGGGAGATAACACTCGGCCCAGGAGACTCATGAGTGTTTTCAAGCACCCTCCTCTCCACCCCGCCGCCTTGGGCTTGCACATCTGCCTCCTGCAGCATCTTTTCTAGGGTGGCAGGGAGGGGGTTTCTCCAGAAGACATTAATTAGAGTTGGTTTTTTTGCAGCCTGGCAAAAGAATAATTGCCAGCGTTGTGAGACGTGGCTCGGAGATGCTGTCGGAGTGGGATGGCTGTGATGGGGCTAGTGGCAGAAAGCAGCAACAGGAAAGGGCACAACATGTCCATACCCAACCGTGGGGCTGTGCGGGCTGGTCCCAGCACAGCAGGGCTGTCTGGGTCCCCATCTCTGCTCAATCGTGTTTGTACCAGCAAGTACAACTGGGAGTTGAGCAGGGACTGAAAAAGCAGCGTCTAGGCTGCCAGCACCAAAGCTGCATGTCAGCAGCTCTCTGTGGTTTTGGTTGAGGATCTGGATATTTGTGGTTTTTGTGGGTGCTCGTGTGTTCTCAGGAGGGCTGCAACTCCTGGGGTCACTTGGTTATGGCAAACCATCAGCTGCATTTTGTGGAAATATATTCATGAGGTCCAAGAAACATTGCACACCATGAAGGCTCTGAGGTGCCCACTGAAGGTACCCTGGGATGTCATCACACGGAGGCAGGATCCCCACTGAGCTCCTTCTAACCAGACCATGCTCTTGTCACCCTTGAGGCTGGGAGCACAGTAACAGCAAGGTGTATTATGGCAGCTGAATAATCCTCGAGGGTAGAGGCAGGTCGTTCTGGTGCAGAAAACCTCCAAGACAGGACTGGGTAAAGCACTTAAACCCCAAGTCAGGCTGGTAGTGCTCCATGTCTGCTGCTCTGCTCTCTGGGGACAGCAACATTTCAGCAAAAGGGAAATGCATTCAGCATAAATTTATCAAAGAGCACAGGATCTTTAGAACTGAGCAATGCTTTATCACTATAAAATATGGCCTTTTGATTCTACCAATTTATGAGAGGAAATAATTTCTAATGAATAAATTATTGGATTTAGTCTGTTTCTGCTCTGTAAGTGTCCTAGTTTTTCAGATGTACTTAGTATGTTTGGGGGGTTATTTGCTAGCCTGCCTAGGAGGGACAGTGTTTTGTGGTGAGTTGAATATGAAATAACTTTTTTCTAAGTTTTCCTATTTAGCAATACAGTCAATCATATCGCTATTCTTCTGACTGGGACTGAGTGTCTCTTGTAGTACAAATAAAAAGATCAATCCAATTGGATGTTGACATTTATAATGCAACGTATTTGGGTATTACATCAGTTGTGGTATTGATGCAGAGATTATTAATCAAAGGCAGCCCATGGGCTCTGATCAATAGAAGGCTCCAGGCTGCTGGGTTTTCTCTTTTTTTCTTTTTTTTTATTTTTTCTGAGAATATCTTTTTTTCCCCTCCCTCCTTAAACTTTTCTCCCATGCAAAGCTGCCATTTCAGTGCTGCTTTTTTACAGAGAGAGGTACCAGTTCTTCAGAGAGACCAGCACGTAACTAGCTGTATTCACAGAGGAAATCGGGGTTAGCTCTGTAGGACAGTTAGGATGCTCCTATGTTGGCTGTAGTGTAGGAAATGCTTTGAGGCATGTCAGGAAGAACAATGCTACGGAGGTGTAAAACATGGCTCTCATTATCATGGCTCTTGTGTGGGGCAAGCAAGACCCTTCCTATTGTTGATATAAATTTAGTAGGAGCAAACTGCAAAACAGAAAAGGGGGATGTCTCTGCTTATGTATTTGCAGTGGCTGCTGATACAGAGCGGGGAACAAAGCCATCTCGAGTGTCAGCTAATCTCCCCCTTAGACTATGTGTTTCGTCAGCTGGATGGCAGTTTGGCAAACACTAGTGTCTGCAACATGGCATGTACTCACGTGAGTTGTACCGTTGAGTCCAGGGAGGCTTCTCACGTGCAGAGGCTTTTGCAGAATGGAGACCCTAATCCAAGGAATTTTATTGGGGTTACTAAGGACTTTCGCTGAGCCCTGTTCCTACCTTAGTGGGCAAGCAGGGTTTCTCCTACCTTGAGCCCTGCTGAGAGTTGAGAGGGCTGTAGGTTTACTTGCTCCTTTTGCTTTAATGAAAGGGTTCATTCTCTCTAAATACACATGCATAACTTCCATTTGCTCTCCGGGGGACTGGTGGCCCACAGAGGACCGCAGGGCCTTGTTTTCTGCTGGCACAATGTATGATCCCTTTGTAATGCAAACCTAGCAGAAGCGGACTTACAACTCCAAACCCGGATCATTTACAACCATATAGCTAAACAAAACCACTCTCAATAGCACATAGCAACATTGTCAGCCCCTGTAAGAAATCCCTGAAGCCATATAGCACTCTTACGAAGTAAGTCTGGCTGGATGACTTGGGGATACTGTGCTTTAGGGATGACACTCACCCACCATTCTACCGCCTGGAAGGTTTAAAAAAAAAAAGAAAGCCTTCTAATATAATACTGCCATTTAAGAGAAATCAGAACTGAAAAGCAGCTGTCAAACTTTAATTTCCTGGCTAATGAATGACCATGAATCCATTCTTTAATGATTCTTGACCCTAGAAACAAAATGTATTAGCACTCTCAGATTTTGCACAGTAGTGCTAAATGGGGCATGTAATGTACTAATTTAGTGCCTCTTTAGCATAATCACAACCTACATGCACAGCTACATTTCCTTGGCAGGCAGCTTTCACAAGACCTGCAAAGAACTTACGTAGGACATTTCACCCTATTATTCATTTCACTGATGCCTGAGAATCGATATATGTGATTTTTTTTTTTTTTCCCCCTGTCCTTCTCCACAAAAAAGCATAAAATCATCCATTGATCTTCATGGGGTGATTAAAATGCCAAGAATTCTGTGCTTTTCTCTACCTGCAATGGGGAGATATCTGGTTTTACTGTGTGTTTAACCTGTGAATCTAAAAGCCCACAAAAGCGTTGCATTTGGGTATAAATCCTACTTTCTAGGAGAAATACAGGATCAAACAGAATAAACTACACTGGCTAAAGGCTATATTTATGTTACTTTGAAAGAAGCATACGATAAATATTCCTGGTAAAATGAAATTTTATTTGGAAAAATACAATTTTCAGGATCATCATCCTAAAAATGTATGTTTAGCAATAGCTTGGTCTGACTGTCCCATTCAGAAGGAAAGCATCCTGGGAGGTGAAAATACTCTGCTTGATGACTACCAGCTTCCTTTTTTTGGCTTCCCTCTGGCCCCTTGTTTGGCTTTTGGGACGCAGAAAAGCACAGCGCAGTTATCTTGTAACATCTGTATGCCAAGAACATTTCACTTAAGAATCCATTGAAGTATCTGTGACATGCCTTGTTCAACAGCTTCTTCCAATTTTTTGTGATATTTTTATTTTCCTTTAACTCTAATTTCAGTCTCTACTTGTAGAATCACAGGATGGTTGAGGTTGAAGGTACTTCTGGAGATTGCCTATTCCAACCCCCTGCTCAAAGAAAGGTCAGCTAGGGCAGGTTGCCCAGGACTGTGTCCAGTTGGGTTTTGAATACCTCCAAGGATGGAGACTCCACAACCCCTCTGGGCAATGTAATCCAGTGTCTGGCCACCCTCACAGTAAAGAAGTGTTTACTTATGTTTAAGTGGAAACTGTGCTTCAATTTGTGCAATTGCCTCTTGTCCTTTCACAGGGCATCACTGAGAAGAGCCTGGCTCTGTCTGCTCTACACCCTCATATCAGGTATTTTTACACATTGATAAGATCCCTCCGAGCCTTCTCTTTCCCAGGCTGAACTGTCCCAGCTCCCTCAGCCTCTGAAAGTCCCTGAAAGTTCAAACAAACCACAGAAAGCAACCTTGACCATGAAAGAGCCGACTTTGGGTCAGTCTTTGCACTGTTCTAGCCAGGGTTTTGCTCTCCTCTGTCATCTCCCCTCTGTAAATTATTGCAGTGTATGAGCCCTTTGGAGGAGACGTTTCCAATGCACTTTCAGGGGATGTGGATCCAGATGGAGCCACAGACATCCTGAAGATGCTATTGTAACACCACAACAGGATCCTTGGAGCAGTTTGCCTGGTCCTACCTGGTTTATGCAGATGCATGGGGGTGTCCGCAAGGATTTTGTTAAAAGATCAGGCCCCCCATTTCCACAATGCAATTAAGTTACTTGTTATTTTTTATATTAGCATTTACTTGATCTAAATTATATTGGGGCCACTGCAAGGAGTTCTGCATATCTGTGTGGTCTACAGTGGGCAGAGCACTGCACGTGCCGTGCTCCTACACAGTGTTTGTCATGAAATCGATCCTTCCTAAACCTCGTTATCCCTCTGCGTGTGTGCAGCTCTGTCTGGCCTGGGCGCTCAGGCAGTCCCTGCCCGCAGCCCCGCGGGGGATCGATGCAGACTGATAGAGGCATCTGAGGGAGACAACACACGAGCAAACATACCTCACACTGGAAACAGACTGTCTTTGCGGTTACAGGAGAAGGTGTGAAGCTCCACACCTCTTTCCATTCCTGGAGCATCTCGGTCCTGCTGGCAGTGTTCAGCCAATTAGCGTGGCCAATCCCTTTCTAAATGTTTTTATTTCCATGTGTAGGCTGTGCTTTAGAGAGAAAAACCTGGAGCCATGCCAGGCTCTTTCCAGAAATTCAGGAAAAGGAAATGGGATTGTTAAATAAAATAGACTGTGGTGATCTAGGAGTTCCTAAGGCAGGCTGTGCAGGCTGACAGAGCTCGCCTCTGCCGCGAGAAGTGCTGCCCATGCAGAGAGGCTCTGTCTGCAGGGAGCACCTTGCAGGGCTGGGGTCCAGTCTAGCAGCCGGCATGACAAATGTAAGGTCTGCTCTCTGTTATTCTGATGAGAACCCAGAGAACAGGCCAGATCGCTGTATTACCTTGCATTTCTGCTGTGTGACTGAATGCTCGAGCAACGAGGCAGAATTTAAGACAGCCTGAGTGAAAAACTTGCCTTTGGTGAAAAACTGAGTCCTGTTGCCCTCTCAGATAAGACTCTGACTTCTAGGGAGGGTCATCTGTGCTCAAGGCACAGCACTGCCCAGTATGTGATTGATATTCGTTCCCTGGGCTTGGTGAGTTGCCCCAGCTGTGTCTGTCACTCCTTAGCTTGTAATTCGCACAGATATTCAGGATGAGGTCTTTGGAGGCAGGACTGTTTGTGGGGTTTGAAGGAAGCAATGCAATTTTTAGGAGAGGTTTCCTGTATGTCGTTAATACCATTCCCAAACTGCAGGAATATAGCATATAACTGCTACATGTGAAACTCCTGAGCTGCGTTATTAGCAAAAAGTTAACAAGCAATCAGAGGTTGCAGTTGGTGCAGCTATTTTTAATAACAAATAGTGAGAAATTGCATCTCTCCAGAAATAACTTACAAAGAGTAAAATTTATACTGTGTTGACCAGGTAGCATTTTTTCTTTCATCTCCAATAACAATTAATGTTAAGACTTAATTACACAAACATTTATAGACCATAAGGAGGTTTTTTGTTTAAATAAATTGCCCAGTGCTGCTCTGTGATGTGCACACAAATTACAGCTGACCATTACTGTGGAGGTGGAAACCAGCCACTGCTTACTGATGTCTGTTCTGCTCTGAACAGAGTCAAATCTGTCTGCTCCAGTTAAGGCCCTGTTTTCATATATTAATTTTTAAGGTGATGGCTGTATCATCACATCATTTGCAAGCCTTGGAATGCAACTGAGCCTGAGGACTCTCAAAGACACACGGATGTCTGTTCAGCAGGGCTGGGCCCCTGTTAGTAGGTGAGTAGGGAATGCAAGCTCCCTGCTGTACCGGGAATGGGGTGGGAGGCTGCGACCTGGCTTCACGGAGCCCAAAACCTTGTGCTTGAGCAATGCCTGGGGCTCTGCTGTTGCTTGGAGGCTGGTGCGAGGCATGCTGCCCCTCGAGAGGATGGGGGGAAGTTGTGCTCTAAGCTGGATTGTCAGATGTGTCTTTTGGGGCCACAGGCTGCAGAGCCCAAACTGTGGGTCTCCGGGCCAGGATCATAAGAAAATCACAAGACACATATTTAGGATGAGGTTTTCTAGGCACATTCTCCCCCTTTTAGCCCCCTGCCTTGGAGATTCCAGTACCTTTGACAAAAGGCGGCTCTGCCCTTTGAGTAGCTGAACTCAGACTTGGCCCCACCACCCTAACGCAGCCCTGATTTGCCTGCCGGTCCTCTCCCTACGCAGCCTCACCCAGCAGATGGTGGGACCAGCTGATGGTGGGCAAGTGCACTGAGATGTGGGTGACCAGGAAGGCACTCTGAAATGCCACAGCCAGCCCAGGAAAGTGCTGCCTGTCCCTATGGCTGGTGGCCTGGCTTGCAGGGTGAAGGTGGGAGGGGACAGAGCAGCACCAGGGCTGTGGGTGAGGTTCCCTGCTAGCAGCACTTACAGCCCTGCAGGTACTTGTGTGATCCTGGGGCCAGCCCAGGGAAATGCTCAGACCAGGCGGTGCTGGAATGTGCTGGTATTTTGCACTGTGAAAAGGGATGTGTGAATTGGCAGCTGTTCACTGAGCTGGGCAGCAGGGGCTGAACCCTGTTCTCAGCAGAGGTTACTCAGTGCCACTGCATGTACCGAGGCACCAGCCCTCACCCAACGCAGTGCTGCACTCCTTCTCTAAAGAAAAAGTGGATTCTTTTGCATATGTACTATTTAGTTGGGAAACCTGAACGTGATTTCCGTGGACTGTTTCAGATGCATCCCTGCAACTACTGAGGAAGGCAGAAACAATATCCTGAGATATTCCGAGACCCCCTGGCTGATGCAGCAGATCCCTTAGGAGATGAAGGAGTTAAGCGAGAAGCAGCCGTTCTCCCCCTATGTGGGTGCCAACGGCACCCAAACCCAAAGCTAAACCCATTGAGCTCTCACTGCAGTCAGCCGGGCTCTTCCCTGGGAGCTGCCAGGCCCAGCCCTGTCCCAACACCTGCAGCCCAAAGAGGCGGGTGCCCTGCACCCCGTCCTGGGTGGCATGTCCCACTCGTGCTCTCAGCAGCTCCTGTATTTTTTTGTGACAACAGAGGGCACCAGCGGCCCTTGCTAATGCCGGGCTCTGCCCTGCCCGGCTCCCCGGGACGTGCAGGGCTGCCCCGGGCGCTTTCGGAGCTGCGGGAGGGAACAGCCCGCAGCCCAAGCCCTCCCTGCGCCGCGGGTTTCGGTACACGGACGCGGCGGGGCTCGCGCCTCGCTCCCACGCGGCCTGCGTGGGTGTTCGCGGCACCGCGCGCGCGCGAGCGAAGAGGCAGGGCCTGGGTGCGGCTGGTGAAGGTGCGTGTCGGTGCCGGGGCGCAGGGAGGGCTCGCGCCCGGGAGGGCCCCTGTGATGAGCCTTTTTGAGTCCTCAGATGGTCATCCTGCACCTCCAGCCCAGCGGGGCCCGATCCTGCCGCCTGCACCCAAGCAGAAGCCACTGAAACGTGGGAATTTGAGGTTAATCGGCAACGAACTGGTGCGGATGGGAGGCTGCGCCTGAATCTCCCGCACATTACAGCGGAGTTCAGCCTCCCTGACAGCTGTGTAACATGCGAGATCTGCCTACAGCGAAGCCCGCAGGGACAGCCCTGAGCTAGCTCCAAGCTGCTCCACTCCCGCACTGGTGCCAGAATAGGAAGGAGCCCAAAGCAGCTGGCTGCTTGAGCATGAAATCTCCAGCACATCTGAGCTGCTGCGGTTAGGTGGTTAGCAGTACCGGAGGTGGTCCTTTTAGAGGCAACCCTTGTAAAGCGGGGGGCAGTCTAGGCATACCCCTGCTCCAGAAGGAATGGGGCTGCTTCCAGCCTGCTCTGCCCCTGACGTGCAGATCCCCTCTCCTTCCACTTACCCACTTGTGTTTATCACCGCTGCAGGTGCGTTCAGCTCCAGGCTGCCCACGGAGGGATGCAGAGAAGTTGAAGCTGTATTTGTTACTTTCCTGAAGCACAGCTACCTAAGCAGGTAAGCAGCAGGCACTTTTAGTGATAACCCTGGTCCCTCTTCCCCACTTCCAAGGTAATTGATCGCTATATCACATGGCAAAATAAGCAGGGAGCAAGAGCAACAAAATACCGGCACAAGTACTGATGAACAGCCCCTTTAGTAAAACATCCTGATTTACTGCTGTTGTGAAAGCAGAAACAGGTAGTGATTTTATTCCTACTTTCTTCCATGCAGCACTAGGACAAAGTTCATCTCTGGTCTGTTTTGTGGGATGCTTTCTCTTTGTTTCATCTTAATTTGTGTGAGGAAGATGAAGGCAGAAAAAACAGTGATGGAGGGGAAAGGGCTTTGAGCAAAGAAACAATGTGTCACACGGTACTGAAAATGCCACCCGACCTAGTGACATTAACAGGACTACTTGCAAGAGTAAGAGCTCCTCACTCAATTTAATCCCTTGAGTCAGGGTTGAGTGGCTGAGCAGACGGATCCTGGCAGGATCGGGCCACAGAGCTGTGCATATGGACCATAACCTAGAGTCTGTACTGGGGCCCCAGACTCTTCAGTCCTGCAAATTTGATATATCTTGCTTATTGCAGCAGGACTATTTGCATACCAGAAGATTTACTCACACGAGCACAGGACATTGGATGCTCTGTTTATCCACAGCCTGGAAACGTGAAGGTCCCAAGTTTCTTCCACTGCCAGGGGACATGTGAAAGCTTTGAGCACATGCTACGGAGATAAGTAGAGACATATGCTTTATGCCAGGCCAAGATGTTTTTATAAAGAGTTTCTGGCCACGTCTGGTAAAACATTTAATAACTTTTCTGCCAGCAGCCAAAAGGCAGTCAAATATTTAAAAGCAGTAATAAAAGTTCCTGTGTGAGTCAGAGTTCTACAGAAATCCTGCTAGTGAATTTCCCCATGGTAGCCTGCAGGACTAGCTGGAAAAAAATACCACAGAACTCTGCTGGTATGAAGTATTTTTTAACAAGTCCTTGGAAGTGGCATGGAATGTCCCTGCAAAGCCCCTGAAACCAGATCCCAGGCTATATGCAGCCTAAACAGCAATTCTGGTAATTTTTTTCTTTAATTGCTATAGCCACAAATCCTATTTTACTCCTAGGGAATCACAGAGAGACCAGTTTCAGTGTCACCTTTAAGTGGCACCGCACTTGCTTATAGAAGAATATGCACAAGTGCATATTCCTTTAACCTGGAATCCAGCATACTCGAGGGTGGAGCAAAACGCTGCCCTGCCATGTGCGTGGCCTGGGCTCAACTCTCCGCTCTCCCTTCCTGCAGAGCTCTGCTCTTGTAGTGCTAATGAAGTACCTCTTCTTCCCCTTTCAAAGTCCTCAGGTGATCCCTTTCTGCTTGGAAACTGCAGTGAGACCCTGGGCTTTTTTGGAAAAGAATCTCATTAAGATCCAAGGCCACAAAAGCTTCTCTGCTAATTCTTCCTGCTGCTAAAGCCCTGCCAGTAACCAGCATGCCCTGGTTTGGCTCTGCTGCGGGCAGCAGTGCTGGGGGCCTGGGGCAGGGCAGGCACAGCTATCTCACAGCAGCTAGGTCTGACCCCAGGTTCGGGGGGTTGGCAGATGCAGGAGTTCACCCTGCTCTTGCTCACCTGCTTGGGCAGGAGATGATGCTAGCGGAGGGGGCAGAGGGGGAGAAGGAGGGGTGACGCTGCTGGCACCTGCCTGGCAGGTTGTGTGCTTGGGTACTCCTCCGTCTCTATGCTGAAGTAGAGCTAGTTGCTCTCTGTGTGCTTTGCAAATTGCTTCCACACTGCAGTTCACGTCTGGCTTGGATGCTCTTCTCTGGAGCACACGGAGCTGATCTGGCAGCCCTGCTTGGCCTGAATCCCCACTCCCCACCCCAGGACCTTGCCGCTTCTCCAGCTGAAAATCTTCTGGGAGCTACCTGTGTTTCTTTGGTATTTCCAGTGCTTTTGACCACCAAAATGGGAAGGAGAATGTCGTTTCCCCACACCAGAATATCAGGAAATGTTTTACTTCAGCTTGGCTGTAAAAAGTGGGGCAGTTGGTAGGGAAAATAAGTCTGTTTTCAGAGCCGATTTGCAGATCCCCCACAGACACACTATGCCAGTGTGACAGCATCAGCGCAGCACAGGAGACCTCACCAGAGAGGCTTTGAGCTAGGCAGGATCAAGCACACGCAGACACGGGTTTGCCACCATGCCTGCTGGGCTGCCCGGTCTGTCGGCAGAGATGCCACCCTGGATGTCCTAATTCCCCATCCTGTCCTCTAACCACAACCGCTGCCTTCTCTTGCAGAGTAAAGCCTGATACAACCTGCCTGGTCCCTCTTCCCCACTTCCAAGGCTGTTTGGTGTGAACCTGTGATCTTTAAAGCAACCTGCAGGCAGGATGAAGACAGTCGCTCTCGTAATTGTGTGTGAGGGCAGCACTTCTCCCTGAGGATGGAAAATGGGTTTTCTGCCTCTGGGCCTACAGAGGGGGCCTGTGAACCACAGCACGGGTGGTATGGCGGAGCCGCTGCCCAAGGGAGCTGGGGAAAGCCAGGGGGTTTAGCACCCAGGGCAGGAGACAGCCTCTCCTTCCCAGTGGCCTTGTTTTGGGTGAGAGCCCAGCTCCCACAGCCTGCCTGGCCAGCGGCCATCCTCCCAAGGTGTCCGACCTCCGAAGACATGCCCATGGGAGGCTGCTTTGAACACGTGGCAGAGGGAAGAGACAGCGAAGAAGTGTCTGGTTACCCACCTCAGCCTCCTTCCCTCCTCTCCAGGGAGGGAGCTCTGCTCTCCTGGGTGTCAGGAGAGACTCTTCCAGGGAGGGTTTGACAGGGCAAATTTATGACAAGCCTGTTACGACTCGTTGCAGACTTGGGTAACACTTGGGGAAAATGCTGTCAACAACTGCACGCTTCTCTCCTCAGAAACCCCGGAGTGCTTTTCTGGGCTCAGCTCACTGCCACAATTTGGCACTACCAGCAGCTGAGGGAGTAGCTGGGTTTCCAGAGCCCTCCCTCGCAGCACAGGGATGCCTGCATGCAGCCCAGCTCAGGGTCGCTCCCTCCGAGGACGGCCGCCATGCCCCGAGCGGCTGCAATCCTTTCACGTCAGCATGGGTTTGCTGGTCGTGGGTGTGATATTCAGCAGAGCAGCAAATGAAAGCGAGGTCCTTCCACCTTGAGATCATCATAGGATCTATTGAGCAATTCAATGTGTTTATCTCATAACGATAGTGCAGCCCTGGGGCTTGTCTCTTAAGTCCTCGCTAGTGCAATGCCTGGCTGTTACATCAGAACTGACAGTCAGACCGATGGGGTCATGCTCCCTGGAGGAGGTAAGGTGCTGATTCAGACTGTAAAGTTTGCGTTTGTCTCTGTTTGCATTTGCATTTTCAGCTGGAGGAGAAGTGCCAGGGTCCTGGGGTGGGCAGAAGGGATTTAGCCTAAGCAAGGCTCCCACGTCAGCTCCAAGTTTGTCATCTTCTGTTTAAAATCATGCAAATCTGGGATGGCACTGGTGGCCCCGCGCTTGCTTCTGGATGCACGCACGTTGCGCCTGGTGAATCAATAAAGCGTACCCTAGACAGGTAGCATGGGGCAAAGCTGGTTTTTTTAGGCAAGGAAAAAACCTCTGTTTGCCTGTCGCCTCAGGGGAAGCTGAAGTGGACATAAACAGTGGAGCAGCTTGCAAGTGTACAGCACTTTGAAGACAACATTCATCCCATACGCAAGATCTCATTCCCCCATTCTCAGCATCCAACCTGGGAGCACCAGCAGGAGCGGGTGGTGTCATGGGTGGCTGCACAGTTGCGTTGGTCACCTTTTGCTGATGGGATGTACAGATGCTGGTGTTTCCTGTGCAGTGGGGAATTCATGTTCCACAGCAGTCTGCAGGGTTGTGGTGATTCATGGGGAACAGGAAAACCTAGTCTTATCTTCAGGGAGAAAACTGCTGAGCTTCAGGTTTCAAAGCCCTTGGTTCAGTGGAATTACAGGTTCAAATCCTGAGAGGGTCAAACAAGGTCTTTCTCCCTCTGAGACGAATGGGGTGTCATGCAGTAAATTGCCTATGATTCTCTTTGTTAGATGCTGTGTTACTTTGAAAACGGCATCATGACAAATCTTGGCTTTCTGCAAAATAAATAACTGCATCATTTATCAAAAAGTTTTGCTTTCAGAAACGTCGCCACTCTTTCAAGGCATCAGAGACTCCTGGGAATGAAGGAGACCAGAGGAACACAAGATGCTACTTTTCTTTTCTTACTCTATTTTATTTGACATTTCACTTTTTTTTGCTTATTTGAAAAAGCCCCGGTGAGGAGTGATCCCTGGCCGTGGCATGTCCCAGCAGACTTGGTGGAGTGTGACAGTGAGGGACATATGCTGTCTGACTCGCCCCCGGGGAGGTGGGGAGCGACAGGCACGCTTTCTCACCCCATCCTTGCTGCCTGCAATTGCCCCTGTGCAGAAGGAGCTCTGAGATCACTCTTCTCCCCACAACAGCAGACATCGCCTATCAAGCCTGTTCCCAGGTCTCTTGTAGTGGAAGATATGGCTCCTTGGGCTCTGGCAAAATCACGTCATCGGGACTGATCAGCGGTGAATAACCAGCGTGTTTCTGCCTACTTAGCTGAGATGACACATGCAGACCGCCGATACCGACTGGAGCGTGAGGTCCCATGCTCATTTCTTACAGACCATCGCTGCAGAGCAGCGTGGTCGGCTCTGCATGTGTGCATAGCAGTGCATGCAACACAGATATGCTGCTGCAACAAGGCACCTGTCAAATGCAAATACTATCACAGGCGAATTCCTCCTCAAAACTTCTAGAGAGAGAGCTATGTGCAAAAAGCCTGGCAAGGCAGAGAAACAGTTTTCAAACTTAGCTTTAAAAGGAGAGAAATACAATCTCAAGTGTTCAACTATTTCTACACACTTACTCCTTGTATAGGATAGAATATAATGCACTGGGGTGAAATGTCAAAAAGCAGCCACTGTATTCAGCATGGTCAACAGTAATTTACTTTATAGCATGTGCAACAGTATCTTATTTTGTTCTTGACATAGTGTCATGGTTTAACCCCTGGTACTGCAGGCTGCTTTTATGTTGTCTACGGGATGCCCCCAGTGCTTTGCAAATGCCTGGGAGTCCTAAGTAGCAGGCAGGAATTGGCATCCCCTGTCTACACGTGGGAAAACAGAAGTAATAGAGTTTATGGCTCCTGTTTTCAAAAGCAGTCGCTAGCTTTGGGTCTCTGTCTTTTTGGTGCCAAACTGTGAGAGTTTTTAATGTTCTGGCATGTGTGCAGAACAAAGAGCAACTGTTCACTGGTTTAACTGGTTTGACTTGTACACAGCTCCGTTGAAAAGGTACCTTAGTGTGAAGTCTGTGTAGCGCAGTGAAGAAGCAGATGTTCCCTCCATCCCCGTTGCCCATCAGGTCTGGATTTTAGAAGTGCCCCAGTTGAAGCCAACAGTGTTTGCAGTGTCCAGTGCCGCTGAGAGCTAGGCCAGGTGTTAGATCAAATGTCTAGAGCTGAACGTGTAACATTTTTTCAGATGTGCTTCTTGGTGATTTTCTTCCAGACAGATGCGGGAAGTCTGTGGTAGAGCTGGGAACAGAGCCTGTTCCTGTGCTGTGAGAGGCTGGGCGTCTGACAAGACACAGGCACAGCCCTACAAAGTAAATGTTGTGATTTCGTGGCTGGAGCTGAATGGCACCCGACAGTTGCACCAGGGGATTTTTTTCCCCCAATCTCCAGATTCGCAGGCATTCACAGTGTGGCTAAAGCTTCAGAACCCCTGAAATTCCACAGGAGTAGTTTGGTGCTTAATTTTGGGTCAGCTGTACCAGTGCATCTTTGTACTCGTGTTTCTGTGTGCAGCTCAGTTACAGGATAGCCTTAATGGAGGATAACCAGGCAGGAAGGCTCAGGGAGCTGGTGAGATAGAGGTGAAAAGCACATCATAGGGCTGAGCTTAATACCAGCTTGCACAGAAGAGTATTTTACACCAATAGTCTGTTGACTTCAATAGTATGTAATAAGCTGCTTCCTGAGCTGGACAATGGAGTGAGGATTGGGCTTATGGATGGATGATATATGCTGTGGCTTTGGTTGCTGGGTTGAGTTGTCCAGAAGAATCATGCATTTCTTTCTTTTTTAACTCATTAATTGAGCTTATCCGTGATGGGAGAACTTGCCCTATTCTATGTCTGAACATCATGTCCTCTGTCGGTGCTGGCTGCGTGGCAAACCCTGAGCCGACAGCTGGGACTGCCAAGCCTGGGCAATGCCTCGCTGGCCCATCCACAGCTGGGCAACACTTGTAAGGGATGGCCACACCACTGTGGTCTTGACTGCACGTGCAGCTCCCTGCTGGTCTGTCTTTTCAATGTTTCGATGAGTGCAGCTCTACAGTGCAGATTTTTCTGGCTTGCTTGCTTTCTCAAGACATTCTCTTTTATTTGTTTAAAATGTGCTGTTTCCATACGTTGCACCTGCTCTCAAGGATACTACCCAAGGGTAAACACGGAGTAGGCACAAATCCAGCACCACAAGTGCAGTTTCCATGGGAAATGAAGGCAGGTATATCTATACATGTAATAAAATGCTAGACTCTGGGTATCTGCTCTGTTCCTCTGCTTTGGGATGCGGTGAGGAGCACCCAGCCTCTGACAGCAGAGAGGGCCTTGGTCTCCAGAGCAGTGAGACGGCTTGGGAGGCTGAGCTTCCTAAAAAGAGCAGTTGAAACCACATCCCAACCACAACTCTGCCAGTACAGGTCAGGAACTGTGGCTTTTCTTGAGTAAAATTTCAATCAGCCTTAACTTTCCTTTCATTTCTGTTTTAGAAAATGCTAAATATTGAGCTGTCTATTAGGCAAAAAGTAGTGAGAGGAATTTCAGACTGAAAAGCAGGACCTATAGTTTTCATTTAGAAGGGAAACTGGGAAATTTTTTCAGCAAAACCGCTTCCATGGAAAAAGGTTATCGAAGAACATTGTGGTTGAAAGTATTTCAGCTATCTGCCATAAGAAGGAGGTGACAACCCATCAGACCCTTCCCACTGTGAATACGCAGGATTTTCTGCAGTAGAAGGCTGAATCTTTCACCTGTGGTTGAAGCCTCCATATTAATTCTTTTTCATCAATATCACCATCACTGAAGCATGTAAACGCAAGGAGTTTGGGTGAAACTCTAGCCAATGCGACGGGGCAGGGAGCAATCACGGGCTGGCAACAGGCTGGAATCAGTGACCTAATCTGCCATTTCCCCCTCTAATTGCTATGATTCCACAGCTTAAAGAATTACACAACGTGTATTTTAGTTGGAACAAGACACTATTATTGAGTAAAGTGCATAATAATTGTGTTTCAGGAGGTGAAATAAACGTTTATCACCAGTCACTATAATCCATCATTGCACTTTGCTAAATTACTGAAATTGCACTATGTTCAATACTAAAATTACTTGTAATAAAGTGATTGCTGAACTGACACTCACAAAAACATGTCTAGTACCTACATTTGTTTTCTTAATTGACAATTTTTAAGGCTTCAACCTAGGGAAGGAGGAGCACCCACAGCCCTCATTTCAGTTGATAGGAATGGAGGGCACGTAGCTCCTTGCAGAGGCAGAGTCTTTTAGCACCATGGGATCCTGCCTGCATGAAGTACCTCTGATTTCCTATAGCTTTCAAGTCCTCTCAAGTTATTGGATAGGTCCATTTCACCTACATTTACAAAAACATTGGCTTTTGATAGAAGGCTTTCTCGTAATGATACACCACTTGCTTATATTGCTCTGCAATGTCTTCATTGGCCATTCATTATTTAATGCCACATTTTGCAGACTGGGATAAGTGACTTGACCATACATACATAGCACGAAGGAAAAAGGCACGTTCCTCATCCTGGATCTCCAGTGGCACTTTGGAGATGCCCACAACTTTTGCTGTTTCTTCTTCCTGCAGTCCCTCCACCCTGCAGGATTTTAGTTGGCAAAAATCAAAACTAAAATCAGAGCTCTTGGTTTCAGCTCCTGGATATGACATTTAGCTCAGGCCCACCTAGAAGAACATTACCTTAGTTTTAGATAGTGCTCCAAAGATGTTAACAAGCTGTATAATTAAGTGATGCTGAGCTAAATTTGGTTGTTTTTTTAAACTTTAGCTAATGTATGTGGTTGCATGCTTGGGAGAATAGATAGAAATTTTTTCCACGGGCTAAGCGATATCCTTTTGCAAAGGTGTTTAACTCCTTTCTCATCAGACTGAGCAAACAGCCGAGGAAATACCTGTTTTATACAGGGAAAAACATTTTGCAGTAATATGGAAATGATAATTTGATTATAGTTTACAAGGATTTTACTACTGACTCCCGTCCTTGGAAAACTGACTTGCTTTCTGAAGACCAAAACCTTCTTTTCTTTCTCAGGGGTTTTCCCAGCCCAGCTCAGAACAGATCTTTAAGAAATTTAATTGCAACATGTTAGAATTTCTCTTTGGAAGAGAAACACATGCTTCATCCAGGAAACACTGAATTTAAGTCCTCTCTTGATGTTTCCATGGCCTCAGCCAAAGGGATGAAACCTTTCTTCATGGCAGGTGACATAGTCTAGAGTTTACTGACTCTCTTAACATAGTATCAAACGCTCTCATAGATATTTTTCTGCTTTTTTTTTACATGAAAGGAGATGTGAATGTCTCCTTCATCAGCAGTCACTGTATAACATACATACTGTAAGATCTATTAAAAAAGTTTCAATAAGCTAAGCAAATATGAGGAATTCTGAGGGGAAAGAATTAAAGCCATCCATTTTCTTCTTCCAAAATAAATATGTGAGTTAATCTGAAAAAGTGAAGAGTGCCAAATATTCATCCTATGTGCTAAAGTGACTCATGGTAAAGGTAGACAGTTTTATAGTGCAATTTCTTTACTTGTGCTGGAAATGGATAGCTTCCAAGTGACACTTATGAAACAATTAGCTGTGCAAGGATAATCAGATTTGTATGAAAATGTAAAGATAAGCGATTTAGCTGTGATCTCAGCTGGAAAGTGACTGAGGGTGGTGGGCTATACTCCACAGTAAAAATCCCCTTTCTTTAACTAAATGGCACTTTTGCTGAAATGTGCTGGATTCAAGCAAGTAAGGGCTCCCTTGACTTTCATTGCTAGGATGACACACGACTGATTTGCATCATTAGAGATCCTTGCTGATGGCTGAACTGCTTTGCATGTAAATGAGACCTAACCTGAACAGCTGTTCAACTGGTGGATGTGAAGGATTTACAGTTCTGGATCAGGTCCCTGCCCACCACCAGCCTCCGAAGGAACACCACTGCTGGAACACACGTAATGTTTCATACCTACATGCCTGGGGCTTGGGCAGGGGCAGAGGTTGGTGGTTCAGATGGCCAAAAAACGTCTTGAAACCTTTTTGCATTTTAAAGTTAAAGTGCTCACTTTTCAGTCTTGCCCTCTCCCTTGAAATTATCATGCATGTGGTGGAAGAGTGAAGTGCTTTTTTACTCCCCATGTGTTGCACAGACCTGTGTCAGTGCCCAGAGAGATGGTGCTGTGTGTACGAGATGAACCACAGAGGTGAGGACCCAGCCAGCCTACCTCCATCATGCCCAGGGCAGCCGGGCTTTGACTGCCAGGACTCCATAGCCCTATGGATTTGCCAGCCCACACACACATCTGGAAATACGTGTGCACCCTCTGTGCCTGTACAGTGCCAAGGCAGTTGCATGGAGAGGGATAGTACTGACGGCATAGCAAAAGCAGCTCTTCTACCTCCACAACCCATTCATCTCCAAGTTGCCCAGGGTCAGGGGAGGCAGCGGGAAGCCAGGAGAGCCTGAGGGCTCTCTGTCCCTACAGAGTGACTACAGGCAGTCTGTATCAGTCTATGGGTTCTCCTCCATCTAGGTGTTTGTCCTTGTGTTCCTGTTCACCGGACCTCTCTGTACTGTTGGCCATGTGTTTCTCCTTGAAGTGGACTCTGTCTGCTGTGCCGCACTTTGTGGAAAGGCTTCCTGACCCCAGCCTCACTTGAGCTGTATGGGAAGGCCCCTTAGGAAACCTTTTTCTGTGATATCTTCAGCTTAGTTTCCAAACCCCCAGAGGTCTGGTTAAGATTGGTAGGCAGCCAAGCCTTGAGTGACTAGTCATCTGCCTGAACCCTCCCTGAAGATTTGCCCGTCTGTGGAGCAAACAACATTGTCAAGGGCATTGTTAACGATGTGTCAGAGATAAGAGTAGCTCTCATCCCTGGGAGATCCAGAGAACCTTGAGACGGGGATCCTTGGCCAAAGCACCAGGGAGGCATATATCCCTAGAGCAGAGGTGGTGGTGTCTTAAAATCCAAGGACTAGAAAACACCTACACTCCATTTAATGCCAGAGGTATCACTGCCAGTGGTCGGATTCAGAAAAATATTTAGAGGGCTTCCAAGAAAGCATTTGTAGATTTGGGTGTACAAGCCCGTGAAAGTATCTGGTCTGCTGGCAATGCTCACACATGCAAACAAAGCATCTTGGTCTTGAAAGGATGCTTTAACACTGCTTATTCCTCCACTGAAGCTGGCAGAAAAGGGAATGAGCACTGCGATCCCATCAGCTGTGCAATAAATCCCTGATGATACAAAGGCTCTGGGATGAAATCAGGCACCTGGCACCTCTGCAGCGAGTGTTAAGTGTGGAGCTACTAATGATAAAATCCTTCTGGTGCTGTTTATTGTGGAGGCAGAATTCAACCTGTTATGAACACACCCTTCTTTCTTGAGTGTGGTTAGTTTTATCTCCAGGTTAAGAGGATGTTGAGATCCCAGATGGAAGAGGAAGCTCTTTGGCTTTCAGAGCTTTGTTTACTTATATAAAGCCTAACAAACATGGTTGTTAAGGCCCCCTAGGAGGTCTTTCTTATGAAGCTGGGGGCTATTGGATTAGGCAAATGAGAGCCAGAGATTTGCCTAATAGCTTGACAGGCCATGAGGGATTAGACTCTTGTGGGCTGGTGTAAACTTGTGGGACAGAGGTGCTGTGGCGTGGGTCTCTTCTTAGCTGTGGATAAATGCCTTGTCAATGTGGGTTAATCTTGTTTGCCTTGTCTTCCATAATGCTGCATTACAGGACACAACCTCCACCAGTTTAATGACTGTTGGAATTGAATTGTAGGCTTTTGTTTCATGCACACACCTCCTCCATTACACGGCACTTTCAGCATTACAGGGGTCAGTAATCAACAGTAATTTTTAACTTGCATTGGTTCAAGCTCCTGAAATAGTCGCTCCTTTGGGACCAAAGGTTCAACTACAGCTGGCTGAAGGCAGGTCCCTCTGGGGAGACCCCACTGCTGCCCACGTGCTGTGGATCCATGGCTCCATGCTCCTTTTTCAAACTCTGGTATTAACCATGTCTCTCCCTCCCCGGATAACCCAAATCCCCTTCCCCTGAGCTGGGATCCTGCCTTGTCATTATGCTGTGCTCAAGGCAGCAGGCCAGCACTGGAATGGCACCCTGTGAAGCCTGAAGGACACCGCCAGCAAGCACCCACCCCTCCTTGGCACACTCTGACACCTTTCATTTGTTTGAAAGTGGGAGTCAGTGGTGACTGTCCTCAAAGGCAGTGGGCAGTTAGCAGTGGGACTGCAGTGCCAGGGCTGTTAAGGGATTGTACAGAAAGTGGACATGGGACTCCTGTGCCCCCGGGTCCCTTTACCTTGGTCTGGTGGGTAGAGGGCTGTGAGTATGCAGGGTTTCTAGAGCATCATGGCTTTTGCAGCACCTCTCACTTCTGCTCCTGGCCAACCCAGAAAAGAGCAGCCACCTCTGCGGGGCTAGGTTTGCTCCCAGGGCACAGGCCATGTTTGTCTCATTACAGTGTAGGGTCCATCCCATCCAACCCCAGGTTTATCACACTTTTTAGATGTCTTCACATTTCCTCACTCCGTATCTTTCCCTTGTCCTCCCTACAAGTACACCAAGAGCCCAGCAGCACTGGGTCCAACACAGGAGCTGGGGTCCATACACCTGCAGCCCCTGGGGACACATAGCCCTGAGTCTTGCTTGATGGATGCCTGTCGGAGCTGAGGGAGCCAGGAAAATTCACTGCAGCACATCCCTGGGTCTGGAGGCAGCCTTCCCCTGCAGTGGATTAGCATCTGCAAGGCGCTGGAGGGGACAGTGCAGGTGGGAGGAAGAGCCCCAGCCGGCCCCTTCTGCCCCACAATGGCCGGCATCTTGCTCAGTTGTGCAAATTGCCCATGCGCTCTGGGGGGCCATAAGCGCAAATTGCTCCATGGAAAGTCCAGCCCCTCCTGCCCCCGCTCACCCCCAGCACAGCCCCTCAGCCCTGCGCTGAGCGGGTGGCAGAGCTGCAGGGAGCAGGGCAGATGGGGACAGCACGTCAGCAGTGCTGGAGTACCGGGTGACAGCTTCCCATCGGCAGTGACAGGGGAAAGGCTGCCTTGCCTGCACGTGCTAATGGCAGCCACTTGGGCTCAAAAACTGCAGAGATGGTGGTGTGAAAAAGTGCCCTAGGTCTTGTCCCTGGCACCTTCTCTTGCCCAGCAGAGAAAAGCTGCAGGTGTCAAAAGGGTTGTAAATAGAGACCATGCAGGCTGGTCCTTTACTAACACATCCCCAAGACAGCATCAAATCTTCCTGAGTGGATGGAAAGGGCTGCAGAGCAGTGAGGAGTTGTGGGGGAACTGCAAGACCTTCATCAGCCGCACACAGCGCAGTCGGTTGTGCTACCCACGGGGTGCTGGGCCAGGGCAGGCTCTGGGGCTTTCCCGCCTGCCCCGCTGCATGACATGCCATCCACCTCCCATCCACTTCTCTGTGTCTTCCTTACCTTACAGGGAGTGAGCAGTTTTAAATTGCCATGTGAGCACAGAGGGGAGAAGCTCCTAGGAGGGGGTCTATAATGGAGGACTTTCCCTCTGTCCTACAGACCTCCGTTGCCTCCCTGGCTCTGCTCTTCCCACACCACAGCACCCAGCCCTGGGCAAGATGGAAGCTGGGAACCAAAAGCTGGCCAGCACAGAGCCCAAAACACACCAGGGCATTCATGGTACGACCTCAGAAGAGTCTGTACCAGCTTATAAATTGTCTGTGGAGTGGGACCTGGCAGAAAGAAGCACAGCCTGCCTCCATGGAGGTGGCAAAGGTTTGGGACTGAAGCAGTGAGAGGTGAGGGTCACCCTGCACATGCATTACTGCCTGCACTCCTTTGTGCTGCAGCTTAGTCACGCCTGACCCAGGTGAGCGGCTTGGTAGAACACAGCTGGGAGAACGGGGTTGTACTGGTTGACATTAGTTCTGCTTAGGACAGAAAGGCTTCATCTGTTTTGGGCCTACCAGGCAAACGCTGGGCTCTGGCTGCAGACTGAGTTATGAGCTAAGTGAGCCTAAAGCTGCACCCTGCCACAGGCTGGCTTTGCACCGCTCTGGAGGCGCAGAGGTGGTCTAATGCACTTTATTACTGTTCTTTATTATCAGACTCCACTAATGAATTCTAATGCGCAAAACCCTGCATGACAAAGAAGCCCTTGATCTGCTTCCACGCCCTTCCTTACTTCTAACCCCTCTAACATTTCCTGCTGTAGCTGAGGAGTCCCACCTGGGACAGACAGCACAACTCAGCAGGTGGCAAAAAGCGCGTACCCCTGAAGCAAGCTAGCTGAGCCTGGGTGCTTCCTTTCCCAAGACCTCACTGCTGGTTCTTGCATGGGGAGGAAACATTGCTCTTCACCAGGCCAGGAGCTAGCTTGCATTTTGGCCTGGAGCTCATTTAAATCAAATTCTCTGGTAGCAGCCCCTCTTTGTGAGGCAGTCCCAGGAGATTCCTGGGTTGGGACAAAGAGGGCAATTGCTATCTAACTGATGGAGCTATGCATATCACTCATGCTCCCACAGCCATCATTCCTCAAACACAAAGCTGCTGCCACCCTTAATTCCCTAGGCATGGGAGCCTCATGGAGCAGTGCCGTGAGCTTTTGTACAAAACTGACCCTGCAGGGAAGAGAAAAGGAAGAAGAGGGCTCCTGCTGCCCTGGGTATGATGCTGGGCAGCCCAGGGCACCTATCACTAAGGAAGGTCAATGTTTTTTCAATCTGAGTGCCAGGCTTCATAGACAGAGTAAAATATCATGCAGCGGAGTGCTTATATAGTGCCTGTGACTTTTGCATGTCTTAATTTAAGAGTTTACGAATCACATAGTCCTGGGCTAGCCTTTCTGCCTAGCAGACAGCTACTGAGTTCCTAGAAGTAAGTTCTTTGGCCACCTCCATCTGTACTGTCCAAATGTCTGTAGGAGAAATACCCTGGGAAGAGAACCTGTCACACTGTCCACCACTGAATACAGCAGGCTCTTACCTCTTGCTGTGCCTTTAGAGACCACTTTGTTCTCCAATTCCTTTTCTTTAACTGGCTCTGTCTTTACTTGTTGGAGTCCTTGTACTTAGACAAGATGCAAATTTTGCATAATAAAAGGGCTTCCTAATAGCCGGCAGTGCATCCTGCTGCTCCCTGTCTCCTGTTGCTGAAAATTAAACAGATGTAAAATTAGGAGCTGAATGTCTCTGCATCTGGGGGTCCTTGTGCATAGCTGGAGATGAGAGTTTAAGATGTGCCCTTTCTGCAGGAATAGCGACTGAAGAGTTCAAAAAATGATAATCCCTAACAAACCTTTCTCCAAAGAATTTTGCTTAAATACTTTAAATCACACTGGATGTCTGCATTTTTGCTCATAGCTCTCCTTGCTTCTTTTGACTGGACACTCCAGCGAAATCCCAGATCCTTCACTGAGAAATGCTTGTGAATGCTCCATCCCCACCTACACTTTTGGACTCCTAAAGGGGACAAGCAAACAGAAGGGAAGGTTCACTGCAAGCGGAAAAGAAGTCAGCGATTTTCCTTCATCACAGGAGGCTTTATACAATTCTGCATCTGCAGGCCCTAGTGCTGTATTGCCTTGAGTAACTCATGTTCCTAGGCATGGTGTCCAGGCAGAACCAAATCCTGATCCCAAGCAATGCACACTAGTATTTTCTTTTCTTGGCATGCCCTAGTCCATCTCTTTACAACAGGCTCCCAATTGCTTGGCTTTATCTTAGGGCGGCAATCACATGAAGAGGCCGTAGTAAGTGGATTTCATTTGTCTCCTGGCATAGCAGCAGACCCTCTTGGGTGAATGGTCAGAGCTTGTGTTTAAAAGCTCACTGCAAAAAGTAGTATCCATGGCTGATTGAGCTCACGGTGTATCCTTTAAATCTGCGCTTCCCTGCTGTATTTGAGAACACTGGGTGTTGGGAAACCTTGAGAACTGTAAGTGCAGAAGGAGCCCCATTAATTCCTGTCTAGACTGGCTTCTGAGCCCAGGTTCCAGAGATGAAAGGGCACTTTATTAAGACAGGGCATAAATCCACCCTGCCAACAAGTCCACACTCCTCTGGATTATTTACACCTCTCTCCCTCCCTCTGCTCATTGCTTGTCCCTATATAATCTACATTAAAGTTCTGACAGGATTAAGCCAATATATCTTAACCTTTAAATATCAGGGTCTGTGCTTTCGTTTCCACTGTGTCACAAAAAAGACTTCATGTTTTTACAGATAGACTGAAAAAAAAAAAAGTAGGTGTCTAAGGAAAGGAGCTTGTTGTTATGACTGAGAGATAAAATGTGTGCTTAGAAGATTTTATTACAAATGTGGCCTTTGCCGCACCTACAGGTCCTCTCCCTGATGCGTCTGGCCCTGTATGTCACTAAGGGCCAGCCAGGGGCTGTATGAATGGAGCCATCTGGGCCCTGAGCATCACCCTTCTGGATGAGGGGTGACAGCCGGGGCCAGGCTACAGTCCCTTTCTTATGAGGAACTGTTCTCCCTTGCACTGATGTGCTCAGCTGCTAGGGACCAGCACTGAGGGGTTGCGGAGGACATGGGCAGTTTAGGACGGAGGCTCTGAGGAGGGCAGGCTTTTTTCCTTCAGAGATCTTGCAGCTTTTCATTGCTCTTGCAGTTTTGCTCCTTTATTTTCTGTCATTGGAAAGTTCCTACAGATTGTCCGTGGGTTTTTTGGTGCTTATGGAAAGAGCTGCAGCACTGCATGAGCATAGTAGATCCTGTCATCTCATGTTTGCATGAGCTTCCCCTCCTTCCCTTCCAGCCAGGCAATGGGGAGCAAACAGTGCTTATGGAAAAGAGCCTCAAAGGGACTTTGGCACAAATATATTTTTAGGCTGAAAATGTAAAATGTTCATTCACTGTATGAGTACCTCTGTAACTCCTGGCTCATGGTTCATTGCTGGTGTAGGTCCTGTTCAGCCATAGGACTGGGTGAGGGGTATAGCGATGTGGAGCATTAGTGAGGTAGGTGCTGTCACTGAAATGAAAGGCAGGCAAGGTGCCTATAGCTACAGTGAGCAAAATTTCTGGATAACATGGAAGAGCTGCAGCCTGCAAGGTGATATCCAGGCACTACTGCAGGACTGGAGTTCATGCTTCCCAAGCATATGCGTGTCACCAGTAGCAGAGCAGATCGATACTTTGGCAAGAGTGACTAATACTTTGGATTAATCTGTTTGAAAGAAAAGATGAGTTCGCGAGCACACTCTGATGCAGGACTACCTTCCTGTTGCAGGCCCTATGCATTTTCACTGTTGCTTGGTACATCCAATGTGATAACAGTATGTGATGATAGAGCTGCACAACACTCAGAGCTGTGTGACTTAGACACGCTGCAGATTTCAGCACATTGTGGCAATGACAGGCTAAGGAAACCATGAGTCCTGTTGAAAGGACACTCTTGAATTTTTGTGCAGCCAGACAGAGATCTTCATAGTGTCAAAGTCTGCTCAGGTCTGCATTTCAGCCGACTGCAGTACTTGCAGTCTTTTTGTATTTATTTTCTGTTGCAGTTTTAGCAAATGAGCTTACCGGCATGGTCAATTTGAAGTCATTAGCAAATGTTTACCTAAAGTGAGTTTGAAACCTACAAAAAAGACTATTTGAAGTGTTTCCAAGATTTGCATTCATGTGGCCAAAGAAATCATGATACCTGACTTATGTGACCAATCCAACATAACCAGGCTGCTCCAATTTTGAATTCAGTGTTTGCACTGAACTTGAAAAACTGTTTCCAAACCGAGGCTCAGTCAGACTACAGAAATATTTCAAATAGATGCACAAAAAAAAAATCAAAATCTGTTTACATACATTAAGAGGAAAAGAGAAAAAAAATCACTGAAAATTTTACTCAGCAGCTTTCTTATTTATGGAACAATCACTTTTTTCAGCAGCATTAAAGGTCAGCATCATCTCCCTGTTAAAACACCCAGCGTTGTCTCTCTATGTGCTGTAACAGCTGATAGTGCAGGTAACATACCTTGAGTTTTGCCTTTTTGCCTTTACTGTTGAGTTTATTGTTATATATTTGGGGCCTCAGTAAAGAGCAGTTATTAAACACTTTCTATCCTTTCACTTCTTAGCAGCTTTCTCTGAGCTGGAAGAGCATAGTATAATCCCCACATCCTTTCTGCTCATACAGAAAAATGTCCTTGTCATCTTTTTTAATTCCCAGGTTTGTGTCAGGGTAAGCAGAGGGCTCCAGACCTCCAGGACACAACTGAGCACAAGCCTGAATAAGACAAGAGCCTTATTGAGCCTGTCCCAGCAAGGAGCCTGTCCCCCCTGCACCCGCCGGGCACAAGCCATCATCCTCTGTGTGGGGAGAGCACGTGGCGGCTGCTGGATGCAGGGATGGGGCATGCTGCGTTTGTGTTAAGGATGGAGCTGGAGCAATAGGCTTTTGTGTAGCAGAAATAGCCCACAGAGTCCCAGAATTACTTCCCACTGGCTTTCCTTTGGTTCATCAGTTTCAGTAGCTCGGTGGGTAGAGTCAGCAATGTGTCTTAGAAGCCATCTGTTAGTCTGGCCTGGGAGAGAAGACTGAAATACTCAAAAGTAGGCAGTGTAGGGAGAATAATCTCTAGAAAGTAGCAGATTTTTTTTCCATTTCATGGAGCATATTTTCACATTTCCACTAGTCTAAACTCACCAGGAATTTTAGCAGGAACAGGCTCAGTTTCATGTTAGTCTCTTGCTTTTCCAGCTTTTTATACAGAGACTCTTGCAACAAAATTGAAAGATGGTATATATGTGTAAGAACTAAATCACTGTTTACCTGCATGACTTTAACCTGATTAACAGTGTCACTAAATCTTTATGCTCTGTGTTGTAGGCAGTGCTGTGACGGCAGTGTGTGTGAATACACTGGATAGCTTGAAATGGGGAACTGCTGTTAGTGGGCCTGTCACTGCAGCACAGAGCACAGCACCGTGCTCCCAAAACACAAGGTAATTACCAGTACAGATGGCCCAGGAGGACCTTCATCTGTCCCTGGTGATATCTGAGCTAGGGAGTTTGACAGCATCATGAGTGTCCCTGCATCGCCACATAGTCATGTAGTCAGCTTCAGCGTAGGCATGCTCTGCGTAACTATTTTGGCCTCTGTTCCCAAGCGTGAAGAACAGAGGTTTTATTATCTAAATACTCAAATGCATCCTCACATAAAGGCAGCAGACGGGTTAGTGTGGATCACAGGAACAAAAAGCTTCCCCTAACCCTCCATCCACTGGATGTTCCACTGGTTTTCTTGCACGTACATAGAATCGCCCTTCCTTTCTGCAGGACACAGCTCTCCAGCGCCTTACAAACCCAGACAAGTGCTCAGGTACCTCTGTTCTGCAGCAGCTGAAAAAACGGGAGATATTTCCCATGAGAAGTTGTGAAATACTTAAAAGATTTTCAAAATTTCAACAAGAAGTAGATAAAAATATAATACTTACGCATGAAACAAAGAAATGTTATTTTATAACCAACCATCCTTCATCAGATAATACTGCTGAAGTAAGAGCTCCTGCCAGCTGGCATGTGTCCCATCTTTCATTTCCACCAGGAAGTGGGGAGAGAGAAGGAAATGGCTGGGATCCTCCAGGAACATACTGACACGGAAAACCCCACCACCTTAGTACTGGAAAGATGCTGCGATCGCCTCTTCTAAAACAATGTTAAATAAGAGCTGGGGAGAATTATCCATAAGGCACAGAATTCTTGTAAACTTTTGCTATCTAGCCAGGTGGGGAGACATTTTTTTCCTCTGTTTAACTTGCCTGTTATTTCCTCCTTCTGGCATTTATTAATCTGACTGGTTAACCATTGAGTCCAGCCTGAAAACAGATCTCATCACAAATCCTGTTCTCCACAGTGGACTCAGAAAAGGCTCTGGCTGAACAAACTCACTTCTCCTGTCTTCACTCTGAAGGCCAGAACTAAATGCTGGAGATAGATGTTTACCATGAAATTCACACTAAAGGGTTCCTGTTTGGAGCAGCAAATAATGATAGGGACACCAGGATTTCCATTTGTAGACAAGTGCCATTTTGACAGAGCAGTTTGGGTGCTTCTGGCTATGCCGTATTCATTGCACCCATCCCACTCCTGATAAACAGATTCAGGAGCCCTAATCACAGGGGTAGTGTATTCAATAACCATTGCTCTTTAATTGTTTCTGATCTTTATCTCTCTTTCCCCCCCAGGGTTTTTATTCCTGTGGGAGGATCAGTGTTTCTCTTTGAACTGACTTTTCCTTTCAACATTTATCATTCGGGACTGCTCAAGTGCTGTTTCAGTGCAGAAGCTGCTTGCAAACTATTTGTAGCAGCTGCTTTTCTGGAAGTTTGGTATTTGCAGTGTGTAATCCCTCACTTAAACCACCCGACATTGTCCTTCCTTTCTGACTGTGCACGAGACCCCTGCACCACACAACACGCTTCTGGGAGAGCTGGGGTTGACCCCAGAGCTCCTGTTTGTAGTTGTTTCATGTCTGACCCTGGCGTAGAATTTCCAGCGTGCTTCAGGACCACAAGCCCTTAAGCACCGCCTATGAGCAGTGTGCTGAGTGACTAGTGAGAGGTGAACCACAGCCAAGTGTGATGTTCAGGTTGGGGGCTGATACCAGCTCTAGTGGGACTGTCCGCGCCCCTGGGGACTTGCCTTTCAGCCTGGGAGTTTTGCAAAGAAAGGCTCAGAGCACTTGGAAGGTGAACATATGTTTGGGATAGAGGTACAAGTGAAAAATAGCATGAGCCAGAGAGAGAAAATAAAGCTACAGGCTGCTTCCATCAGCAGAGTTGTCATGTCCTATGGCTTATGTGTGGTTTTTTGTAACATGGGGATAATTAGTGGATCGCTCTTTCCATTTGCATCTGATTACCAAAACCAATAATGCATACATTGGCCTGAAAGTGATTTACACGCACAACTTTTCCTATATGTTGGTAGCTGACAGAACTGCTCGTGTCTGAGGAACTGCGGAACCCCATGTTGCTGTCACTGTTCCTGTCTAACATGCTCTGCGGCTCCTGTTTTTTAATCTCCGCTGGTCCCCACCTGAGCGGTTCCCGGAGGAGAACCTCGCTGCAAACCTGGGAGTCCCAGCCAGGCAGGATGCAGCCAGGGCAGCTCTGTCAATATTGACTTTGTTGCAGGCTTTGGTGCACAGCGATGGTTATCTTGTTCACTAGGTAAGATTTAGCCAAGTGTCTTTGAAGCCATTAAATACACAAAATGGATGGAGTTGAAAAGGGGGGGTCCTTTCAAATGGAGGCATATTATCAGCCCGTGCAGGTTACACAGACCGAGATCTGCACTTTGAACTGTGTAAGGGTGTACTGGATGACAAGAGTAAATGGGACTTTTGTAGGATGGTCTCTGTCCACCACACTTGTTTGCTTCCCATATAACTGTCTCCTCCTCTCCCCTGCATCGAGGGCACAGCAATTTGTAGGGTTTTCTTTCCTGGTGCGGCTGCGCAGACCTGCTGTCCCAGCTCTGGCATTAGACTGGATGAAAACTTTCCATCTGTAGATGTTTGCTTTATGGGAAGGAGCTTTTTGCACAGCATGAAACTTTCCATTGTATTCACGATCGGTTTTGGGCAAACTAATCCAAGGTGAAAAAATCCTGTCCGTGAGAGCTGACTCCATGGGCACTGGCACCCCGGGGCACAGACAGCCCTGCTCCTCGCCGGAGCTGGAGCCCAGGGGCAGGAGAGATGCCAGCAAGGGGTGGCACAGCCTGACCTTGCTAGTCTGCCCGCAGAGGCACGCTGCTCTGGGCATGGAGTTATGTTGGCTCAGGTCATGCCAGCTGGAAATTCAGGAGAGAGCCCAGTGACAGTCTGGCTTGCTGTGTGCAAAGCCCTGGCTGCTTTCCCCAGCAGGGAGCGGAAAGCTCACAGGTAGCAGGTTTCCTCCCTTGCGCGCAAGCCAGCTGCTTTCCTGGTAGTGGAGGGAGCTTGTATTTGGCAGCCCCTGGGTTGCTGAAGGGCTGGGCGCTCATTTCCCGAGTAAATCCTGGTCCCCCTGTGCTGTGCGTCTGCCAGTGCTCCCCAAATTTTCTGCAGGATCCACAGTATTCATAAGGCTGCTTGCTAAAAGGGCTCTGTGTTCACCGCATTCATCCTCTGCACGCTGAACTCAAAGGTGGGATCTTTTGAGGAAAGCTATAATAAGCTTTCCATTAGTGCAGAAAAAGTGTTTGCATGGTGTAAGCACGGTGAGCTCCTGCATGGTGACTGTTTATAGACATGCAGTGCTCTTGGTTCACTCGGTGCTGGGAAAGCACAGGATGCACAGATCTTGCTGGCCTTCGGCTGTGCCTGCTGTGTAAGGCTACATTTAAACCAAGAAGAGAGACTGCAGCTGGAAAACAAGGTCCAGTAGTGTGTCACGTTAAGGGGAAATGAGCTCACCTGAGATGGGTGAGTTACACAACTGTCCTGGCTATAAAAGCTGACGGGGGAGCAGCCTGGAAGGGAGATGGAGATGGGGTGCTCTGAGGCAGGAAGGCTCTTCTGGGGATGGGAGCTTCTGTGTTAGGGTTGAGAAGAAAGGCAGGTGAGAAGAGAGTCTTTGAGGTCAGGCTTAGGGCAACAGAAAAGTGATGGACTCTAATGAGAGGCTCCAAATAGAATAATGGAGATAAACCTACATGGGTGGCATCTGGCCTAGGACTGACTCACGGGTGCCTCTGGAGATACAGAGCCTCTAGCTCGCGGCCCTCTCGTGCTGCAAATAATCTTGTCCTCCTAGAGAAAAGGCTCTGAGGAGAAAGGTTTGGGGAAGGTGATGTGCTTGGATGAAAAGAGGAGGCAGGGAGCTATCAAAAGCTTTCCTGAGGTGAACCATGTTCTGGTGGGTGCACACAGTTTCTGTGCTTGGCTGACCTATCATGCAAGGTGGTAAATGTGACAGATTTCACACTGCCTAATGCAAATTGAATGCTGATAGCTTTATATCATTTCCCTATTTTAAAAAAACAATCTTCAATTCATGTTAATAGCCTGATATGGGACTTAAATGTTCTAAATTAGAGCAAAACACCAGTGCCTCTGTTATTAGGAGGTCTTTAGCAACCAGGACAGGTTTAATCATTGAGTGGATAAATCTGCAGTTGGATTAAAGCCTAATTACCCTGTGATTAATCACTCTAATATTTCATATGAAGCACTAGGTTTACAACCAAGCCTAAGTGGGGAGGTCTGTAGTGTCTATTGTTGCGCTCAGGTCACTGATGCACATTTGTACTATAACTTGATTCTGGTGCTTTAAAGGAAAGTAGGGAAAAGAAATAACTTGACCAGTTCTGTCAAATCAGCATAAAGGTATTTTACTCTAGCTTTTTTCTAACTAGAAGATAAGCCACTGCGTTTTGCCCTCTTTGCCTGCCGCGAGCCAGAAGCTGTTTCAGGACTGCTTCTGCGCTGCTGTCTGAAAGCTTGGCTGCGAGTCTGGCTTGCTTGGCAAAGGCCAGAGCAGCGCCAGGCAAGCTGGCTTACGTGGTGACCTTAGCGCTGCGGCTGCTCTTGCCAGGGGCAGTTAATTTCCCTAAATGCCATTCCTCAAGGTATTTTTGAGGGGCTTGTTGCTAATGACCTGCTGGCTGTGAAGTCGTGCCTCCAGCCACCAGATCAGAGGTTTCTCTGCAATGTCCAAGGGTAAAGCCAAGGGCTATGTCCTTGTTAAAGCTGGGAGAGGGACACGTGGCCCTGGACTTACTCTGTTTGCTAGGGAAGGCAGATTATGTTTTGCTGCGTTTTCCCATTAAATCCCTATCTCCTAATAAAATACTACAAGAAAAAATTCATTGTTCCTGCCAAACTTAACAGGAAATTGAGAATAAATATTTTACTTCAGCAAGCTTGCTTTCTAGCAGCCCAAGCTTTTCCTGGGGGTGGGTAGACGCCTGCTTGGTCTATCCTTTAAGCCAGCCCTGGCAGAGCAACTCACTGCAGGGGGCTGAGCCCTGCTTGAGACCACACTGAAGCCAGGTTTTCTGAAGGGGATGCAACTCTGACTGCTGTCACACTTTCCCATTCACCTTCTACAGGCTTTTCTTACAGCTGAGCTTAAATACAAGGAGAAGAATATGAGTTTTGCATCCAAACATGGAATCAGCTTTGTGTAATACCAGTTTGGGGCAAAAAAGGAAGGGTTTTAGCCCTGGATGTATTAGCAGAGATACCAAGGGCACTGCTGTGCTGTAGGAAAGGGGCTGAACACACAAGAGGGGGGAAATGAGCTGACACAGAGCAGCAATCACAGTGTGGCAGCTATTGATGAGCCCTGGCCTGGGAACAGCTCTGAGAGGAGGGTCTCTGCTGGTCTGCAGAATTGCTCAGGATATGGCAGTACTCCTCATCTGTCGTGTTGTGCAGAGAGAAAGGAACAGCCATTAAAAGTGATAAACAGTCTTAATGGCAAATGGGAAGCCCAGATAATAGAGTGGGAACAAAATGCATTTTTTCTGCATCTACCAGAAAAATCTTTTTAATCCAGAGGGAGAAAAATTACTAATGCAGTCCAAAAGCAAGGGAGAAGGCAAGTGGGGCATAATGAAGTAAATAAACTATTCTGTAATGGCCTTGTTAAAGCAGCAAAGGATGGTTTTTACAGGTGGATTTTTTTTTTTTTTTTTTTTGCACAGGTGGCAAGGAGGCTGATATGGGAGAGGTGAGTGGTACCTGGGAGGGCACAGCAACCTGCAGCCCACCATTCTCACAGTGTGACCCACATGCCCAGCCAGCCCAGCTGCCTGAACAAAAGCTGTCCTTCCCACCTCCTGCGTGGTACAAAATGAAGTCCCCCAGACTACATGGGTCCATCCAGGTCCTTTACGAAGGTCGCAGATGGCTTTGGAAACAGCCATGGTACGGGCCAGGACACAGCAAAAGTTTGCCAGCCACTCCCCACGGGCAGGGGTGAGCGAACTGGAGGAGGGTGACGATCCCCGGCACCATCTGCAGGTTCTTGTAATCAAGGCTGAGTCAGAGCTGCAAGAGATTGTGTTTTTTCTAGCTGAAGGGAAACTTCTGCCACATATTCACCTGCCTCTCAGTGCCTGCCAGCTCTTAAGCTGGGTGTTCGAAAGTCCTCACACAGTATTTTCACCAGACGCACAAAAGTCTTCTCTAAGCAGATAATATTTTGCTACACAGCATCATTTCAGGTCTTTCTGAGAAATCTTCATCCAGGAGGAAATCTCTTTAGCTTGCCTGTTTGTTTTTCTTCTCTTGCCTGATGGAAGCAGACCCATGTCTTCCAGAAGGCACCAATAAGCTTCGCAGGCTGAAGCTTGAGGAGGCCTCTCATTTTGGCAGGTCTCCCAAGGGGCTAAAACCAGGGCAGCATTTCATCTGCATCACCATCCCAGGGTCCTCCAGGGCCACGCGAGAAACCCCCAGGGATCAAGCCCATACCTCTTCTCGAGCCCTGATGCTGCTCAGCTGCGCAGGTGGCTTGTGCCCTCACCCCATCAAGCCCAGAAAGCCCATCTCTGGCCTGCCCATACTCCCAGTTCTTTTTCCCAAAACTTCTGGAGGTTACTTTGGCAGCACAGCTCTGTCTTGCATAGCCACCCTACTTGTGCTACGATACAGGATCTTCTCAGCAGGTTTTGCTGCAGCCCCAAACCTTAATCCTGTTAATATCCCAGACCAGACAAGTTGCCCTTGATTTTCAGTTCCATAATATTTGCTCAGTTGTAAGAGAAATGGTTGTGGTGGGAGTGCTTTCAATTCCAGGGAACACCAAGCAGGGAGTGCTTACTTTCCTATAATATTTTTAAAGCAACCTATGAATTCATCCACGGAGATGGAATTCCCTGTTAAAGCTGCAGCTTTTTTTTCTAAAACCTGGTAGAAAAGGCTTTGTTTACTGTTTAGCTGTTTAGACAGTTAAAATCATTCCTGTACAACCTGCAGGTTTCATCCTGCTATGTTCTAGGGGGACTTCTCACAGACTACAAATTAGACTAGATCAACAGTCTCTTATAGACACCAGAGAGGTAATTATAGCTATAAATGAAATGGTATTTCTGCTGTGCTTGACAGCAGTAAAATGCAAAAGAAAAGCTGAAAACAAAAGGGGAAGAATACCAGAAAGAATGAAAAGTAAGGGATAGGAGGGGTTTAGACAAATGCACTAAAGGACGCATCTTCCTCTGAGGGATTTGGAAATCCAACTAACAGTTTCATCAGGGAGAAACAGAAAAGAAATACTGTTGCCTATAAAGACCTGGTCTTTTTTGTTCCCTAACCCCACATCAAGGATGATTCAGGCATCCTCCTAGAAGAGAGAAAATCCTTTGGCGAATGTTAGTGAAACCCTGGATTTATGACATGCAGCTCTGCAAATCTCCTTTTTCTGGCCAAGCCATCCTTGGGATTGGCCTGTATGAAGGAGAGTGGGAATGCTGGAGAAAGTTGCTTGCAGAGCTTTTCATGTGGTTTCCACGGCTGGAAAAGTGTGTCTGGGTTCCCTGCCTCCTTGTATGTGGTCAAAACAGCTGGTTTTTTTTGAAGCATGGCTTGAAGTCTCAGGTATGTTATGGGAAATCAGCACGGTGGGTGAGAGAGACCAGACCACATGCCGCTTGCAGCTCTGGGAGATCACTTGTTTTGCTTGAGGGTCTTTGCAATGGGCTGGACTGAGAAATCTTGATGCTGGCAGCCCTTTGCCCACTGCAGGTTCCCGGGATGCTGGTAAGAGACTGTATGGATGCCATACAGGTGATGTGCAGACATGCTGCATCGGGATCTGAGCCGCTGCTTTTGTTTGCTCTGGTTTGGTTTCGCTGTCAAATGGGAACAGGCGCTGATTTGCTTCCAAGGGGCAGAGTCCACTCCTAGGGCTCCTTATTAAGGCACTTATATGCAAGCCCCCACTAAGAGACCTGGCGAACTGATCAGTGTTTTCTGGGTTCTCAGTGAACAGTGCCCTCTACTCTCAGGCAGCAGATGAAATATATGAGCTGCAACAGCATGTATTGCTAGATGTTGGGGAGAGAGGGCAATGCAATAGCATATGAAGTCAGGAAAGATTAGTAGTCCTTCAGAAATAAGAGTGGCATCCTCCAGAGTGCACAGGCAGTACTCCCTGAGCGTGCTGCCGCTGGCAGCTGTGAACAACAGCCCAGGCAGTCATGCTCAGCTCCCCTCGCTTGCACCTTGCTCACCCTGGTCTGCCCGCACTCCTAGGAGCAGCAAGCTGGACACCTCCGAGTGCCCACCCTAGGGATGGCTCCTGGGGCACGACGGTGTATTGCAGCTTTGGGCTGCTCTGCCGCTGGATAGAGGCATCCCAGTGCATTTGTTGCTCTCAGTTGCCGATCTCAACAACCGTGCTTTTTTTTCTGATTGCTCCTGCTCCCCATGTTCATAGTTGGTCATACCTGTGGGTAAGCAGGTCCCCCCCGACAGCAGTTTCACTGCTGATCAGTCCCACTAGCTGGGTTTGTTCTTGGCTGTGCTCCCCTAAGTCTGTTTTCCCTCGTGCTCCTACCAGCTGTGTTTGCAGTCTGATCTGTCCCACCGAGTTCCTTCCATAAAGAAGTGGGAAGGGAAGGGAAGGGAGGCAGGAAGATGCTTTTTACCCAGCTCTCAGACATGAAGTCATCAGGTTATTTGGCTACCCGAGTGCAGCTTTCTTGAACTCGCTGGCAGCATAGGACATAGTCTTGACAGACTGGACTCGCTATTTCTCAAGCAGAGCACAATGCCCCTTTGTGTGGGGTACCTGGACCGGACAGGTAATGTTTTGTTTGACAAAGCCTCTTTAAATTTCTTTTTTTTTCCTCCATGGAGTTATGAAGAAAAAGATTTCTTTCTTCTTTTGCTCAAACCTTAGCCTTGAGTTGGCGCAAAATAGGTCTGTGGCCCTAGAGCTAAGTTTCAGGTTTGCAAATAAACCTGTAACCCAAGCAGTCTGGGCATTTTGTAATCAAATTTGCGGACAACAAAACTGCTCTGATTTCAAACCTAGAGAAAAAAGATGGGGCTGGGAAGCCAGAGAATTACAATTTACTCCAGCATCTCCTGCAAGCTCTGTGTAGAAAATGACACCATTGCTCTGTGTGCAGTTCCCTCGTGTGTCAAGTGGCACTAAGCAGTTGCAAGACATCTCACAGGAGTGGTATAAACCTCTCCCACGTTTCCAGAGTGCCTGGGGTCCTCTTGTAAAGAGGATGAGAGAAGTGAGGGGGATGGAGGGAGTTTCCTCTGAAAAGGGGAATCCAGAATGAGAAACACATTCAGCCACTGCAAACAGCAAAAACACACGCACTTTGATTCCAGGAGCCAGACCATGCGTGCCTCACATGTACAGCTGCCCAGATTTACGGTCTGTTATCCTCCAAGGCAATTACTGGGGTTTGTTGTGGGGATCTGCATGAGCGACGCGCAGGTTGCCCACATAGCCTGGCCTTCTGAGAAATGACACAGTGCTCACTCCGCCAGCGCTCGCCATGTGCTGCGGCCGGGAGCAGCTGTGCTGGAAAACCACCACGGAGGAAATCACAAGTTAGTGAGTCACTGAGACTGCTGCCAGCCTGTCAGGAGTCTCTCCATAACTCAGCTTTCATGTGCCTCTGCTTCTGCTCTGAAGCAGGCTCAGAAGCCACCTTGAACAGCAGAATGGTTGCTAGCAGGTGAGGAAGGAGCAGGAGCATGTGGACAGACGGACCTAGTTCTCGTTCTCCGGTCCCAAAGGGAGGCAAGCGCTGTGGAGAGGAGAAGTCACCCTTGCAGCCCCGAGCACCACCTCCCACCCAGCCTGCAATGCACCCAGCGCACCCATCAAAGCTCCACAGAGATGTTGCCCCATGCCCCTTCACCCTGCTCAGGAAAGGTGCTGCTTGGGACATGGCCAGGAGCACGCTGTTGCCATACTTTTGGCCCAGCTGTAAGCATCGATATTGAGGTCTTCCCAAACTGCTTATGGCTTTGGTCCAGCTATGAGGTCCAAGTGGTTCAGGCTTTATCTGTGCATTGGGAGACCACTCGCAGCTGCTCTGGCCCGAGAACACCCTCCTGTGCCTTGGGCTGGGCTGCATTTACATCACTTGCATCTATGAGAACCAAGAGAAAGCTGTTGATGTAAGTGTATTAAACAGGCCTTCAAGCAGAAGCTTTGTAGCATGAAATGCAGGCTCTCGTGCATTAAACCAGCCGGCACAGTAAGGGCTTTCCTTTCCAAAGTAAGGGCTGTGCTGCCCATGGCCCCAGGGCAGAGGTGCCTCCTGCACACAGAGGAGGCTTCTGGAGGCCAAGCTGGAGGATAAACCCCTGGGAGAAGAGGGTAGTGTCACGCTGCGGGACGCAGAGCTGGCAGGGACAGTGCTGCTGTCTGCCCGCTGTGCTGCAGAGCCGGGCTGCCTTCCCCGGGCTGCCTTCCCCGCGCTGCCTGCAGCCGCTCCTGCCTGCGCCCCAGAGACAGCCCCAGCTCATCCCACCGGCCCATAGCTTTAAATGCCTCTCTTTCTTATTCCCTAACAAGTGAGGAGCGGGATGCAGAGCAAACTGGTTCCAAATGCTTGTGCTGGGGGCTGTGGGCTGGGTCTTGCTTCCCTTAACGCCAGCAGCAAAATCCACAGGAGACAGAGGTGCTAAGATACTCCCTGGCTGAGTATCAAATGCTGCTTTCCTTGGAAGTGAGAGGGGGTCCATGAGGTGCAGTTTTGTCAGTGAGCAAGACCAGGTATTTTCAACATCAAAACAGACAAGAGAGTGAGAAGCACTTTCTACAGAAACATAGTTGGATGAAGCCTACATTTGGGATTTGTCCACAGAAATGCTTTTACTGCTTTCTCCTACAAAAACTGAGCAATAAGTCTTGTTTCGGGGCTAGAAGCTTTTCAAGCAATGAAACTACTCCCTTAAAATCTCAGTTTTAAAGCAGTCCATTCTGCACTGAGTTTTTGGATGAATTCTCACCACATTTTTCAGCCAGGTCTGTGCAGCACATGTTCCCCGCAGCAGCAAGGAGCGCTGCTCCCGCCGCCCGAGAGGCGAGGAGGGCTGGGTGATCTGCCCAGTGCTCCCTCCTAGCCTTCTCCATTTTCAGACTCGCTTATGCTCGTAGCACCAGTGTGTGCTCAACTCGCTGTCAGTGGAAGATCCCCTCCGTGCTCTGGCTCTCGGCTGGTGACAACCACGGAAAGATCACAGTGCCGGGGAGAGGTGCTGGGGAGGACACTTGACAGCGGGTAAATTCTTAGCTAGGAATAATGCCGCATTGCGTTTTTGTTCTTTGATCAACTGCGCTTTAAATTGACACTTGGACTTAACTTGCTTTAACTTCCACATGCAAACTAGCTCGAAGTAGACAGGTCCTTCAGACTGCTCAAGGATGCCTCCAGATGAGCTCTGGTGAGCCTTGATGGGGCAAACTCTGTGTTTTCTACCTGCTCTTTCCCCTCGTGGGAAGCACCCACCAGCAGGACCGAGGCTGCCGCAGCACGTCAGCGCTTGCTCATCCGCCCTCACAGCCCTGGCTGTAGGATGTTCTCTTCAGCTGCCCAAAACTCTACCCAAAAGCCTGATTTGGGGCCCTCAGGTTTGAAAAATTTGGTCTCACCTTGGGCATGGCAGTAGGCAAACTTCTCAGATGGTGTCAGAAATGCTGATGAAATATAAGAGGATACTTTTTCTCAGCGGCAGCAGTAGTGCTGGTTGACATTGTGAGCTGGTCGTTGATTCAGTGGAAAGGCAGCATAGCCAAAGCTCGCAGCGGCTGAAACCTTTTATGAGCTGGGATCACATTCAGTGGGTAATTTGGGAGGAAAAAAGATGGAGAATAGAAGTAAAAAAAGAGTATAACAAACATACTTTGAATCAAGAAAGTTCTATTGATTGCTGTTCCACTGTGAAATGTCGAATTTACTATTTTTGAATGAATGAATGAGCTTACTATTTAAAAAAAAAAAGCGTAAGTGAAACACATGAAAGGGAAACAAAATCTTTTCTCTTGGATTGAGTTTAATGTCCTGTTTGACCAGGTGTGATTGTGGTTTTCTTACTTTAGTTTTGTTCTGTTTGCTGCCTTGTTTTGGAAAGCAGTAAAAAAAAAAAAAACACCCCACCTTTATGTTAGATCCACCCAAAAGGAAAGATTTCCAAGCTAAAAATGATCGTTTCCCATCTGCCCCTACTCTGACCTTCTGGAGGGGCCCTTTACATGGCTGCCGCCTTGCAGGGGGTATCAGCACTGCCCCGGCCGATGCTCGGCTGTAGGACCCTCCCGCTGCAGCTGCGGCTGGGACACGCGGTCAGGGGAAAGGGAGCTGGCTGCCATGTGTCATCTCTCTGAAAGTCTCACCACAGTCTACATCGAGCCTGGAAATGTCTCCCAGCCACTACAGCTCTGCATAGCTGTAATTATTGTGTGCTTTGCTCATCTTTTGTATTGGCTGCCTGCTTTTGAATCCTGCTCATCTCATTGCCTATCCCAGTAGATATGGGCTCCCTCTCCGCTCGGGGGCTGCTTCTGCTGTTCAGCAAGTGCCACTGTCTGCTCCGGGGTGGCTGCCCGTCAACGGAGATGACGGCTGAAAACGTACCCGAGGACAGTCATGGCTGTTCCCCGCACGGGTAAGATGAAAGCTGAGTGTCCTGGCACCCCAAGGCCACCTCCTACATGTCTGCAGTCAGCAGTACAGGTGATGCTGGTTAAGCACATGACTTCTTGGTGTGAGTTAGTCTTGATCTTCTCACTGAATGCTTACACAGATGTCCTCTGGGTCTTGTGAACATGTGTCTTCAATTAATTTTCATCAGCAGGGCTAAAGTAAAACACTTTTCCAGTTGGAAAATGAGATGCCTGGTATACTCCAAATGGCAGATTTTCAGGCCAGGTCTGTTCCCATTCAAACTCCTAAGGGCAAATTTTCCAACATGCAGAGAGGCAGCCACGGCTGGTGGGACAGCTAGCGTGGAGCTGCTTGCATCCAACACCCGAAGGGCAGAACAGTTTGGGTAACGTGGATCCCGCTGGAGGATTATTCTTCCATAGCATCATCTCCTGGCAACTGGCTCAACACAAGTGTTTGAAAAGAAGAATTTTTCTCTAGGAGTCCTGCATGGATGCAGACACCCATAGCTCTTTCTATAGTCACCACCCACAGAAGTTTTGCTGTCAGAAACAAGTTCAGTAGGGTGTTGGTGACCAGGACATCACAGCATGCTCCTGTGTCCCCTGGAGCTGCCTTGATGTCCGGGCAGAGAAGAAATCCACTGTTTTCAGCCATGTAGACTTCAACCTGCTTAATCCTAAAAGATGCCTTGAAGACATATGAAGCTACATGCCTCACAGCTTGAGTCAGTCACTGCCAGTAATTCAGGCGGGATCTGTGTGTGGTAGATTTCCTCACCTCCACATTTTGTGAGACTTTTTTCTCCTGAAACATCTGAGCTGGGCTCTCAGAGGGCAAGCTGTGGGCCTGACCTGCATGGGAGATGTCTGCAAGCAGCAGGTAAAACCCCTAGTCCAGGAAGGAGTAAGTGTGATAAGATTGGACTATTTTCACTACAGTCTCCTCTGATTATAACTGCTTCTCAGACAAACAGAAAACAGGTCCAGGGAATAGTTCCTGTCCTGGCTTTCTGGCCAGGGTCACCCTGTCTCTCTAAGGAAAGGGCTGGAGTGCGTTGGTGGTGCTTTGAGGTTGGAGGTATGGGGGGAACTTGCAATCCCAAACACACCATGGTACCGCTTCATATTTTTATCAGAAATGCCAAATTCTGGAGGGATTTGAGTAATACATCCTGCTCCCAGGCCATCTTTAGGATTTATCATTTTCCCTCAAGCTAGAAAGCAACTGAAACAGCCTTTGGAGACTGTGATTTAAATGGCAAGTCCACAAAGGCAAAGGACCAACGGAGTTCTGGTGAAAATGTAAACAGGCGAAATCTCAATCTTCCTCCAACATACCTAGAGACTGTGCTAGCAGCGAGTACATGAGAAAAACTCCTTGTCATTCCCAGCTTGCTTTTTACTGTTGAAAATTACCGAGAGTGGTGTGAGCAGGTTAGCTTTGCATGCCTGCTAATGCTCTCTGCTGCTGTTGCTCCAATTTTTAATGGCCATTTCCTAAGCTCTGGATTCCCTGCAGCAAGGCAAATAGGCGGGTATACAAATTAGGAATTAAACCGAATGAGCCAGCCAAGGCTGGCAGCCTGTTAATCAGTCTCCTTCAGCTGAAGGAGGCCAGTTGCATAGAAGTCAAAACAGCACCCCTGATTTGAGGTCTATCTTCATTCTACACACATCAAATCCATATTTTGCTTGCTTTCTCATACCTGAAGGATGGCAACTTCGCTCAGAGTGACTTGTTTTCCTTTGAGTAGATGGTGTAAAGTGTTGCCCCTGTGATCCTGCGAAGCAGTCGCACAACAGCCCAGCTTTGCTGAGCAGAGCCCCCCCGCTCAGCGAAGCCGGTGCGTTGTGGAGATCAAAGCCAAATCTTCTCCTTCATGACTTTCCTGTTACAATTTTTTTTTTTCTCTCTTCTACTTTTTTTTCCATAATCAGAGTCTTGACTCCTTTTTCTTCCATATTCAGGCTCAAGATCAAACGGGCCAGACATCTGCCTTGGTATTTTTTTAATCATTTTAATGATTTAATAATTTCTAGGGGAGAGGGAAAAGAGGGAAATGAAAATAATGACAAAGCCAAAAAAATGACACCATTTCTTTAATTCAGGCACAGTCGGGAGTGCCTGTTCTTCCCTCTTCTTCATTTTTTTAATCTTGAGGAAATCATCATGATGATTGTAGCTGAGGTACGCTGGCAAAACATTTAAGTGGACGTGTGCCTGAAAGCATGAATCACATCTATTTTCTTATTCTTTTAGGAAATAGTTTATACTGATTAAGGCTTTTTGATCCGAAAATGCAAAAAACCTGTTGCAAACACCTCATCCATGTGAGGCAGGTAGAGCTTATGTGCTGGATGGGCAAACAGAGGTGGAGTTTGGGCAGCTTTCCCAGTGGGACGCAGGGAGCGACAAAAAATATCAGTCTCCTCTTCAATGCTGGACCATATTTTCTGTTAAAAATCCATTGATTTTCCTCAGCTGCATCTTATCTGGGGATGAATTGCTGCCACCACCCAAGACACTCAGCAGAGGTATGGTCTCATCCCAGGCTTGCCCTCCCTCTCTGACTTTTGGGAAGATCCGACCCAGATATTTGAAGTTCTCCCAGTTTTAATGAGTCACTGGGCTGGGGTTGTGGGAGGAGGAGCGTGGCCAGGAGGTGTGCGGGGGACAGCCCCCACGCTGGGGAAGGAAGCGATGCTGCTGGCTCTGTTCACAGCTCTCTGTGTCAAGGGGGATCCTCGGCTCGTGAGGTCTCATTTCTCACCCAACGTGACACCATTCGTGCTCTAAAAGTTACAGGCATCTTTGGGTTATGTATCAGCACCAGGCCAAAAGATCATGTGCAAACTCACCCACGCTGCTTATTTTCAGAGAGAAGGTGCTCAGCCTGCCAGCCATCTCTGGGAAGAGGTCTTTTTGCGAAGAGTGATGAATGATGAGAATTTAGGATGTCATTCTTGTTCCCTTATTTAAATTTAAATGCACACTAAATGTTTTCTGATTATGGAGAGGTCATTTGAACGTATGTACTACGTACCATCATCTTGCTTTTCATTTTTTTAGTGTAAAAGTTAAAAAACTTAAAGCAGAAAAGTCAATACAAACACAGCATCCAAATGTGGTGTATAATCCTCTTATCTGCATGCCATTGCTCAAAACAAACGCGTTAATGTATTTTATGTTTCATGCTTATGAGTTGCCCTGAGGATAATCAAATCAAAATCAAATGCACCTGCAGAAGATAAGGTCGCTGGTACTGTTTCCCACCCTTTCCCACTCTGGCTGCTAGTTTCACTGCAGTCGTATTTATTACTGTATCTTAGTTTCATTGCTGTTTCTTTAAAGATTGCTTTTCCATATGGATAGATTAAGTATAGGGGTTTTTAAGCTGTATACTCTAGAGAAATGAGACTCACTGACAAAGCTGGCAGTCATAGATGTGATCCTATGAGTGAGAAATAGCGCAGAGAAGTGGATCGCAGCCTTCCAAAGGGAGGGGAATTCCTCGGAGCGCGCAGTCTATTGAAGTGCCCCTGTCTCCACCTCGCCTGCCCCTTAATCAAGCAATCATATCGGCCCCCTCGCTCCTTTCAATGGGGGAAAATTTGCAGACAAATTCCTGCCAGTGGGACATTGGAGCTCTCCTGGGTGGCGGGATAAAGATACCTGTCACCTCCGCCTGGCCCCGCCACTGGCTCACGCTGGGAGCACGGCTGGGGAGCCCGGTGCTGGCTGTGGGGCCAATCATTTCCAAATCCCCGTCAGAAAGTGAAATAAGACCCAGCTCCCCAATGGCTCAGCAGACCCATTGACCAAGAAAACAACAGTGTAAGTGGTCCCATATGCTGTAGGTACGTTAGAGGGACATAAATTGTGCTTTGTGCTCACGGTGGTGGTGGCTTGCCCCTGCTGTGGAATTGCTCTCACCCTTTATTTATTGGGGGGGCAGCTGTTCTTCCCAAAAGATGTGCGAGTGACAGCACAGCTCTGAAAACAGGATCTTCCCCAGCTGATTACCTGGGAAGAAATATTTGAAGCGATGCCACTGCCAGTGTTTCAGGCGGTGAGCACTGCTGTCGCAGGGTACCTGCTGGGCAGCAGCTCTCTCTTTCAGTCTGTGCCCCTCTGCTGCTCCCCCATCACCAAATGAAGATTGTATGGGCAAGGATAAACAAAGGGCCTGTTCATATGAGGGAAGTTTTGGGGGCAGAAAGGACTGAAAGGCTCAAGATACGGCAAGGCTTAATGCCGTAAATCTGATTAATTTACCTTGTGACAATCGTAACAAAAAAGCGAAGGCTGGGAGCCACGGCTGCAGCCTGACCTTTCGCTCGCACTGAAAGGCGGCACAATAGGGGCTGGGGCTGGTCAGGGGAATGACCCTGCCTTTCACTGCTACCTGCTGCTTCCGACAATGCAATCGGACACAGCTCTCGTGGTGATGAAAAACACCTTCCCGCCAAAGGCCCCTTTTTCCCCCAGCCCTGGACGGGGCCAGCCCGAGGGTGTTTGGCTTGGGCTGAGCCGGCTGTGCTCGGTGCGTAAATGGGCATCACTCACCAAAGTTAATATCCACCAGGCAAAACTCCCCGGGGGACTTCAGGGTCGGACCCTGCGTGACCATCTGTATGGCTGCTGCGTATGCAGGAGGAGTGGGGGGACTCTGCGCTGAGCTGCCCAGCAAATGGGGAAGGGCTTCTGAGGGCTCTTGTCCCACTGCTGCACGGTGCAGAGGTGAAACCCCAGCCCGTGCGGTGGGATGACCTTACGTGCATGGGAGTTTGCTGCACCAGGGGGTACCCCAGCCATATCTGAAGGCAGCAGCTGTGGGAAAGAGTTTTTCTTCCCTGGAGAGCATCTTCCTTGGGTGCCCTCTCACTGCCTGACGAGCACAGGATTTATTCCTCTCTTGTCCCGTGGGACATGCCCTAAAGCATGTGAGGAGGGTGTGCGCTAGCTTCAGCAGCAGCAGCACGCACCAGTGGGAACATCTGGCCCAGAGGCATCCCAGAATAGGAAACAGGCTTAATTTCTGCTCAGCAGAAATGTATTTATCTAAGGAATTAACCTTTGTGTTCAATACTTGTTCTCCAGACTTGTCTTTGTCTCCAGCACCTGCTTTGCCCTGAGCAGCAGCCATTCCCACCAGGTGCAACTTCTTGCTCGATTGAAATGGGGCCACAGAGACCTTCCGGTGGGGAACAGAAGCTCTGTGTGGGCCCCTGCACCCAAGGCAGCACCCAGCTGTGCCCAGCATCGTCCCGGCCCCACTACCTGTCAGGAAAGCGAGTTGGCGTGGTCTTGTACCCCATCACATTTTAAGCTCTCTTCTTTACACTGTGATGGTTTGGCTTAAGTTCTTTTCGCAGAGTCACTGTCAGGAGGAAAGTTTGTGGGATTTCACAGTTTATTTTAGTTTTATCAGTATAAAAAAAATTGAAAACTTAAAAACGAGGTGAAAAATAACTCTAAATCTTAATGGGACCATATACCAGTCAGGCAAAACCTATTGTCTGCCTTTAAATGCATTGGCTGGTATCTCCTGATATGCATCAAAAATAAATAGTTAATAAAGGTGTTTTGACTGGAACATCTGCTGCAATTCTTGGTTGTGGAGGCTTAATTGCAGACTAGAGTATCAAACTTTCAGAAGGACTGGGGACAGAGATTGATTGGGGTCACCAGGTTATTCAGAATAAAATCCCAACCCTTATCTCCCAAATGCAGCGTCCAATTGATTTTCTCTGGACCATTACACACCACACACTGCCATGAAGCCCAGGAGGGGAGTGGCAGAACATCACGCTTCTCAAAATCCTTTTGAAGCAAACTACTGTGGTCCATTGCGGGCTCTTTGGGAGGCACAGCTTTTCCCCATAAGGACTGAAGAATGGGTGATGAAACCATCATGGCAAAGGCTCAGACATTTTCCAAACTCGGGCTGTATCCGGAGAGGTGTTGCTACCCCCAGGACTGCATTTGCGAAGCACCCGACCACATGTGGTGGGCCTGGGTGATTAAAAACACTAACTGCTGTTCAGAAAAATCCAGCATTTCTATACAAATTTCTAAATTCCATTTATTCCAGTGTTTCAGCCTGCAAAACTGGGAAGAGCTTCAGTCTGTGAGCAGAGCTGGCAGAGATGGGGATGTATGTGCTGCAATTTGCTTAACAGGAAAATACTTTAAGGTTAAAGAGAGCTCTTCACACCAAAGCTGTGGCTCATCACCTACCAAGTCCCAGGCAGCTTGGATTTGCCAATCAAATAATTTTTAATCAAATTGCCAACACCAGCCCTGGTTGCCCTCTCCCACGCGGCCCAGAGCTTTGCCACCCTGGGGAAAGCAGGCTTTGATATCCCAGCTAGCTCTGTCCCCTCGCCGCTGAAGCTCAGGCTTCCTACAGGGGTTTCCTGGCACCCTCGTTTGGTCAATGAGTCGTCCCCCTTTTCCCCAGTCTCCGATGGGAGCGGGCTGGGGCGCAGCCTCCCTGGGGACACATTTGTGCAGACCTGGGGAAAGCCCAAGCTGGGAGGGGTGGTAAGCAGAGGGGACCCGCTTGCTTGGAGCCCTCCTGGCACGCTTTGTTCTGCAGCCCCTAATCCTTCCTGGTGTGCTTCTCGCCTTTATGGTCTTCCACCTACTTCGGGTTTGGGGAAAGGAGCTTTCCCTTGCACCTCCATTGATTTACCAGCTCTGAGGTCTGGCTGTTGCCCTGGGTAATTGGCAGCAGTGACATATTTGGGCTGAATTTTATTGTATGCATTAGGAAAAGTCAGCCAACAGAGTTGAGTGCTGTGTCAAGTATTGCCTTTGACTTTCAGCCGTTTGGGGTCTGTTTTGTCCTTGGACTGAGAAAGCCTCTGTTCTGGTTGAGCCTTTGTCTGAGATGTTGGAGGTTAGTCTGAGGAGAGCTGTCTGAGAGACCCCACTAATCCCTTTTTACTTTTTGAACAAGAAAGTCAAGTGTTTTTTATAATAATAATAATTTGAGCTAATAAGTAACATGCTGGCTGGAGCTGCAGCTGCCTGGGGTGGAGCAGATTTGTTTTCTCCATCTAATTAGAAAGCCTTAGCTAATGTCACACATGTCTTCATTTGCAGGTTTTCCGGAGAGGTCCGGACTCTCACAGCTAAATCAGCGTGGGCTTAGGGGCCAGGCACCAACACTGGCTTCCACCACCCCAGAGCTTAGCCTCCTCCCTTCATTCATGCCGTTCAAACGCTGCTCTGTTCTCACCGCTGAGTGTTTTTAGGAGGACCCCAGGCTCCGGTGTGGCCCTGAGGCAGGACACCCACCCATGAACCAGCCAGGAGTGCTTTGTGAGGGTAGGTTCCTCTTTCTGTGGGTAGAAATGTTTATTTTATTATTCCTTTAATTCCTCCACATTGCATTCCTGCCTCATCAAAACGCATTAGCAAACTAAATCTTTGTCAGTGAGGGAGGTCTCGCTTCCTTTCAGGGATAACAATGCTTTAAGTCTGTGGGAAGATTAAAAGTGCGGTACTAAGTAAAAATCATACAGCTGGGGAAGGCAAATGCCTGTAACTGTGTTCATTAACAATATTGTATATCATCTAAATGAAAGGAAGTTTAAAGGCTTAATGATTTCTTTCTCACCGATACACGTTGTTCAGTGCCAGCTCAGACAGTGAAGAGAGACTAACCTGTTTTACCTCTGCCCTGCTCTGTGGGTTGTTTTGCAAACACTTTAGGAAAGTGTTCAAATTCCCATAAAATTGATTTTCGGTGGAAGTTGAAGGGGGGGAAAAAAAAAAATCTTCTATTGAGTGATTTTTACAATAAGATTAACTTCACAAGACCTCAACTTTGGCCCTAGCTGGCCTTGACAATGCCTCCCTTTTAAAAAGGTGACGCAGCTATCTATAATTAGCCACGGCTAGTTAATAACTCATCTGTTAATGTCCAGGCCCGCAAATGGAAGGTTTCAATGTACAAGGAACCAAGGTTAGGCCAACAAGGATAAAATCATGTCTGTTTTAGTTTAATGAGTTCTGTTTCCATTGTTGCTGCATTTTATTTGGACAGTCAGATGGATAGCTGGTCTCTGGGACCACTTTCAGAAGGGTTACAGTTTCCTGCAGCGCAGCAGCTTGGGATCCCTCTGCGAGCCTCTCTGGCCATAACGTCATTGCAGAAAATGGTAAGAGCAATATTCTGCACTCTTCTAAGTTTGGCTGCCAAATTCTTCAAAGCTTTATCGGTGGTAACTTGTTTAAATATCACATTATTGCTCTTAGTATCCCCTGAAATAATGGGAATGAATAGAGCAGTGGTATCCAACATTGAGGCGAGGTATTGCCCCTCATTGCCTGGTGTGGGTCCTCATCCTTTACTGCAGCTCAGAAGAAAAGGCCCCCCAGTCTGCATTCCCACCGCTTTAGGTGGGGGACCTGCAAGGACAGAAGCCAGGCTGTTGAACATAGTCCTTAACACGGTCCTCTGAAGAGACACTGTGGCCCTGGTTATTACTTATTGCCTTTCAAATCAAAGATAAAACCAAGGTCCTGGCGTTAGTGCATCTTGGCCTTTGGCTGGGTCATGATACTCAATCTTTTTTAAATACCCCAAGAACCTTGAGGCATTTGGTACAGGACAGCTGAACTTCGAGTGGCTTTGAATAATCATGATTACTAGGCACCTAGCCTCATTCATGATGAAAACTAGCACGTAAACCAGACGATGCTGTCAAATACAATCCCAACTGGTGCTAGCACTGGTTCTAGTTAGCAGTGAGAATTGGCAAGGACCCTTGTCTTGGTAAAGACTGTGATATTTATTTGCATGACAATAATTAAATACCAGAAGTGTTCATTTTCCCATTTTAAAAATGAAAAGACTAATTATATGTAAAATTGCACCAAACTGACCCTTTCCCTGCAACTTTCTGCTTTGACGTTCTGTCGAAAAATTCCTGCCCAGCTTTAGTCATGGGAAAGAATTTTCTCCTTAATGTTGTTTTGGTCAGAAAAAAATAAATCTTTGTTTGCATGACTAGGTCTCAGTCATGAAAAACTGACCCCAAAAAATGCTGCTAAGAGTTTCCTCTGGCTGTAGAGACTCAAAACAGGACATGTTATTTGAGAAGATGCATGCTTGAGCGGAGTGGGGACGGGGGGATTTGGAGAAGAAAAAACCCATTGGAAACTCCTTGTTTCTTACGAAGTGGTTTGTTTAGCACAGAGCACTTGAACCAAGTGAGATGCCAGAGGCCGGGACCGTGTCACATAAGGCACTGTGTGCAAGCCTGCCCTTGCGACACTGCCCATGGGGAGCTCTGGAAAACAAACCCTTTTCCAGGCCACATGGCCCCAGCTGGGCTGGAGCTGCTCCTTCTCCCGTGCCTCTGATGGGAGCCGAGGCCATCTCAGGACAGGCAGTTTTGTGTCCTCTGTGAGGACCGAGACACGTGTCGTCCTACACCCACGACATCCAGCCTGTCCTTGAGTCAGGCAGGCACTTATCAAGGTTTTGGATGATTCCTCAGTATTCTCCAGACCTCTTGAGCTTGTAAAGCCCGACAGGAAATCTTGTAGAAATGGTTTTTCCTGTCTGAATCCCAGCCAGGCCCGTTTTGAGGACTACCTGGAAGTAGCTGGAAGACAGTCTTGGCAGAAAAAATTCCCACAGTTTGAGCCCTGGCCAGGGATTGGAAGCTGGGCAAAGATTAAATCCGGTTTTCTCAAATCTTAGGAAGTCCTGGGGTATGTAAGAGAGCAAGGATATAAATACTAGCACTCCCCCACTGCGTTAGGCTGGGCTTTCCGAGGGATGTGAGTGATAGATGAACTCACCTCCCCCATGTTTCTGGGATGTGAGAGCTGAACTCCACATGGCTCCTCTGGAAATGTCCCCACATCCCTGGGCAGAAGCGGGGCTTTCAAGTGGTGAATCCCGCCGTTCTCCCTCTGGAAGCCAGATTAATTTCCTCATGGAATTGTGCTTCTCCTGTCCTGGCCTCAGGCTTTCCAGCAGTGAGTTCATCTTCCCCTTTGGCTGCATGGTCAACGCCAGGCAAGTTCCCCTCTCTTGGAAGGATGGAAAAGCTGGTCTTTTTGCCCAATAAAGCCAGAGCAACCTTCAGATTTGCTCCCAAAACTCCTGCCTATAGTCTGACAACGAAAGTTAAATCTTGTTATAAACCCAGTCAGCTCTATGGAGGCTGGTAGTTGTTGCTGGCTTTTCCTCTGGAAAATATCACCAATGGACAAAAATCTTGGAGGTTTCAGACATTTGGCTCTGGTAGGGTACCAAGCATGCAAAATCATTTGTTGCGTTAAGTCCAACCTAAGCAAGCTAAATTGCAAGCTTCCATGATTAATATTAGAAGCCACAGATAGGAAGGCAAGACCAACAGTTCAAACCTAAGCATTAAGTATCTGAACTTGAAAAACGCCCACCATTCAGCCTTCAAGAGCACTTTTGAAGCTGCCTGTAAAGAAAATAATTAAAGAGATGAAAGATACAGTGACTGATAGTAATAAATCACAGGTGGCTGTCTTTGCCCTCTCAGCAAACATAAATCACTTTTGCCTTTAAAATATGGCAAGAAGCATTCTTCCCAGATTGCTTTGAATTTATTAGACAAGGTCATTAGAAATGTATTAGGGCAAAATGTGAATTTATTAACTGAGTTACTTAATAGCTTAATTGCTCAGTTAGTGATCGGTATGTGCTCTGCCTACTTTTTTGGGAGAGAAGGAAGACAGCCAGGAATGCAGGTTACTGTGCAGGAGATGCTGCCATCCCCAAAGGCAGACCGCTGGGATCACCCGTAGCGCGGCTGGCATGGGAGCAGGGTGCAGCCCTCCGCTAGGTCCTGGGCTCTGTGGCGGGGGTGCAGGGCACCTCAGACGGTTTCTAATTAGCATCAGGCAGGTGTGTTTGTCTCCCTGGTAATTGGCTTAAAGTTGGCCAGGGTACCTTTTGAGAAGGAAACCTGTTACAGGGTCTGCAGCTGGGCTAGACCAGAGCTTGTCTTAGACTTTTTTGTATGTGCTAATTTGGGAGGGCAGTTGGGAAGCTGGGGGGCCAGATAAGTCCAGCTCCACTCCGGTCTCTGCTGGGACCAACCAGCAGCACGCACATCCCTGCACCACACGGAGCTGTCTTCTATGGACTGACAGGTTTGAACTCAGCTGAATTTTTGTGTGTGCATGCAGGAGGCTCTTCTAGCCTTGAGCTTTAAGACATTGAGGCTGAAACTATTCTGCAAGGAGCTCTCCTCATTGCACTGCCAGACTGGTGTCCTCTCTTGCAGGACATAACGCACTCTGCAGCATTGCCCTCCCCGGCAGGAACCATCTGCCAGGAGAGGCACTTCTGGAAGCAGTCAAACCAAACAGACTCATTTGCACGTGTGCTTCTCTTCCTCTGGGACAGGATGAGGGAGCAAGCACACAGCAGGTCTGAGCCACAGGTGCCGATGGCACGTCTGAGGTTTTGGTTTCACAGACCACCAAAGGGTGGTCACCACGGCTGCCGCGAGAGCTGGGGCGTGCTCCTGTGGTGCTGCTGGGATGGGGTGTGCAGCACCCTTCTGGGGCTGTTCAAAGCAGCACAGACCCTAGCTCCTGGAATAGGAGAAAGAGACTCCAAATATCATATTTAACATGGCTTTCAGCTCACTCAGAAGCTGCTACCACCCAAGCATCTGCAGTCTCCAACTGATAAAAACTCATCAGCTGCATCTTCTGCTCTCTCTTTTAGCTGAGTCAAACATAGCTTTGCACTTGTGCAGCAGGGAAAGCCTCCGCTGAACCTGTCAGCTGGGCCAGCATCTTCCTGTAGGTCAGGAGATGCACAAGTGAAGACTTCCAGTGAGGACCGGTTCCTCCTGGGTTGTTCAGTTCCATGAAACAACATTTGCTTTGGTTTTCTCCATTTCCAGGTAGAATTTGGAGTCTCTTCTTCCTCTTTATCTCCATGCTTGTTCTGCCCGCCCAGGAGAAGCCAAGTAGCCCAGGAGTTAATATAAGATAGGCTGGTAGATAACACTTGTTGAAATCAACGGGTATTTTGCTTTGTGGCTGACTTCATGATTAGACCCCCAAATTTTTCACCATGGCTTGTTTTCTCTTCCTCCCAGACGATGGGTAGCTCCAGAGTAAGGAAGAAGGAAAGAGGAGAAAACATGAATTTAATGACTGCAATGACAAACTTTATTACGGCAACTTTATGGGGGGAAAATGTCTCACAATCTTCGCTGCATAACAATGTCCCGACAGACATGATGTCATTGCGTCTTAAAAGGTGTTTGAGTTGGAAAATCTTTTCAGCAGTGTTTTAAGGGGCTGCTTAAATGATTAATAAGGTTTACGCATGTGATTTATTATCTCAAAATAAAAATGTACAGTAGGTATAAAATGTATTTGAAAGGGATGACTGTGTTTATTAATGTTGCAGGTGTTACATTGCCAGACATTATCAAAATAAATATGCTTAACTGTAAGAGAAAAATGTAGTGTCTGGTCAAATTTTATACATCTGTATATATGCACCCTGACAATTTGTGTTAGAAGGAAGAAGTAGCTGGGCAAAATATTATTTTGGACCTCGTATCATGAAATAACACAAACATAAGATTTCACCTGTTACCCCTGCTCACTAGAGATACACTTAGAATATATGTGATGTATATTTTGATTAAGTGCACCTATTAAAGCTATTTTATGGTGTTCATTATTGCACATCTGAGAATATTTACCTAACGGACAATATCTACATTTCCTCCAAACGGGGCTTGTTGAAGTTAATCTCTTACTCCCTGCTCCGCAGGCATAGGGAGGGATGGCTGCTGGGGGTGAGAACAGCACATGACTGATACCAACATCAGCCATGGTTGGCTGTTTTCAGCCTTCCAGTTGTTTCTCTTTGAAATTCCTCTTTCCCATGTAAGGTGTCTACCTGCAGACAAAGTTATAGTTTCGGCAAAATCTGTCTGAGCCAGAGTCCTATTTTTTGTCTTAAAAATTCAAAGAAATACTGAGATTGCCTTTATTTCCAGTGGAAGTTTTGTTTATGGAGAAGTTTTCAGTGACAAAATGGGTTTGCTTGAACACAGCTTATTTTGCAGATCTCTGTATCACAGGAAATTAGTTTAGATGATTAGAAATGAGGAGACTTGGGACCTTCTCACACACTGGCTGCGTGATGAGTCCTTACTCTATTTTCTCATTTACTCTCTGAAGGTTGCAAATGCCCATGCAGATATTTCCATGCTTCGTTCAAACACTGGCTGGTCCCTGCCACCAGTCCGAGGGGCTCTGTAGTGCCACGGTCCTCGATCGCTGACGGCTAGGGTGTGTCCAGGCTGGGCTGTGGCATCCTAAATCACAGGCTGACTTCAGAAATATTAGACTTGACTTCCCTGAGACACCATTTCCTCCTGAGTGAAACAGAGATAAGTATTTCCCTGACCTGATGGCACTGAGATTAAGGGTCTAGGTGAAAAGTCCCATTTCCTCCCCAGGACTTACTTTCCTCCTGCTCTCTCAGGTGACACAGGGATGCCTCCTGCCTTCCTTGCACCTCCAAACTTGGTGCCCTGGGAAGGGCTGCTCCCAGCCCTGCTCTCAGCTCAGAGCACACCACCGCTAAGCATCTCCATGGCATCTGCCCCTGCACAGAGTAATTCCTAAAAATAAAAGTTGCCAGAGAAGCAGAGGACCTAAAGGAGGTGGGATTTCTTCATCTGGAAGTGTTCACTTCCAAAATTTTCAACTTCCATCCCTTGGGCACGAATACCAAGCAGATGGTTGCCTGCATCCCGGTGGGCTGTGGTCCCCTCCTGCTGTCCCGTAGCTGCTGTACCCCACACCGAAGGCCCTGCTAATATTGCCAACAATGCAATTTTGGCATGTCCTGGCATTTCTAACTTCTATTAAAATAAGCCCAAATGGAAATTGCATTCTGCCTCCTCTGGGGCTTCCATGGAGCAGATCTAATTATCTTTCTTTAATAGCACTGATTGGTGGACTTAACAGCCCCGGCCGTTCAGCCCACTCCTTGGTGCTCCCTTTATCCCTTGCCCTGCTCCGGCCTCTCGGGCTGGATGGGATTTAAGCATGGTCTGATGGTTTGTGAAACCACTTTGACTTCTTGCCCTCAATTCGCTCATGCTACCTGAGCTCCCCGACCTGTTGACAGAGGAGCTTTCCTTTGTCTTTGCAAATTGACACAGCTGCACACTTCGCAAATAGACTCATATGTTGAGCTTTGGGCTGAATGGATCCTCCAGATTAGCGCGGGGGAGAATTAGCTTTAAAAACCCTAAGTGGGAGCCAGCAGCAGGAGAATGGAGTGAAGCTCTTTATCAGGATTCACTGCCATAGAAAGGGGCTCCCTGCTCTCGCAGAGATATTTACTTCCCTTTGGGGAGGACATTCCTGGAGACGATAGCTCATCATGACCCTGTACCACCACCGCAGGAGTTAATTAGCCTACTGTATAATGGGAGATTCGCCCGGAGATTACACGTGGTGATCTCTCACCACACATGCTGTTTGCCGAGTGGTTTGGGGCTCTTGGCAAGCACAAAAGCACAAATGCAAGCAGCAGAAAATCTGGCATGGGGGGATGGCTGCCACAGCGCTTGGCAGAGCTGCAGGCAGGGGCCGAGGCTGAGCCCTGCCGGGTGCCCCGCTCTCCCAGGGTCCCACTCCCCCATCCTCATGGCATGCACGGACATGGAGCATGTAAGCCCTTGCACGGCTCTTTTTGCAAATGGCTTGGAAAGTGGGCCACAGAGATGAATTTGCCAAAACCAGAGCAATAGGGTAGAAAAGAAAGGTGACTGCCACCTCTGCCTTGCATTAAAGCCAAGATGTGAGGCAGGAGAAAGTGGCCGTCCTGGGCCAGGCAGGGGAAGCCATCTGCCTGCCCTGCCTTGTCTGGAGCCAAGGGGACAAGATCAGCATTGGAGGCAATTAACACTGAACAACTTGTTAATGATTTTATAGCAGGTTAAAGAAAATGCCTCAAATAAAACTACGGGAGACCTTTTATAACTCTACATGGCTGTAAATATGTATTAACTTAATTACTATCAGCAATTACAGCTCAGTTTGGAAACAGTTAAAGTGGGTGCACACAAAAAGGGATTATTATCCTTAGAAAATGAGTGTGAAGATAAAAGGGATTTATTTCACATTAGCTAACGAGCAGAGGCAGAGGTGCAGAAACGGCGTCCCCCTCTGCTTTACAGTGCTTATAAAGGGGATGAGGAGCAGCCAGGCTCTGTGTCCCAGGGCAAGCGAGGGCCACGTGTGTGCCCGGCGAGCTGAAGGGGTGTCACTTCCAGTAGGGTGGAAGGCAAGAGCCTGGCACCACATGAACGGCTTTCCCCTCCGAGGGGACATGTGCCCACTGGAGTTACACCCTCATTTACGCTCATTTACTTCATCCTCAGCCTCTTCTTGCAGGAGTATCAGAACCAGCTCCTGTTACCCACCCGTTCTGCTCCTGAATGTTGTTCCCCTCATTTTCTCACAGGGCCTACAAGCTTGTAATGCTTACAGCTGCGGGAGCTGGTTGGACTTGTTCAGGATGGAAGGTCTGTATTTCACAGGTGTCACATTTTGCCCAGAAACGCCTAAGCTGACCCCAGGAAGAGCTAGAAAAGCATCTCTCCTTGGACTGAGTATCTGTCTCTCCTTTTCCTGGCTTGTTACAGTGGTTTCTAACCCTACCCCTTAAAGATAAATGCCTGATTTCCTGTTGAATGTGCCCTGATTCCCCTTCCTGGTTTTGAGGCTTTTTATAACATTCTCTACTAAATTCAGTATTCATTCTGTTTCTTCTTCCTATCGTGACTTTTAGATGTATGACCAAATGTTCTTTTTCCAGGGTTGCACAAAATTGGTTGAGCTCTGCAAGTCTCACTCCAGAACACTCATTTCTGCCTTCAAATAATTTTTGTGACTCTCTTGGTACCTGCCAATGTTTCAGCACATTGTTTGCAGTGTGAGCACCAGAAGGTGATAAGTCCTTTCCTGTGACAGCCAGCTCTCTCCTATCTGTTCCAGGACCTCCTTGGTGTTTAGCCACAGAAGCATCACTCTGCTGGAGCCAAATCCTTCTAAGGACCAGAAAATCCTCAGTCCTCACCCTGAGCCCGCTGTCACCTGCTGGTCCCCTGTCCCTGCCTCAGCTCCCCATCTCTAGCGTGATTAACATTGTCTTAAATATTCATTCCCCACTCTCACTGGCATGACTGAAAGCTGAATTCACAAGTGTTAACTCGTGTTTAAAGTCCAATCGTTAGTCAAAAGCATTGGAATATTTTGCCATCTGCATCTGTTTCTGTCCAGCTGATTCTTGCACTAAAGCAAGTAGGGGCTGCTGGTGGTGGTGGGTGATGCACAGAGCATTTCCCAAGCGCATCCCTCGGTGCCTGCCTGGCTGCCTGTGGCACATGTGGACTCCTGCTCCACAACCCAGACCTGGGTTTCAGACTCCCCGGGGCAGCATTGCTGGGGTCTCCAGGGTACCCTGGGCTGAGCCTGAAGCTGCTCTTGCTCTTTGAAGATGCAAAGTGCCCTTACTGACAATCCCCAGCCTTTGAGACTGGGGAACAGAGCTGGAAACCTGGTGAGATAAAGCCGCTTTGTTATCTCCAGTGTTTTTGTCATGCACCGAGGCTGCCAATACAATTGCAATATCCCTTATCAAGTGCTTAGCCCAACCTGCCTGTTTGGGGCCAGAAGGCAGAAACGCTGCCTGGGAAAGGTGGGGGACAAGGCTAACAGATCATTCAGTAGCCCTGAAAATGGAAAACCTAAAAACAGGCAGGCTTCAAGAATGGGGAAAGGACAGGGGTCATCTGGACCCCCATGGTTTATCCTGGCTTTCTAAACTTGGGCATGGGCAACTTTTTCAGGCTGGCTGCCAAAGTGTAGGTGCTGCTGGTCCTGGCTGCCACCCCAGGACCTGCCTTTTCCGAGGTCCCCAGCAGCCACCCACTGCGCTGTGAGCATCAGCACCCAGCTGAGCACCTGCAGATGGAGGCACTCGGAAAACAAGGCCATTTCCACCCTGAGAGAGTGAACTTACCAGCGTCTGTAAATCACAGACAGGAACCCACAGCAAGCTCGAGTTCTCCAGTGCGAGCAGAGATGTTGTTTTACTGTCTTACAAACACATTTATCGCTATAGAATATGACTTTTGCACATACCATCTGCTTTTCTTTCCTGATCTACTTCTTCCACCCCGAGCTGAGTTCACACACATTCAGCACTGCTTTACGGATTATTATCCCTGCAAATGGCAACCTCTCCTGAAGGCTCTGGCCACCATCTCTGGTAAGAAACCCTTCTGAGGAGAAGCCCGGGTCTGGGCTCTGGAATGACATTTGGAGCAGTAGCAACGTTTGAACGCAATGGTATTTCCTTCTGAGCAAAAAAAAAGGACCCTTCAACTTGTTTTGTCTCCCCCACACCCCCCTCCTGGAGGAGATATTAGCCAAGACTCACAGATGGGATCGTTTACAGTTTCCTTTTGAGCTGCCCTGGCCCTTTCAGGTTTTGTTTATTCGAGCTGGGCTCTCAAACAGGGGAGGGTGGGACAGGGAAGGCCTCCCTTCCATATTCCAATTTGGATTGGGGTTGCTCAAGTTCCCCATCTGACAGAGGATGATTGATGAGGACGATGCTGGCTGTAAACTTGGGAGGGTTTGGAAACCCGGCGGCTCTGCTCGTTGCGGGGCCTTAAATCCTGGTTGTCGGAGCAATGTGGGGAATGGCATCCCGCGGTAATTACAAACTGACAACAAGAAAAGCCATTGGAAATGGCAGGCACTCCAGCATTGCGGTGGGATGGCTGGAGGGGTGGTTGGGTTTTTTTTGGTTTACTTTGCTTGTGAAAACATGCACACTTGGTCCTTAGCTGAGGTCAAAATGTGCTTACAAAAAGAAGGATCTAGAGAGGATGGGGAGATCCGCAGCAGAAAATCACCTGGAAAGCTGCTGGAAGAGCCGGGGAGTGCCCCAGAGAGGAGGAAGTCATTGCTACATACAAAATCTTTGGCAATTATCCTGGTGGCAGTGGGATAAATACACATTTGTTAAGAGCATGAAACCAGCTGCTGATAGTGCTGGTCAACCCTGATGGCCCTCGCTGGCCAGAGCTTCCTGTAGCCTCTTCTCCTGTGAGCAGCTCTCATTGCACGAGTGCCAGCCTCAGTTTCCCCAAACCAAGGCTTGGAGGGAAAGGCCTCCAGGAGATGAGGAGATCGCCATTCGACTCATGGGTCCAGGCAGCAAGGATGGGAGACACAGGGGACTGCCATCACACATGACTCAGGGCGCTGGCCCTGCTCTAGATGCACAACTTGATCAGCAAAGGTCTTCAGAGGACATTTATGGGGAAGCTAAGCTTTAATCTGGCCTGGCACACATCCTAGGAGTGGCTTTTAGCAAAAAAGATTCAGCAGCCTCTTTTGTCATACCTGATTCGAGCAAGTCAGGGCTCCCAAGGCGCCAAGGAGTTGAAGGGTGTGGGACTGACCAGGGCTGTGCAAGACAGGGATGCCTGTGCCCATGCTGGTAGCTACTACGTCAGGTACTGGGTCACCAGTTTCTCCTTTCCAAACTGGAATGGATTGGCACCGCTTTTCATTGCTGCTGCTGAACAGCCCTGTCCTAGTGCTATCCTTGGTGAACTACAGGGTGTGTGACCTGGGTTGGGTCTCCAAGAGCTTTATTCAAAGCTGTAAGTACCCCGAAGCCTCTAGACTGGAAATTTAACAAAACCGGGAGAGCTGAGCTAGAAGAAGAAAGCAGCCAGGGGTGAAGCGAGGCCCTAAACTAGATGCACTTAGAGTAGCTGCTCCAGTTAGACTGGATGACTCCGCGGGGCTGGGATGGGAAGGAGGGGATTTCCCTTCCCTTCGCCTGTGTTGCTCGTTTAAATCCAACCACAACTTGAGCAGTAAATAAGAGTTACCACCCGGCAGCTGCCAGGTGACCTGTGTGCAGTGAGTCAGTGAGCCCTGGCCACACAGCCCTGCAGACATCGGCAGCAGAGAAAGCCTGGGCTGAAAAGCATATTTTCTTTGAGAATGTGCTGTCATTTGGGTGAGCCCTGCAGCACTCCCTGCACACCAGCGCTGCAGATGCATCCTGGGATGCAGCTCTGCCACCCAGTGCAACAGCAAGTGCCGGTGTGTTGCAGCTCAGCAGTCAGGATGTGTGGGGCCAGCGGCAGAGCAGCATCAGTGGGACTATGTAACTGGAATAGCTGGGATTAAAGGGGAGCCGGTGCCTTGTAACACTGCTGAGCAATCTGTAATCAGCAAAAGAGCGTTGTGGTGCTGCGGCTGGTCAGGCTGAGCCTGTAGCAGCTTGGGAATATTCCTAACTCCCTTGGTGACAGTGGCGTTACTCACGTGGGGCAGGGTCAATGTTTGAATACAGGGACAACAGTTCCCCAGTGTCTCAGGGACCTAACAAACAGAGGGGGATTTGAGGAGACACTTGAAGAGCAGAGCAGATTTTTTATAAGGAACTTCCTCTCCTGGGCAGATGAGACAAAAGGGGATAAAGCCAAGCAAAACCACACGGCTGCTTATTTACCACATATTCAGGAGAGCTGAGCCATACACACCTCCCACTGTGCAGAGGCTGCATAAACACACGAGGAGACTCAGGACCTGCCCCCAAGTTTCCAGTCTAAGATGAGGAATTAAAAAAAAAAAAATCCAAACTCAGAGGAGTAGCAGCTCTGAAATCTCTCTGCAGATCTCCATCTGGTAAAAGAAGTGCAGACAGGGGCATGTTCTCTCCACATCAGCTGCACAGCAAGAGCGGCTTAGATGAACTCTCCTGGCTGGTAATAAAATGATTTTACATATGTAGGAAGCAGGATGTGCAAAGCCCAGGAGTCTGATCTTGTTTCTGAGATCAAACAGAGTCTTATTGTACAGGGGTGTGGAGCTGATGTAACTGTCTAGTGTGCCGGACACAATCGCCGTGGTTACGCAGCTGGACCGGAATAAAGCAAGTCTGTATCTGAACTCATTAATTTTTACAACCAACTGAACCGCTCTGCCTTTTTCTTTCGCCTTTTCGGTGGCAGAGGACCGTCGTGCTGCAGCAGAGGGGCTCTCCCCCCGGCCATCGGCCCCTCGCCGGCGGTGCGGCAGGCCGGGGCTGGCACAGCAGGGCGCAGCTGGACCTGTGCAACCCCCCCAGTTCCAGCCGCCCACCGTGTCCCTGGGGATGCTCAGCCAGCTGCACCGGTCCGTTTCTGAGACAGGCCAGGAGCTGGGGGGATTAGGGATTAAAATACAGGCTTAACGTGAGCAGTGCAGTTGCTCCGTCAGCTACAGGTTATGTCAATGTTTCCATTAGAAACCCCCGTTTTCAAGGTTTATAGCTTGGCTGTGAAAGTGCCCTCCAGGCTGGGCTCTGGCAAGGCAGGGAAACCCACAGTTTTCTGCTGAAGTATTCAGTGCAGCTGCTTTCATGCTTGCATATTGCTTTTCACCTGCATGCAAATCGAGGGGGCTTATTCGGTAAGCGGTGCGGGCAGCAGGACTCAGCACACTGCGCTGGGAGCCTGGTGAGTCCCGTGTGAATGGTCCCTGCCTGCTGCATCCCCAGGGCGGGGCAGGGCGGGGCAGGGCGGGGCAGGGCTGCCTGGGCAGCACTCGCACCGTGGGATCTCAGGCTCCCGGGCAATGCTGTAATGCAAACGACAAGGTGAATTTACCAAGAGGCAAACCAGAGGTGCAGCACCAGCCCCAGGGGCCAAAGCCGCGGGTGAGCTGTAGCAGGGTGAGGGTGTAGGACTGGGAGTCCTTGTTGCTTCTGGGCACCAGAGCAGGACCAGAAAGCCAACTCATGCTCCTCCACAATAACCATCCCCGAGCTCCCGTAGTGGCCCTCCCCAGGAGCCCAGCAGACAGCTGAGCATCCTGGTCAGTGCCTGAGATGCAGCTGTGGCCCGGGGACGGCACAAGCCCAGCACTCGCAGAAGGTTTTTATGCACCAGCCAGAGCCCTGTAAGAGGCTCCCCTGGCCAGCAGCGTGCTGAGCCTGGGTCTGACTCTGCCTGGGCCACTTGCTCCTGGGAGGGGCTGCCTGGCCGTGGGACAAACACATCCAGGCCTCCTCCCTTCATCCCAGCCCTTCCCACTCCCAGGAAGCTGCTCTTGACACATACACGTTGTCCTGTTCTAAAGCGTTGCCAAGAGTACTTGCAGGCTGGGATTTCACTGTGAGCAGGTCCTCCCAGGGCAGGCAAGACTACTTTCTTCCCTTGCTCTTTCCACCTGGAAGGCTGTAAAAGAGGAGAGAGAGGGATGACAGCAAGCCCCCAGGGTGCGCAGGGCTGGCAGCACACCTGGGCACCCTCATCCCCCCTCTCTCACATCAAGAAACAAACCCAGCTCTCTAGCGTGTGCCCTCGGCTCCATCCTGTGCAGCCTGTGCCTGTTCCCTGCAGCCCCTCCACTGCTCTTGCAGTCCTGCAGCCTCCTGCTCCTGTGGACGAGGCCAGCGCAGGGAAGATGCCCCGATGGCTGGAAGTGTTGGCTGCCAGGCAGGCATGGTGCTGGGCCCCCCGACAGCACGGCACACAGCTTCCCTTGCAGGGGGGTATACACACATCCCCCTGCCCTCCTGCGAGCATCCCTGGCCCCATGCAGAGGTGCTGCAGGTGGGCAGCTCCCCCACCCCAGGCTGCATGTCCCCCCCACCTCTCCCTGGCACAGCTAATGGTCCGTAGGGAGAGTGCTCAGCTATTGCCAAGGTCTGCCGTAAAAGCCGCCCCTCTCTCCTAATGATGTAATTGGTGCCATCATTCCATTAAGAAGGCAGCCCCTGCAAAGAGCTCAGTTGAACAGACTACATCAAATGATTGACATCTCTCCCCTAAGCCAGGCCCTCAGCCCAAACCCAGCTGAGCCCCACAGAGCCTCTCCGTAGCAGCACAGCAGCAGCCACTGCGTCCTTGGCCGCCCCAGCCGCACGCACCCTGCGCTCTCCCACCACCCATCACCACCACCCTCCTTCCAGGGGAAGGTGCCTGAAGCCACAGGGTGGCCCGTGGCTGGGGGGCCAGGGCTGGCCATGGCCATGCCAGCCTGGCATGGGGCAGCCGTCAGTGCTGGCACTAGTGGCTCCACCTGCCCAAAGTCACCCCAGCTCTTGCAAATAAGGGATGGGTCTTTGAGCTGTCCCTGAGGTCCAGGGAACCCCAAGGGGGTGTCATGGCCCCAACCTGCGTGTTGGGAGGATGCTGGGGAGATGTTGCTCCCCCGACAGGTGCCCTGGCAGATTATCAGGGGATGTGGATGAGGCAAAGCTGGTAAAACCAGTGGCACCCAGCAGGTGAAAGGACTTCCCTTTCCCCCATCACCGGGCTCCTGCCATCAAACTACAGATCACCCCCACGGTGATCACCCCCCAGCCCCGGGATGCCAGGGGAGATGCCAAATCCGTGTGGCTTGTAGGAACTGCCAGGGAGCCATGTCCATGCCGTGGGGCTGCTTTAAACCTCCCCCAGTGCTGGGGCTGGTGTGCAGACCCCCACCGGCAGCGGGAGGGTGACAGCCCAGGGCAGAGCCCGGCTCAGCCTGGGGCGCGCAGCAGGAGGGCAGGGAGCAGGCTCCAGGAGCAGGCTGCAGCTGCAGCACCAGCCTGAGGGCATAAAAAGAAATATAAAATATTAAGCAATAATTTTCGGCTTTTTACCGCCATGAAATCAAAGCATCACCATTCAGATTTACAGTTAGCACTGAAGCATATCGTGCATTTTAGCATACAGTCTCAGGCTATTGCACATCCCCAGACAGGCCGGAGTGGTGCAGCTGGGGCAGGCAGCGTGGGGGAGAAGGCAGGGATCAGCCTCTGGTCCCGGATTGGAAACAGCCCGTGCTCTGGGTTCCTATCCCCAACCATACCACCGGATTGGGCTCTTCGCTGGGGCTCTACTCTGCTGCCCCACCATGCCCATGCCTCTCCAAACTGCAGGCTCCGCTCACCCAACAACCAACGGAGAGAGAAAAAAAAAAGGGGGGGAAAAGAATAAAAACCCAACTCCTTGCTCTTTTTCTGCTGCCTTTCCAGTATACTTGAGTTACCATGGTTAGTTTTCCACTGTTCTCCTTGACCCCTGCAGCTTTCCCTTATGAGTTAGTGTCCTGGAATGTCTCTTTACGAGGTGCCTAGAGAAGTAAAGCTGACCTGATGCCAGTGCCCCCACACTGAGGACTTTATTAGTTTTTTAATTTTCTGTCTGGGTGCTCTCACTTGCCTCAAACTTTCCACAGCTGCTAGGATTTATTAACGAAGGAGGTTTGTTTGTGTCCTGCCTCTCCTTCCCCTCCTTGGTGAATTGGTGGTGTTGCTTTGCCAGTTGCTATTTTTAATGGCTTTTTTAGGGCTTTCAGGAGATCTGGTGGAAGATTCTGTGCAAGAAAAATCTTCCACCAGATCTCCTGAAAACCCCAAAAAAGCCCAAAAGAAATGTGGGGGCCACAGAGGGGAGCAACCATGATGGGACCATCCTGATGGAAACACAGGACGTGGCAAGTGGAGCCCAACCAAGGAGCCAGCGCTGGGACTGGGAAAGCCGTAAATAGCTGCATTGTTGCTCCTGTGATGCAAATCCCAAGAATTAAGAGGATAAAATCATTTTGGTTCCCCCAAAATGAGTAAATGCTTAAATATTGGGGTGGGAGGGAGCCTCCTTGTCTCCCACCCTGGAGGGGCCCCATGACACCGAGCTGCAGGCTGGTGAGGAGGAGGAGGAGGCTGAGGGGTGATGAAGGACATGCAGAGATGTGCTGCATGGGCAGGAGAGGAGTGTGAGCGAGGCCGAAGGAGCAGAGAGAACCTGCAATATAAACATGGACAAAAGGATGCGGAAAGGGGAGAAGGGACAGACTTTTAAGGCAAGAGGAAAAAGAGCCAAATATTTATTTGTCCATAAAATAAGTCTCCATAGCAATGAAGTGCTTCACAATGTATTTTCAAAACAAGCCCAGCCACACGGCACGCAGGCAGAGCTGCTGGAGAGGGACGTGACGCCTGCCCAGGCACCGCATTCCCGAGGATGGCCGGTCTCGCACAACAGACTGCCAGCCTCGCACCAGACCACTGGCAGGGGACAGGGAGGGGATGCTCCTTGGGGACACCAGGCAGCCCCAGCCGCTGCCCTCAGGGTTGGCAGTGGGGTTATTTCTCTGCCGGGGGGGAGGTGGAGGGAGTAGGTGGTTTTTTTACAGCTGTGTCTTGTGTCGGGACGTTCCAGGGTCGGGCAGGTCCGAGATGCACAAGCCCACCCGGGGTTAGGCAGGGAAGGAAAAAGGATGTGCTGCCTGAAAGTGCTGGGAAGAGAAAGGGGCGGGGGGGGGGGGGGGGGGGGAGTGGGGATGAAACACGGGCTGCTGCCCGAGGAGCTGGCGATGCTGCCCGGGCTGGCAGCAGACTTGGGCAAGTGGCGTGCAGCGGGACGGACCCGACACGCCTGGTACGTGGCTCTGGGGTTACGGGGCACCTTGAATTCATTACCGAGCACGCAGCATCTCCTGGGCAGGTGCCAGCAACAGCAACGCGTCCGTGCTTCACAGCTGGGGCAAGTCCTGCACGGACCACACAGGCAGTGTATCACCCGCCCCGGGAGTTGTAGGGCGTTCCCCACGCCATCCCGCCCCAGAGGATGGGAGACGGGCAGACAGGGCCTGATCCTGAGCCCTGGGCTCTGCAGGCAGCCCTCCCCCAGTTGCCTCACGCCTGCCACTCTGCCGCGTGAACTCTGCTGCTGCCTGACCCCAAAATATCTCGGCAGCAGCATCAAGCACCTCTCCCAGAGCTCACGCTTCGACAAATGTCACTGCAAATAATTTGGCTTCAACCTGCGGGGACATAAATTCTATTATTTGGATGTCAGCTGCACAATTTGTTCCTGTAACAAGGTGTTTTAACCTCGCTTCATATTCATTGTTCTGCCCGCTTTGATTTTACTGTAAATGACTGAATTCGCTTTTGATGTGGTGCCAGTGCCCAATAAATCTTGACACTTGCTGTGCTCTTTGGTTTGCAGAGGGTGGTGGCAGGGGGTGCTGCCATGGCACCAGGAGGGTCCGTGCAGGGATCCTGCACCACCTGAAGTAAGGTTCAGCTCTGAGCATTCACCTGATTTTTCCAGGCGGGGAAACACTCTGTAAGAGGGGAGAAGGTGGCAGGGAGGAGGGGTTGCGTTCCTCTTGCAAACCACGAGCTTCGAGCCAGCTTCACTCAGGGATTCACGGCTCCTTTGAGGACCCAGCCAGCACTTCGAGCTTGCAAGAAAACCCCAGACCAAGCACGATTTGTGTGGCTTGAGGTTTCATCCCGAGCTGCTTTTAAGTGTTTCAGTTCCCAGCAACTCTTCCAGAGTGTGCTGGAGGTGAAAAGGGGCAATAAAACCACCCCCCACAAAACCCACACTTAACTGAACATTTCCAAGCCCTGCAGCGCTTGGAGGATGGAACCTTCCACTACTGCAATCGCCCAAATTCCTCCTAAGCCCAGCGGCAGTCAGATCAGACTCCTGTTTTCCAACCGATAATGCTGCTTGGGTTTTGTTCCTCATCTGCCTGAGTGTTTCTGCCTGTACTGCCTGGTAATGCAGCCTGGTGAATTTTGGAGGTATTACTTGCAGGAGACTCTGTTCCCCGGAGCCTGCCTGCCCTGGAAGTGCCAGCCCCCTGCCTGCACCCGGCAGAGATTGAGGTGCCAGCCCCAACACTCACGCCAGGGTGAGGGTCGGACTCGTGACCGGGAGGAAGCTGTGGCCCTGCTGCCACCGAACAATCGGCGGAAGGGGGCCGCAGCCTTGGCCAGCGTCCCAGGGATGGGGACAGCTGCCTGCTAGCAAGGGCAGGGACCATGCTGCCTCTGCATGGGACAGACCCAGTCCTGCCCTAGCTGCATCCCGGCCAGATGCCTTACCCTGGCGCTGCCCCGCACGCAGGACCTCCTTCAAAGGAAAAGGCTGTAGCTCCTTCCTTCCTCAGGTCCTAGGAGTGCAGGAGCGCAGCGCATTGGGGCAGTGCCTGGTGTGGGTGCACAGCGTGCAGTGCCCAGTGTGTATGGCATGGTGCATGGTGCACAGTGTGCAGTGCCCGATGCCCAGTGTGCATGGTGTGGTGCATGGTGCAGTGTGCAGTGCCTGGTGCCTGGTGTGCATGGTGTGGTGCCCATTGTGGGGTGCACAGTGCCCGGTGTGCATGGGAAGCTGCAGTGTGTGGTGCACAGTGCCCAGTGTGCATGGCGTGGTGCCTGGTGCATGGTGCATAGTGTGCAGTGCCCGATGCCCAGTGTGGGATGCACGGTGTATAGTGCCTGCTGTGCATGGTGTGGTGCACAGTGCACGGTGCACAGTGCATGGTGTGCATGGTGTGGTGCATGGTCCGTGGTGCGCAGTGTGCGGTGCCTAGTGCCCGATGTGCATGGTGTGATGCCCGGCGCATGCTGCATAGTGTGCAGTGCAGGGTGTGCACGGTGTGGTGCCCGGTGTGCCCTGCATTGTGCCCAGTGTGTGGTGCGCAGCATGTGAGGCACCGTGCAGGCTGTGCGGTGTGCAGCATGCAGCGTGCTGACCTCTCGCTGCCTCTGGCCCTGAGCGGGGGCCAGGAAGGGAAGTGCTGCCGGTCCCGCTGCTTTCATCAGAGATCTGGAGCACCGAAGCCTGCCCAGATCCTAATCAGTGTGGGAAAGCAACGGCAGGGCCTGCTCTCGCCCTGGCCTGCTGGAGACGCCTTTTATTTTCATAAACTTTATCGCAGCCCACAGCCCCTGATAAACCACCGTAAATAAACGGAGGGGAGCGTGGCGGCCGGCCAGGGCCGCTCGCAGACACACGCGCTCACTGCCGCCCCGCTCCCCAGGGGGACGACCCGTCACACGCCAACTTTCAAAGCCTTCCTTTTATTCCCCTGCCGCCACCCGGCGCGGGCAAACCACATGGCCTTGCCATTGGGGGACCAGCCGGGCAGCCAATGCCTGCCGGCAAATTCCTGCCCTGCCCCAGTCTCCCCCGGTGACCCCGGCCCATCGCCAAGCCAAGGTCCTGATCCCAGCACTCAGCACGAGCCCTCACGGGGCCACGGCGGCTCAGGATGCAGCCAGCCCCACCCCGGGACCAGGGATCCTCTCCAGGTGGCGAGAAGGGGGTCGCGTCCCACCGGAGGGCTGAACCAGCAGCAGGTCTCAGTGCCTGCCCCGGGGCTTCTCTGTTTTTGAGGATTGCTGGGGTTTGCCCAAATTAACAGTTTGAGCTGCATTTTTTTCTTTCTTTTTTTCCTTTGCTAAGAACTTTGGGGTTTGTTTAAGAAGGTTTACATTCTTCTGGGAGCACAGAAAAACAGGATCCGGGGGGTTGTTTCCACACTGGCTCCCGCAGACTGACAAAGACAAAAGTTAACCCTTTTCCATTTCTGTTTGGAGTTGCTGCGGGTGAAATGCATCCCAACCCAGGCTGGCAGCTGCCCCGCAGCTCCCACCGGTTCCCAGCCGCGGGGTGCCCGGCTTTCCTGCAGCCCCATCTCCCCTTCAGCATCCTCCTCCCATTGCAGGCAGGGGCCAGGGGAAACACGTTTGCTTGTGTTTCATTTTGCACCGTGACTTACAGTAGCTAATTTTAAGCTGTACCTTATCCCAGCATTTGCAGAAAGCAGCTTGCTGCAGTTCGGTACCAGGTTTTTGCTGCTATGCATGCCTTCCCTCGCGGCAGTGGGACGAGCTGCCTGTGACCAGTGCAGGAGGGTTTCGGTTACTGCTGGTTTATACCCTGCCTCCACAGCCGGTTGTGAGGGAGGCCGCCCAGCTGGTGCTGACAGCTCTGCTGTTAAACTGGCTCAATTTAATACAGAAATGGCTTGGACCACAGTGCTGTGAATTAAAGGTATATAAATTACGTGCCTCCTCATGTGCGCCAGAGCTTTGGCCGAGTGCAGCCACTCCAGTCCACTCCAGCCAAGATGCGGTGCGTGCCCATGGGGTGACTGTCACCTGCATTTGCCCAGGCGCCGTGGACTCCATAGGGCTGCATGGGAACCTCTTCCGTCTGCATTTGCATGGTCAGCAGCATCTCTTGGGGCTCCCTCCGTAGCTCCAGAGCTGCAGCAGAGGTGGCAGCAGGCAGCAACCTGGGGGACATTTTCCCCTGCCCGCCTCCCTTCTCGCAGGAGCACGCTGCAACATGCTCCCCCCCGCCTCCTTCAGCCTCCTCCCGGCTTTTCATCCCATTTCTCCAGTTTGCCACAATCCTTTTTCTGTCTGCGGCCCCAGCCTTGCATGGCATGCAAATGTAATAAATACGCTCTCTGTTTCTCCACGCTGGCCGTTATTGGAAGTGCTCAATAGCGGCTTTCCAGCCCCACAGTGAGCCATTGAGAGCTGCTCTCGCAATACTGTCCCGTCTCCCCCCGCACCCCGTGGGCAGGGCAGGCAGAGCGTCCCGCGCCTGCCCGCAGCTCCCGTCCCACAGCCACCACTACTCCTCCGTCTGTGGGCTTGTTATACCCCGCTGCTGCAGGAAATTAACTTTGCCTGACGTGTCTCATTCTTGACAAATGCATGTCAGATATTACTCATCTCCATGCTAACTTCCAGATGCTCACAGAACTGCCTCAGATTATTCACGCCAGCGTTTTTCTGGGATGGGGAGTGCGATGGCTGGGCTGTAGCCCCCCACTCTTCCTTTGTCCCTTGGTAAGATGGGTACTGTGGTTGCTGGTCTTGGGGTACCAAGAGAGTATCTTCACGGTGCTCTCACAGGTAAGCACTGATGGCTCTGAGATCCCAGCAGGCAGATCCTTAGTTTGATCCTAAGATGGACCAGGCCCAGCCAGTCTGAAAACACTAAACACACCATGTAACATTTTATAGTAAAAAATATTGAGGGGTTGTTTCTCCTACTTCCATGCTACTTTTGCCTCTGATAAAGAGGTGGGTTGTGGAGGGATTGAACCCTCCACTATCACAGATGAGAACTTCTTCATCTTCCAGGCTCACCAGAGGTTTGCAAAGACAAACACACTGACTTTCTGCAACTGTTTCCACTCATGGAAGAACATCCCCTTCTGTCAACAGCAATGCTTTCCTGTTGGATGTTCCAGTTACGCTCCATATAATCTTTCAGGCGAGGATCTCTTGATGCTCTGCTCCTCCTTGTGTAATATCTTGGCTCTGGGTCTTGGCTCGGTTGAAAGCAAAGGAGTCTGAGGGCTCTTGGGGGCTTGGAGGATTGGGCCCATGGGACAGCAGTGGAAAACATCCAGAATGAAGACTATATTTATAAGACTTCTTAGGACGGACACTCCAAGGCCGCTGGTTTCTCACCCAGGATTCCTCCTGGGGGGCTGGGCAGCATGGGGTGCTGGTCCCCCTTGCAGTGATGGTGCACACCGAGGTTGTGTCCACGGCATGAGCCACGTCCGCGTCCCCACCCTAACTCCTGAGGAACTTGCGCTGCTTCTGCAGGACTCCAGTCATGAGACAACCCGAGGCCCATCGCCAGTGTCCTGCCTGCCCGAGAGCCTCTAGGGACACTCCAACAGGACACGGCATTGGCCGCATGACCAAGGAGTGTCTTTGAACTTTCCTCCCTGGGGTTTTATTCTTTAAGGTGCTGGCAATGAGAAAACCCTCTCCATGCCCTTCCCCCACCTCAAAGCATACTTTATAAAAATAAAGTGCCCAAAATAGCCCTAGACAGTGCTTGACATTTGCCAGACAGCTGCTCTCAAGAGTGCTACAAAGGTTATGGATTGCTCTCTGCTTCCCTCCTCCTCCCACCCCACCGCCACCCGCATGAACCTTGGAGCAGGGCCAGGTTTCATGCAAGTCTCGTGGTTTGAAAAAGCAAGCTTTGAGAGGGAGCTGGGATGCAGGGAGGTGTTTCTGGGTCACTGCCTCCTGTCCCGCTGGGCAGCTCGGAGCAGAGCTGGGGTGACCTCTGCAAGGGGAGCTGCAAACCCTTGCGTTAGCTCTGCCCACTCCTGGAGCTGGCAGGATGCTGCTAGAGAAGCCCGGTGGCCGCGGTGCAGGGCTGTCCCCACCTGCGAGGCATTGGCCACCTTTGCGTGGTCTTCCAGGTGTCTGAAAGCACAGACAGAGGAGCTGCCCCGTGGCGTGCGCCTCACCCCATGCAGCCAGGAATGGGGTGGCACCTGTCTGCAGGGTCACAGCTAGACCTGATGGGTCCCCAACAAATGCATGGTCAGCCTGAGAGGACAGCAGTGCCTGGGAAAGCCATGACTCAAAGGAAGACTTGGTAGTCATCTTGGGTCAAAGCCCCAGCTCAGGCATAAGGAGCCGTGCAGCCTGGGGAAGGAGCAAGCAGGGTGGGACAGCTGCAAGGACGCAGTGACCAGTGCTGGAATCGTCACCTGGAGAAGGATGTGAGGACGCGGTGAGAGGCCAAAGGAAGGGCCTGGCCAGGCAAGCCTTGCGGTGAGAGGCAAAAGGGACTCAGCTTAGCAGAGAGAAGGTCAAAAGGCAATTTAAGCACCTGCAAGAGTCAAGGGACCTTCCTTCTGAGGTGGAACTGGTCCTGTGCAGCCTGGCGGGTTTATCATCTTTCTTGAGCATCCAAACAGAGCTGCAGCTGGGGACTATCTGTGATCTGAAGGGGATCTGAAATTGCACAGAAAGTCCTGTTCCTGTGGAGCTTGGCTAGTGCATCTCGTACTAGGACAAGGTCTAGGTATGGAGCAGGAGGAACCCCCTTCTGTGGGGCTGGCATTTTATACAGTGAACAGAAAGTCACAATCTGGGCCTGAAAAGTGAAAGATAAAAGCATGAAATTTTAAATTAAATACATAGAGAAATACATGAAATCCATGATCTTAATCAAAATGAGAAGTCAGCAGCAGCAGGGCATGACCCAGTTGTTTTATCTAGTAACCAAATAAATATATACATGTATTTTAGGCAAAAGAGTCAATGGCCTTTAAATAGGAAAAAAACATGCATGCAGGAAGGAAATTAGGACAGCACAGGGTCTTTGAAATGTTAAATGCAGTAAAAATTGTTTTAAACTATGCAAGTCAGGAATAGATGTCTCAAAGAGCATGGAAGTCCCAGCAACTTCACCAGGCTGCTGAGGCGAGGAGGCAACCAGCCAGAAGGGAAAAAGGGCAGGATCACAGTCAGCTCCATCCATGACCTTACCAAGTTTGGGAGATATCAAATATTGGGAGGTCTTCAGCTGGGGGTTTGTTTCCCCTTATCACAACCGTGGGGCTCAGTCGTGCGCAGGGCAGGGTTGACCCCACAACCTGTGCAGCCCTCAGGGCTCTGCAGTGGCTGAGAGGTGAGGATGGGGGGATGCTAGAGAAGTCATCCAAGGGGGTTGGTGGGTCTGCCAGAGATGTGCGGCCCAGAGGAGCCTCACAGACAACCTGGCTTGCCTGGCTTTTTTCCCCTCACTTTTATGTTTACGCAAATTAAGGTTTCCAAGGAAGCGCCGGTACTGGCTGAGGCCATGCTGCCAGTTTTCTGCAGGATCTGTCTCATTTCCTGGGCCACGAGACTATTTTAAGGACTCTCCAGATCTCTGAGAAAAGTCACTTTTAAGATGTTTTTCCATGCCTGTTTCTCCAGCCTGCACACTGATTTGTCCCTGCAGTTTCACCACCCAACAACTTTGATGTCTAGGAGTCTGACACGCTCACCTCTGAAGTATTTCCCATCACATGTCTGGCTGTTTATACCTTCAAGGCACGCAGCCACCCTTTTCTGTTTAAGGACTGTCTTGACCACATCAGTAGAGTGAGAATTTCTAAAAATAGATGAACTGGCAAACTTCACAATCTGGAAAATGACATGCTTTTGAAATCTCTGGAAAAGAATGGATTCCTTAAAGTATAGTTTACAAATACTGATTTCATTATTTATGGTAGCTGTAAAGCACGCTGCATTCGGAAAGCATCGTCCCATTGAAGAAGTGTGTTACTCATTACCACGGCTTTAGCGTTCCAGCATGTTCCTCAACTAAAATTTATCCAAGAGAACAAGCTGGGGGCATACACGGGGGCAGCCTGGGGGGAAGCTGCTTCTCATTTCGTGTTGGAAAGGGGCAATGAATAGGAGAAGGGGGGACTCAGGGGGACCGCAGGAGCCTCTGCTAGAGTCTCTTGCAGCACCAGACAAAGAGGGCAATGCAAAGAAGTGAAGAAGTAGCAAATTCACAGCTGGAAAGAGAAAGGAACAGCTTTTCATGGAGTGAACACTCAACCCAAGACATCCGGTGGGCCAAGGATGGAGCTGGGTATCGGAGTGGTGGGACAGTTCTCTGGCTAAGGCACTGGGGACTGAAGGTTAGGCAAAAACCCATGAGTTTTGGAAAGAAATGCCCATGCGTGAAGCACCCAGAGGATCTCAGATGGGTGTTTTTCCTCCATGCTTGCACACTCAGCGCCCTCTCCTCCTGGCTCTCCTCGGTACACACAAAATTTCATACGTGCTTTACTGTTCTTCCTTCAATAATTTGCTCAAGTGCAGCAGTCTCTGACATTTCTTTTCCTCACATATGCCATGCTAGACAGAGACTACTGCTCCTCCAAGTCTTTAGAAAAGCACCCAGTTTGCCCGGGAATCCTTCTCAGGATTTAAATTTCTCTGGGATCACTGTTTTCCCCCTGCCACTATGTTGTCTCTCACCCACTCCACTTTTTCATTCCTAAAGTCACTGGTAGCCAAGGGAACATGCTCCTTTTTATGCCAGCTGTCCTGGTCTTATTGTTTCTTTTAAAAGATTTATTGCATCATTGCTCTCTGCTCCTCTCACTGTTTCCACTAGCGTATTTGTAGATGCGGGTAAGTATTACAAGACTGCCTGCACCTGTTCCTCCGAGTCCTTCTCCTCTGCATCTTGCCCTTCTGTGAAACCTTCCTGCAGGAATTCCTCACCCAGGCTTGTGTTTCACCCTCGAGCCATACCTTTGGAGCTCTGAGACCATGCTCTGAAGTCTTGGCACTGCAGAAGTGAGAGGTTTCTCAGGAATGTTCTCCAAGGATTTGAGGTCTGCTTCAACTGTTACAGCCACATATAGATGTATGGATATATGTATACATATACTGGGGAAATTTCTGATATCCCACTGCACCGGCAAGCGATTGGAGGGTAACTTCTCAGCACCGAGAGCGGTCTCCCCAGCCCCTCTGCCAGTGCTGATCCCCTGCAGGAACCCTGCTCCAGGTGCTGCTCCTGAGCACCCGCACAGCCCCTTGCTTTGGGAACGCTGCATTGGTTTTGTACTGAGGGGATGCTACACCTCCGAAGTCCTTATCCAGACGGCTGTGCCAGTGCTGTTTGCACAGTGGTGGCTGGAATGGGGATCTTCATAACTTTTCCTGATCCTCCTTATATATGTGTGCTCTGGGAGGTGCATGAACATGCCCATCCATGGTGCTCCGCTGGTCAGGTGAAAGGAAGCTCTTCCTCCCACGTGGCGGGGAACATACTCCCCCAAAAACCTTACGGGCTGTGTCCTCAGCTGCTGCCTCCCATGGTCAGCGTGGCTGGGCATGTGTCTGCCCTTGGCTGTCACCTAGCTAATCACACAACGGGGCACAGACTGTCCTTCAATACAGCAATGCACTCAGATATCCAACCCGTGAGATTCAGCAACGTATTGGACAGGTCTGAAACCCACTGCGAGCACCAGCACCCAACCAAACTCCCGTCGGCAGTGGATCAGCACTTACCAGTGAAGGGACTTTGCACACATTTGGGTCCTGTCCCCAAATTGCTCTTGGCTCATCTCCCCGGTGCTGGGAGCTGCCTGGGGAGGCAAGCAGCACTCCCAAAGCAAGGAGTTAATGCCGCACTGTAATTATTTGCTCTCTGATGTATTTATAACTTTCACATCTATCTGGCATTTTATGGCCAGGCAACATTACAAGGGACAACCGCTTTCCATTACTCACTGCCATGAACTCTCATTCACAGCTTTTTTGCCTCCCTGTGACATCATGTTTGCACAGCACAGGGGGTCCTGGTGCTGGCCCCCACCAGCACAACCCTGGATGCCCCAGGAGCTGAGCAAATAGATTGCCACCGCGCAGAGATGGACCTCATCTCCAGCCAGCCCCTGGATGAAGGACTGTTGCTTTTCCAGGATGGATTTTGTGGCAGTAACCCCCCCTTAAAGATGGCAATAAATCCCATCCCAGAGTGGCCCACTGCTGGAGTGGTCCCATGTGAGGTTCCATGGAAAAAGGAAAAGAAAAATTACTGGGGGGGGGGGGGGGGGGAAGCACCTTCCTTGGCCCATTTGCAAAAAGAGATGATGATGTTTAAAACTTCCCAGGGACAATGTGCACAGGACCCTGAAGTGAGAGCCACATCCCCTTGTCTGCACCCCCCTGCCTGCTCGGCCCTCGCACGTGGTCCTGCAGCCACCCTGGCTTCAGTGTCAGCCGCCGAGTTGGCATCCCCGTCCCATGCCTCAGCTGACACAGGGACAGTGAGGACCTTGCACCATCTGGGCATGGGGAAGGCGTGACCAGGGGACAAATGTCACCCATATGCTGATGGCACCAGACCCGCAGCATGCAGACGGCTCCTCCGGCAGCCCTGGCGCAGCTGTAGAGGGGAGGTAAGAGGACACCAACCCACCGCCAACAGCTCCTGGCACCAACCCTCTCTCCTTTCTCTTCCTGACCGACATTTTCCAGCCTGTGGGTCCTGCTGCAGCCAGGGCTGGGGGCAGATGTCTCTCTTCAATTGCACCCGGCAGAGCACTGGAGCAGGAGCGTTCCTGCTCTGCTTCCAGGCAGTGTGACCCCAAAGCCAGACCTGTCTGCCTCCTGTGTGCAACCTTGCCCCTGCATGCTCCAAGCCTACAGAAGGTTTTACAGGGGCACTGTGTGAAGGTGTCCCTGGGGATCAGTCACTCCTCGGGCTCGGAGGAGCTGGGCTCCGGCCATTCACAGTCCCTCTCAGGTGCTTGCAGCCAGGCGGGATGCAATGTCTCTGTCACCTCCTGCCCAAGCATCCCCCTCCTCCCTCTCCCTTGGCCTCCTACATCTCTGCTGCCTCTGAAATGCCACCCTGATTCCTGGATGCCTCAGAGACGCCAGTTCCCCCTGCCTAGGTTTGATCTGTGCCCACGTTTGAGCTGATATCCAGCATTTCCCTCCAGTCTGACATCACGGTGACACATGGGGACTGTCTCACAGCCAGAGCAGTTTGCAGCCCTGCAGGGTTACAGCCCACTGGTGTCCCCATGGGGTCTGGGGTTGTGCACAGTGCAGGTGCTGCAAGGGGTCGTGAGACAGGCAGAGGGGCATCCTTGACCATGAGGCATCCCCCTGCCTTTTGGGGTCACCCTGACATTGGCACTCTGATATGCCCACGTGCATTACAAGATGACGCACATATGCGTCTTCTCCCTTTGTTCGGAGAAATTTCTTTGCGTTAAAGTTGCTTTTCATGGCTGCAAAGCTGCTGCTGCTCCTGTCCCCCCATCACTCCAGGGGGGCTGCATGCCTGAGTCCCAGCTAACCCAGGAAAGACAGGTTATAAAATGAAAGGGACTTCCCAGAGCTTGCCTTGCAGAGCCCATCGCCCACCACCAGCTACAGACAAGCAGCGTGTGTAAACGGAGTGAGTCGAGAGCCCAGCTCAGCCCCCGGCAGCTGGCAGCAGCTGGGCGGTGAGGATGGAGCAGCGGGCTGGGGATTAGGGATTGCAGGCAAGGGGGGTGCCAGGGCCCGCTGTTTGCTGGGAGAGCCAAACCTGCCACCAAACCCGCTCCCCAAGGCCCCTGGTGTCAGCAACGCCGTGTCGGAGCCTCTGCAGCTTCTGCTGTGCTCCAGAGGTGAGGCAAGGGGAGCCTGGACTGCCCCATGGCCCTGCTCTCCTGGCCCACACCACTCCTTCCAGCATGGGGATGGGGACCAGCAGGTCCCCAGGGCTCTGTCCCCAGCCACTCAGTGCAGGCGGGGGGAGACGGCTGGTGGGGCTGGGACTGTTTGCTCTCCCACACCTCCCTCCCACTCCCGTTCCCTTATCCCAAGGGTGCTGGGGGTGTCCAGCATCCCCTGTCTCCTGTGCTCCTCTGTGAGCCGGGAACTTTGGCTAGATGGAGGTTTCTCCCTGCAGCTTTTGGGAGCCGGAGCTGGGGCCAACAGGGAAAAGGAGAGGGGAATAACTTTTCTCTTTGGAGGAAAGGCTGCTGATGGGTGATTAATGGCCGTGGCCAGACCACTGTGCTTGTGCTATCTGATAAGAGGCCTCCTGACAAAACAGACCTGTTGCTGGGGAATTCATCATGCCTCACTCAGCAGCCATCAGATAAGAGCAGGGCTGGATACGTCCCATTCATCCTCTTCATTCCCGCTTCTCCACCCTCTCCTTTCACGCTGTTTGCCAGAGCATTTCATTCTCAGAAGTGAACTCCTAAGGCGCAGGGACGCTGTGCCATGTGTGGGGAGAAAGAGCCAAGGCTGACCCTTTTTTAGGGTGTAGGGGCAGGGGTTTCCAGTCTTTTGCTTTTTACTAGTCCCCTTGTAGGATCTTGGCCCCTTTTTTTCTCTCCTTCCATGAAAATAATCCGGTTTTAAACCAAGCAGTCGTGATCATAGGGAGAGTGCATCTCTGGGGGTGGCAGTGTCTGATCACGGATAATACACCTTTCATGGGTGAAATGCCACCAGGTGACAGTGAGAACTGGTTGTGTGTCAAACTCAGCCCATCCCACAGCTCTCTGCCAAAACCAAACTTGCCGTACTTTAGTTACAGAATACTTTTTCAGCTCATATAGGGAGGAGGGGGCTTTTGGGGTGCTGGGGTGCCGCAGACCCTGCACAGCTGCAGCCACGCTCCCCACTGGCACGAGTTCTCTGCTGCGGGGCTGCAGGCTGTGTGTGCACTGGTGTCCGAGCCAGCCAGACTACCACGAGGGGATGGATGCCATCCCAGACCAACAGCATTGAAAAAAAACCCCAACCTTCCACGTTGTGGGTCCTGGGAGGGGATCCCCCATTAATGGCCCTGTGCTAGTCCCCAGGAGGCTCTCAGGGGACCCAGTGGGGAGGGGGCCAGCCGCACTGCTGAGCTGCTGCTGGGCTCAGGCTCTGCTGTGAACACAGGCAGTTCTGATAACGCTGCAGGCTTCACAATCCTTTCAGCCTCTTCTCTCTTCCAGCGCAGAGCAGGCTCAGCCATCCTGCCCTGCCTCAGATGGGACAGGGCAGGCTCCCCCGCCCCACACCCAGCCCTTGCTACCCAGGCCACCAAAAAGACCCCGATTTCCAGCAAACCTAGTCCTACAGACACATATGTATATACACGTATGCATGTCTAGCTGGGACACGGGGGCAGGCAGGCACCACGTCCCCCACCCTCGCTGTGCTGCGCGAGTCTTGGGGATTTGCAGATGACCGATGGTGCCCATGAGGTACTGGTACGGGAGCGCTGTCCCAGGCGGTGGGGACACTGCAAGCCCCTACACATAGCGCTGAGCTCACAGGGATGGCCCTGCGTGTCCCGGGGATGGCGGGTGGGTTCGGCTGTTCCCAGAGGCTGGCAGAGGTATGGGTGTGCAGTGGGGCCACGTTTGCATGCCCACGCTTACACACTCCTCTCCACAAAGAGGTAATCTGCTGTGACTGGATCTAAACCACTCTGAGGCTCTTCTCATGGGATTTATCAGGCAACAGGGGCACTTAATGAAATTAGGGATCTCCAGCAACCCTAGGGTCACATTTTCCTCCCCTGCTGGGTGGGGAATGGGGAATGGACCCCAGCCAGGGTGAGCATTGGCCGGGATGCACCACCATGGACCATGCATCAGCCCCACACTGGGATGCTTCTCACTGCTCTTCTTCAAAAAGGCTTTTGCAAGCAATGCCCCGGAGCAGATTGAATTAGAGCCTAATAAAGCAGTGGTAATTTGCAAACTGGAAATGCTCCAGAGTGCCCAGGACTAGTTCACTAAAGTCTTCCTCCTCCCCTCCTTCCCCTGGAGGTATCTGGTTGAAGGTAGCCCAGCTTTTGCCCTGCTGCCCTGGCTTTCCTTCCGCGCCCCAGCTCCTGCGCTTGCTGTCGCTCTCACATTTTTGGTTTTCTCCCGACCTGGAAGGAGCTATTTGCAAATGATTTGTTGAAACAATTTCAGATTAAAGACAGGACCAAAGATTGACCAAAATAAAAATTTAGCATTAAAGAACTATTTTTGGTTGTAAATTTTTGGTATTAAAAAAGCAGTTGTTATAGAAAGCGTTTGGGTTTAGGGTGAAGCTTTCAAGCACAAAACAGCTTTTGTTTTTTATCACAGTAGTACTTGAATAAAAACAGATTATTTTTTTAAAGATAACATTTTGGGTTTTTTTTTCCTTTTGAAAATGAATTAGAAACTAGAGTAGGAAATATTTTAAAAAATCAAAACTTCTGGCTAAAATGGTTGCTTTTGACCAGTTCAGCCAAAGTCCCTCCTTTTCCAAAGAGCTCCCAGGACTTGGCAGGGTTGGGTCCTTGTCACAGTATCCTGCTCCTCCCTTGCCACAGTGGGAGAGTGATGGTGACCCCCAGACCTCTCCCAGGGTCAGGGCAACAGGCGGCTCACAGTGACACAGTGCTGACACTGGGGAAACCTGTGAGGCCGGGGGGGATGACAGTCCCTTCCTCCCTGCGAGGGGGACAAGACCTGCCCCTTGTGGGCACCAACCCAGCATGGGGGGCTGCAGGATAAGGTGGCACCTCTGCCCTTGGGTGCAGAACCCCCACTCCCAGCTGGGATTGTCTCACCAGGCACCTGATTTTTGCAATTTTCGGGTAGCCAAGGGGCTGTGGGACCTGCTGTCCTGCTTGCCACCCCTTGCACTCCCCGTGCTGCGCATGGCGGCGGAGGAACCGCTTGCAGGGGTTTTGAACCCACTGCCGGGGGTTCAAACCGCGACAGCCCCTTGGCCGGGTTTCCTGAGCTGCCTTATGGCAGCAGGTGCCTTGAATTTGAGCCATGGCCGAGCTGGGTGTCAAGAGCTCGGGACGGCTCTGCCATCCCAGCAATGTGCCCACTAAGCAGGGATCAGCAGCGAGGAGAAACATTATCCTGACCGGCCCCGTGAGGGCTTAGCAGCTGAGGGCAGAGCAGAAGGGAAGCTGCCGGACCCCTCGGCCCGCCGGCGATTCCCTGTCGGCATTTTTGTTGCCCTGCCTGCCAAGACTGCCGCATCCCAGTTGGCTGGAAGGGAGGGAGCTGTGGGGATGTGCTCCGCATGGCTGCGGCTGTGCCTTCAGCAGCAGGGCCAGGACACGCGGTGGCACCTCCGGCAGCAAGGGGGGAGCCCTGGCCCTGCGCATGGAGGAGGTGGCTGGGAGCACCCCGGCGTGCACCCCGGCACCGAGCGATGGAGGGCAGCCACACAGCTGCAGGACTCCTTAAACATTGCACCAGCGCTGTGCAAAAGTCAGCCAGGGGACAGTGCAGAGCGGTGGGATTGGGGTAGGCTGCAGGATCGTTTTGTGAGAGATTTAGGGTAAAAAATAGGCTCACACACCCACAGCCAGCAGCTCCACCGTATATCTGTGCTGTAGCTCAGCCCTTGCACGACCAATGCATGATTTCTTAGTTCACTGTAGGGGATGGGTATTTAGTTACTGCTTAGAAAGCACTTAGATGTCCCCTGATAAGGAATTTTGAAAAGTGGTTAATTCCTCTTTAGAGCTCCTGACAACCCCTAGCACCCCCAAACTCCTGAGTTACGAAATTACGAACTATCCATCAGCTGCCTTCTCCTTGCCCCTAACTTCTGACCCTTCAGCTGACATTAAAGGCTGCTCTCTGCACACACAAGGACACGGCCGTTGCCTTTCTCATGGGATGGCTCTGCCCTCATTTATGGTCATTGGTGACCCTGGGTGCTGCCCAGCTCCTCCACAAATGCAGGGGAGGTTCAAGCAAGCTAATTCACTCTTCCTATCTTCGCATCCCATGAGAGTCAAATGTTGCCTGGCAAATACACCCGGTAGGTAAACACGGTCATTAGCACTTACACACTTGTATGCATACATGCTCCAGTGAGTCACTGAGGAGGGGCAGAGCAGGCAGAGAAGGGGAGCCCTACCTGCCTTTAAAAGGGAGCACTAAAGAGATTATGTGCTGCCATAGCAGAGGGCCGGTTAAACCTCACACTTCACCTTTCTTCCTCCTTCCAGTGCAATCAAACCTCTGCAAAGTGTCAATAAGGCCAATGCTCGTTTGAAACCGAGTCTCCAAGCCTTGGAAAGATTTGGCTGATCCTTCATGAATATTTGACTGACGTGTTTGGAAAGTGTAACAAAACCCAAATCAGAGAAGGGCTGCAGGAGCTGTTTGCTTTTCTTGCTCAGTTCTGGCAAGGAGAAACTGCTGACCCCGAGCTTCCAAGTTCAGTTCCTCCTCATGCAACCTACCCCACTTCAAGGGCTTTCAGGCAAGGAGTTTAGGTCTACGCCTAGCACCAACAGCAAGCATTTTCTCCACTTGAGAGGCTGCGTGGGGATACTTACAGGCAAGCAGCAGAGTGGCAAGCACGGCTTGCAAGCAGGATCAGTCTTCACCTCGAGAGTGGACACAGCTCGGCTTTGCAGCAGGTGACACGTCCAATGTCCTCACAGTGAGAAAGGCTGAGAGCCATCGTGGTTGTGGCCAAGCGGTGACAAAGGTGCTGGTGGGATGCTGAAGCCCTGGATTTTCTCACTGTGCTGGAGCTCGTCCACAGCCCAGGGCCAGAGAGCTGCTGTCTTTGGTTTGCAGAGATAAGCCCAAGCCATCCTGTTCAGCCAGTGCCTGGGTCAGAGTTTTCCCAGAGCCTAGGAGCATTTGCACCCAACGTTTGGCTTGGCCCATGGTCTCTAACACTCCATGGTGTCATTTTGTACCCACTAATATAATTGTCTGTCTGTCTGCAGCAGACTCCAAATTTGCATGGATGCAATCCAGGAAAGACTCCAAACTAATTTCTTTAGAGCTTTGGTTTGTTTGGGTTTGGTCAACAGGTTTCAAGGCAGCTGAAAGCCCAAGCTCTGCTTCTGCCTGACCTTCTGAATTTGTGTAGCTCTGACCGGGTAGTCAGCATCGCTCTCCAAAGGTTTCCAAAATAGCAAAGGACTGGGGTCATAAAGGAGTTGATGGCAGGGCAGTATCCAGTATATTCCAGCCCTCCACTGGTTGCAGGGCATCCACAGCACTTTTTTGGGGAAAAAGAAGTGACTCTGCCTCTCTTCTTACATCCTTAGAACTATAATTGGCAATGGACCCATCAATGGACCCATCATAACATTTGACTAAATACAGCAGGAGCTTTGGAATCACATCTTGGGTCAACTGAGCATGGCTGTTGGCCAAGCATCCTGGACACCACAGGGTCTGGGGAGCAGGCTCTGCCTCCTGAGCACTGCTCTTACTTTAGGGGGACTAGACAGGAGACATCGTTTTGGATCTGCAGGGCCAAGCTCAGCGCTGGACCCAGCAAGGAGCACCACAGCCGGCTGTGCCAGCAGGGGCTGAGGGCACGTCGGCATCTCTTGGACAAAGTCTCTAAAAAACAAAGCAAAATTTTGGACTGCAGCCGTCCTACCCTGCTCGTGCCTTTATAAATACCTCGGCCACCGCGATGGGAGCTGTGGCTTCCTGTGGAAGAGGCTCTCACCAACGCTGTTCTCCAAGAGCAGGGAGGGCACCTGGTCACTGGTGCTAACGTGGGCCAGGAGCTATGGCAGAGATGGACCTGGGGCTGCCAGCACACCTCCAGGACGTGCTGCAGGTCGGGGACCGTCATCCTCGTTCTGCATGGTCTGGGCTGTGGACAGGAGTAGGACAGCAGGGCAACATTGCAGCAAAGCAGAGGGCAGAGAAGCTAAGAAGCTTTATTTTAATTGATCGGGGCCTGCCAAGTTAATGAGTCCCCAGCAAGCAGCTTTAATGAGAGCCTGTGGCAGGCTTAGGAGAACGAGATGAAAATAAGGGCAGAAATAGCTGCTTGTCTGCAGAGCCTGATCGGCTGGGGCCAGCACGGTGAGGAGGAGCCATGGAGGGCTGGCAGCAGGCGCAGGGGCACCAGCCGACCACCGAATGTGCTGCTTCAGCGCTTTGCCTTGCTGCCCTCCCGCCAAGCCCCAGCCCAGTTCTCCCACTCCCCGGGCTGGCAATTAATCCCCTGCCAGGGGGATGGGGCAAAAAAGGAGACAGGCTGTTCCCCAACCTCTGTTCCACTTGGTCTTGCTTTTGTCTGACTTCAGAGCTGCCAGCGTGGGCTCCCACACAAGGCAGTCAACCCCTCCACACCAAGCCGAGGGCCGCGCGGGGGCTCCAGCACTGAGCCCCTCCGGGAGATGCCATGTCAACGGCTGCTGCGATGCCCGAAAGGGCCAGGGTGAGCAAGGAGGATGCTGGAGAAGAGGAAGGGTCTGGCTGCTCCCCCAGGAGCTGGGGTGTGGGCTGCAGGAGCAACCCTGCACAGCACCCGGCATCTCCTGCCTCCTGCCTTCCCCTTGCAGCCGGGGGCAGGCATGCCTCCGTGCTGGATCTGGGGCCGAGCCCCACGCTGCTCAGCCCCAGCCAGGCGGACTGACCACGGACGGGGCCCTGGCCGGCTCCAGGCACCAAGGGGCCTGAAAGGGGCCATTGTCTGCCCAGGGCTTTGAAGACGAAGAGTCTTGTACAAGTGCCAGGTGGTGCGAGCCACGGCTCCCGGGGCTGCTGCTCCTCCTGTCAACACCCCCCCACACCCTTCGTTCGTTCAGAAAAAAAACCCCAAAGTTGAGGGGGAAAAATTGTTTTCTAAAGGGAAAAAAGGGCAGCAGCCCTTCCTTCCCCACCCGTGGTGGCCACAGCAGGCGTCGGGGGCTCCGATGTTCTTTGTCACCCGCGGGGCTGGGGGTTGGCAGTGGATCTGCACGGAAACGAGCGGGAGAAAACCGCTGTTCCAAGGGCTGCGAGCCTCGGCTTCTGTTGCTCCCGTGGCGCGGCCGGGCTGGGGCAGGGCAGCTGCTGTGAGTTCACTGGAGCAGCACTTTCCCACAGTCTGGAGAAGTGACACATGGCTCTCACACATTCCTGCGCCGGCAGGCTCGGCCGCGCTTGGCCAGGAGTCAAGGCAGACGGAGGACTGCTGCTGCTGGGAGCTGCTGATTAGCAGGTTCCGACTTTGGCACCAGCCCGGCCCTTGGAGGGCGAAGGAGACGAAGGGGGCAGAGCAGACCTGGGCTCCCGGGTGGTTTGTGCAAGCTGCTTAACCCTTTGGAGGCAGGCGCTGAGCAAAGCTTTTCTCCAGGGATTTTGCTCCGCTTCGCCTGCCCTGCCTTTGCTGAGCCCGCAGCATGGTGCCCAGCTGCCTGCACTCGCTGCCTGCAGTGCCAGCATCTCCCCCTCGCTGCTCCATCATCCCTCACAGTCCTTGGCGTTTCCCGCTGAGCACAGATGGGATGTGTCTGAGGGACGGCGTTGGTGCTCAGAGGAAGCGTTTGAGCCTGGAGAGCGGTGGGGCTGATCCTGCCAGACCCCAGCCTCACTTCCCACGCAGACTGGCCAGCTTGCCCGCAGCGCGGGGCAGGGGGTGAGCAGGGCTGGCAGCGTCCCAGTGCACTGGTGGGTGCTGGGGCAGCCCGGCAGAGTGCCAGGAGAGGTGTCAAATGAGCTCCTGGTGCAGGAAGGAAAGGGTGTCCCCACGTCCTTCCTTGAACAGCAGCAGCTGCCCGGGGTCCAGGTCCTCTTGGCAGGCAAGGTTTGCCCTCGCATGAGCCTTCCTTCACGTGCATGGCTTATTTTTTCTGAATTTGTGCTGACTTGAGAGCCTCATCCCCTGCATTGGGGAAGGTTTGGGGTCCGAGCTCCCAAGCCCATGGAAAGACTTGCAGGTTCCCAGGAGGGCCAGGCAAGTATCTCCCAGGTCTTTGGCAGTCCAGCTGCTCCCAGCACTGCCTGCAGCCAGGAGGCTTGGGGGCTTGGGGAGGACGGCTGGACTGTGCCCCAGGGAGAGCAGCAGCACCCCGCCAGCCCCCGCAGAGCCCTCACCCTTGCCCAGGGAAAGGCCCCCGCATTGGGGGGTGAGAGATGTACCCAGGCGTACCCTGTGCCTGCCTGGCCCTTGCCGCTGCGGGTGAAGGATCCAGCCACACACCAGGGCTGGTGATTCACAGTGTGGCGTGACCGGCATTGGCCCCGTCTGCTGGAGCGGTCCAGGCGGTTCCCAGCCTGCCTCTGCTGGGGCATCCATCCTGCAGAGCTGGCGGAGGGCCCCGGGCAGTGGCTGCGGGACTGGCTGCGGGGGGCTGCTCCTCACCTCCTGTGCTGAGGCAAAACCACCCTTGCGATAACATCAGTTTCCCAACCCTGCAGAGGCTGTGATGCTCATTCCCATGGAGCACCTGCAGCTTCAGCCCCTTTCCTTCAGGAGCCCAAAGCAAGGACACACATGTCCCAGTCCCTGCTGCATCAGACTGGGGCCCATCTGGCTGGGAGGAAGGCAGAGGAGGGTGGGGATGGTCCTGCCTTTGCCTCCCACCCCCTGCCCGTGTCCTGGGGGAAGCTCCCAGGCTCAGGTTTAGGAAGGACCGCAGCATTTCACGTGCCGAGGTACCCTGCTCTGCAGTGGGGCCAAAGACTTGAGCGAGTTGGGGGTCCTACTGACACCACGCTGGCCCGGGCGTCCCTGCCCCACTGTCACGTCTCAAAGCCTTGCCAGGGTCCCACGGACGTGGCACACTGAGCTCCCAAGGGATCCTCAGGCTGCTCCAGCTCTTGCCCAGGTCCCCATGTGTTTATGCAGCTGAGCCCTGACCCTGCCGCCTGGGCAAGACAGCTGGTGGTCATGGCCGTACCGGGGGGGACGGCGGCTCCAGCTCTGCCCCACTCTGCCTGTGGGAAAATCATTTCTTGCCCGTTTCCACTCCTGTTTTGTGTATTCAGGCCACAAGTTCTTCTCTCCAGAGCCTGGAGCAGCTCCAGCCTTAGGTGGGGTCTCTCGGTACTGTCATGCAAAAGCTGTGGCAATCACAGTGCTACACCACCACCACCAGCAACTGCATTTACAAGTTTCCCAGTCCTCCCAAAAGTCAAAAGGAGCTGGTTTCATGCCTTCCTCCCTGCCTGCTCGCCTTCGCTTGCTAGTTTTGTTTGATTCCGGACTAACCATGACCTCCTCAAAGGCTGGAAAGAGCTTTTTGCTAAACAGCTGGAGGCAAACCTGGGATGGCCGGGGGGTTCCAGACGATGCAAACACTCTCTTTTATCTCACCGATGTATTTTTGCTCCTTGCAATTAGCTGCCTGCTCTGTCTGCTCCCCATTTCCCTGCGGTTCTTTCCAGCAGCCCTGCCTCAGAAACATTTTGATGGAGAAGCACATCCCCATGCCCTTTAGCTCTTCCGACAGCTCTCTCATGGTTGTGGGTGTTGGACCTGCATTCACACGCACCGCAGGCACCAGCGAGGCTCAGAAGCGCAGGGACCGGCACCACAGCTCACAGCAGCCCGAGCTTTCGGCCACCTCTTTTGCAGCATTCCCCGCAGGAGCTTCTTCCCCTGCCCTCATTACAGGTGACAGTCAGGAACCAAACACCCAGGGTGTCTGGATGCTGCTTAGACATCCCCCAGAGATGAACCAGCTCCCTGGCAGGTTGTCAGCAACCATTTGCTTCTGGAGCTCTGTCTCCTCTTTCTGCTCGTCTTTACGAAACCTCCAAGAAAACCTGAGGGGAAAAAAAGCTGAGTGAGGTTGTGTATCATTATTGGCTGTAGGGACATCTAGTCTCCAGCACCAAGCTTTGGGGCTGGCAGGCTCCTCCAAGACTTGAGGGATACAGCCTGACTTTTCGCTTTCCTGCATTGGGAGGAGGCAAGAGCATCCACCTCTTTTTCCAAAAAGATACATCAAAAAAAAAAAAATGAAAGCTTCCAGTGGCACCACTAATTGGGTCTCAGAGAGGCTTCATTTGCTTGCCATGTGTGATCCCCCAGCCAGGGAAACCATGGCAAAGGGGACCACAATTTTCAGTCCTTCTCAAACTAGCGAAGGAAGCAGAACAGCCTAAAACCCTTTAAAGTATTTGCTTTTACAAGAAACCAGATAGCTGGATCACTGCTATAAGAGTGCTGCCGATACGTCCTCTCCCTGCACTTGGCTGTTACCTGGCCACTTCAAATATTATTTTTTTAAAACCACTTCCATAAATCAACAAACACAGCCCAGCACCAGCAGAACAGCCCACATGGCTGGAGAGCTGGTGGCTGCTGCCAGTCACTGAAGTAGAACAAACTAGCAAGTACGCAAAGAAATGTGATTAATGAAAGACAGACCACAAAAGCTATAAAAACACATTTCTTGCTTTTATTAGACCAAAGCAACTGTATAAAAAGAGCACGCGAGCCCAAGATGCCCAGAGAGAGGAGGGTGAGGATTGCCACCACCCCATAAAGGCGAGGCATGCGGATCCCCTGCCTGCCCCTCGTGCTGCCTGCCACCCCACGGGCATGGGGGAGAGGAGGCTGCACTGCGGCGTGCCCAGCTGGCAAGGACACATGTCCCTGCCGGAGCCAGCTGGGATGAGGAGGAGGGATGGAGGGGAGAGGCACAGACAGAGAAATGTGAGTTAATCACAGTGGTATGGCAGCGCTTGTGAAAGGATGGGCATTGCTGTGTGTCCGACACTGGCAGCGGGAGGTGGTTGTCACCAGGACAGGTCACCCACCCACCTTCAGGTGGGTCCCTCGCCTCCGCGTCTCTTCCCCGGGGTAGGGCAGGGAGAGCCCTGCCCTGCTCCTGGCACCGTGTTGGCACCATGTGGCTGAGGGAGGGATGCAGCAGCGTTTCATCACTTGTCTCTCATTCACCAGGGCCTCCAACCTGCGGAAATGTTATTTGTGCTTCCCCAGGCACCTCTTTTCAAGTTAAAAATAAAATCTCCCAGCAGTGGAAGGGAAATATTTGTTGTCACCCCCCATTCAGCTTGGTGGAGACAGTAACAACAGTGAGGGATCAAGGCGGGGGATCGGCACAGCACCCTTGCTTCCCAGAGAAAAGAAAAGCTACTCCACTTCCCCGCCGCTCGCATGGCCTGGGCATAGATATTAAAAAAAAAAAAAGAAGAAAAAAAAAAAAGAAGAAAAAGAAAGCCCCTTTTTCCGCTCTTTGAGGCAAGATCTCCTCAGCGAGCACTGGCGAAGAAAGGCATCTTGTTCAGGGGCTCTGAAAGGCAAGATGAAAGGGGAAACCTACATTTTTCAGCCCAGCCTGTTTCTGACATGGGAAAATAGCGCAGACAAGAATAGATAGCTTGTTGGCTCATTTTTTCCTTGACAGATTATCTGTGTGAATGCACCGTATTAAGCCGGGAGTAAGACGCCAGGATCCCCCCGCCCTCCCTCTCCCCCTTCCCCAGCTACCTTGAGAGCAGCAAGGAGTAAGGAGCTGTGATTTGCGATCGTGCAGGGTGCTGGGGGTGCACGGTGCAGCCATCCATCACCAGCCGCCTCTTTTTGCCACCTCCCATGTGCTCAGCAGCCTTCTGCCCCCGCACTCAGGCTCCTGCATGCCCTAAACATGCAACCATAACCATGTCGAAAGCTAAACTCAGGTTAGGAGGAGCTGTGCTGAGATTAACTTAGTGATGCTCCCCGCAAAACATGTGCCAGCAGCACACACGGGTAGTGGCATCAGAGCGGGACATGCTGCCATGACGGGACAGGAGAGGGTGACTGCGACTGTCAGCAGCCCATGGGGCCCCGTGCTGGTGCCAGCACTGCTCTCGGGTGGCGCTTGGCTCCCCGAGGGAGCCTGTTTTGGCTCCAAGTGCTGCTGCTGTCACGGCTCCCTCCCAGGGTGGCTTTCGCTGTGCCTTCAGTAGCTCAGCAGCCATCGTTTCTATCCCGGCAGAGCTCAGAGCGTGTGTCATTAGCTGCAGCTGGCTGTGTGACCCACCAGTGCTATCACCCGTGACGGCTGCTCTCCGCAGCCTGCTGCGGATCGCCAGGCACCGGGTTATTAAAACAAATGTGCAGGTGCCACACTTAAGGCTTGAGGGAGGCTCACACCAGCTTCCTGCCCGCCTGCGTCCTGGCGGAATCAGGTTTTCACACTGCAAAGAAAGCAAAAATGGCCCAAGTGAGCTCTGCGCCTCCCTGGGGGGAGGCTGGCGCTGCTCCCGTTTGCAGCAGGGACATGGCACCATCCATCCCACTGCTCCCATCAGCGGGGTCATGCTCTTTGCTTCTGTTTAGAAACGAATACCTGTCAGAGGGCAGAACTTGTGGCTGCGTTGCTCAGCCCCAGGCACGTGCACCAAAAAGCCTCACTTAGGCCAAAAGCAACACACTAGCTTAAAAAAATGCAATGAAAAGTCCTGTGCATTTTGGATCGCCTTTGTCCCCTTCTGAGCCATTTGGGCCGTGTTGCCAGGTTTTACCCCACAGTCGGAAGAACGAACTAGCAAAGTGCTTAAATGATGACTTTCCCCTCCTCACAGGGCTCCAGCAGGGTCTGCAAGCCACCACCCCCCAGCTGCGACAGGAACCCCAGCACCAGCAGCCCCGAAATGCAGCCACTGAGGCATGACAGGACGATTAGGGAACATGCCTGGCCGAACTATGGATCACTGGGAAGATCTCTCCTCTTCCAGCACCTGAGATGCTCTCTGGGCTGAGCAAAACCCATCCTGCGTCCCCCTGCATCCCCCCGCATCCCCCCGCATCCCGCCACCCCTGCAGCCCCCGGCGCTGCGCTGTGCTGCCCTGCCAGCCATGCAGCCGTGTGCATGCATGTGCGGGCGCGTCTGCCCGGGCGTGCTGCAAGGTGCTGCACCCTGCCCGGGAAGCGTGTCCGTGTGTGTGTGTGTGTGTGTACCGGGGAGACCTGTTTGCATATGAAAGTGGCCGTGTGCTCCGGAGGGCTGTATCATTTATTGTATGATCTTATCTGGCGCGTGCCTCAGCCGCCCTTTCCCACACTCTGCATGCTCTGCTGCCAAGGCCCCGGGCTTAGCCTGTCAGCATTACCCGGGCTCAGCAGGCAGGCAGTAATTCCCTGAATAAAGAAAACATTTTAAGGTTTGACAAGTCCAGCATTTGCATGTCTGTTTTCAGAGAAATAACCATCTCAGGGGATTAAGCCCTTTTTTTTCCCATCCAGCCCAAAGTATGAAAACATTCTTGACATAGTTGCCTGAAAAAAGGATTTCTATAGAGTAAAATACCTTGCGTCCTGTGTGAGTCCAGTGATTTGCTTTGCGGGGAAGAAAAAAAAAAACGTAAAAAGGAAAAAAAGAAAGAAAGGAGCCGCTCCAGTCCAAT